>NW_019525531.1:359800-457903 GCF_002814215.2 Seriola lalandi dorsalis | reverse complement strand
TGACAGACAGCTGTTTCTCTACCTCGCACGCCCGTCACAAGGTCCTGGCAGGGATCGTAATGACCAGAGGTGAGTGGTGGAGACACGACGGTCCAGACTCTCACTGTTATCCAGGTGATGAGCAGTGCAGTAGCGTTTGGAGTTGTGCCCACATGGTTCAGGTTTGCCTCATCAGACCAGAGAATCTTTCTCCCCATGCTCTTGGTTCTTGGTCACCTCCCTGACCAAGGCCTCTCCTCCCTCTCTAGGAAGAACCGGTGGTGGTTCCAAACTTCTGCCATTTCACACTTACTGAGGCCACTGTGCTCCTGGCAACACTCAAAGCTTTAGAAACGGTTTTAGACCCTTGCCCTGATCTATACCACGCCACAGTTAACCACAGAGAGCTCCTGGGACTTCCTATTCTGGTTTTTATCCCGACATGTAAACTGTGTCCAATTCAGGGGCCGCATCCTTCAGAGGACGTATTGTACGAAGGTGTGGCCCTTTGTATCCATTGTAGCCCGATGCAAAATGACGCGTTCTGACCTAGGTTGGAGGATTTTTGCCTTTACTGTTGTATCACCTAGCAACCTTGACAACATGTAACATTTTCTCACAAAAACTTGAGGTTTTAAGGCCGTTGGTTTTAACAGTTGAACCGTTAGCTGTTGAACTGAGCTGAAACCCATTATTTACATTTAAAGGTGTAATCCTCGCGCTCTCTATTGGTTTTGTTCACTGCCATATTATTTTCATTACTGGTACGCAATGAATCTTGGGATAGGTTGGGCTGTAAATAAGAAAGTATGAAGGCAATTTTATCCGTTTTAAATTAAATCTACAGCAAAATGAAGTGAGCAAAAAGTGAAGGGGTCTGAACACTTTCTGAACTTCACTGTATGAGCAGAAATCCAAAGAAAAGGATGCTACAGTCCTTTTCTTTCCCCCATGGTGTCTGCAAAGTGAAGAAACACGGCGGCAGCAGCAGCAGCAGCAGCACTGGATTATCACTTTAAGAGCGTGGATGAAAATGTTTTGCCACTTGTCTGAGCTCATCATTTAAAGCAGGCAGAAGAGAAGCGTCTGAGTCCCTCTTACATGAGAGGGTGTCACCGTCACTCAAAGAAACGAGTTACCTCAGATTACCCCGTGGATCTCGAAGGGAGGCAGTCATCTTTACCATCCTGCGAATCTTTGATGAGGCCAGATTGCAACACAACAGCCTGTTTTTTTTTTTGAGGCGGTGCAGTGATTGTTCAGTCATACACTTTTCATCAGCCCTTCTCAGCCTGTTAATGTGGCTGTGACGGGACGCTGAGGCGGGGGCGGGGCGCGAGCACAGATCCTGTTTTCTCATTGTGAGAGTCAGATGAGGCGTCTTGTTTGAACTGTATCATGTTGAATGTCTTGTTCCATCAGACGGTAAATCACTTGCTCAGTGAGTCACCAAAGATCTGAGCTGTGGTTCCTCTCTTCTGTTCCTACAGCTCTAACTATCCTCTCTCTCTCTTATCTGTCCTCCAGGGTTTGACCTCCAATCAGCCCAGGTCGTGTCTCTGGCCACGGGGACTAAGTGTCTGGACCTGGACTATGTGACCGACCGCGACTCGACGCTCAGCGACTGCCACGCTGAAGTCGTCAGCAGAAGGGCGCTGGTTCGATTCCTGTACACTCAGCTGGAGCTGCTGCTCTGGTACAAACTATAATATTTATGTTCGTCTTTGTTGCCTTTTCTTTCTCCTATTGTCCACAAATCTAACAATAAAAACAGAAGCAGCAGTGTGTCATACTACGTCCACACTACTACGTTTTCATTTTCAAAAGAAAACGATCTCTGTCCAGACTCACACACCTGAAAACACACACCTACCCGAGCAGTCATGTACACTGGGCATGTGCGAGCCAGTGTAAACAGGAAGTAGATTGTCGACTGCAGTTGATTAGTTGCAAATATACTACAAACAAGCAACAGCAAAGAACGATTGTATTTTATTATCATGTGACTACCACTGGTAGTCAAGGCTGATGAGAGCCGATCAGGGAGCGACTGTGCGGGTCTACATCATCGTTTTCAAAGGTGCAGAGTTTTTAAACTAAAACAGGTCCAGCAGCGTTTCCAAAGGTCTCTGTTTTCAGTGCTTGAAAAGTCAGGAGTTGTGTGGACGGGAGGTGAAAACGTAGCAAAAGAGATGCATTTTAGAATTAAAAACATAGCTGTGTGGACGTAGCCTCAGTCCATCTCTCAGTGCTCTCTGACCTCTCTACCCTGCTGCTGCACATAGCTCCTCCCCACTGGTTCTTACTGAAGAAGTACATCTTTAAAAACACATCACAAATATATAGTTTACCTTTTTAAAATAGTCTCAGTAATTTCCCCAAAACAGCTTTTCACTGTCGTTTTTGGCAAACGTCACTCAAACTGGAGGAAATGGTGCATTTGTTGGGGACTATTTTCAGCTGTGGATTAATCCATATTTGGTGTGTTTTGGTGTGTGTGTGTGTGTGTGTGTGCATGTGTGTGTGTGGGACCAAGTCAAAATAAACTACAGTGTGTGTGCGTTCATGGTGATGTAGAAACACGTCACCCAGTGAAACAGCGAGGCTCACTGATGTGTTTTTAATAGTCTCTGCAAACAATGGAGCTGTACGGCTCAGCACTTGTTATCTGCCACTGTACTGTATTATTCCACTTCATGGTTTTTGTATGTGTTTTAAAGTGGGTGGGGCTCTTATGGGAAACGGTTATGTCAGGTATTTCCGTGCACCAAGCCGATTTTTTGACTATTAAACTCTCATTAATTTATAACTGAGGGTGTTTTTCTAACTCTAACTTTGATTTAGTCACAAATATTCAGTGTTGCATGGAACTAAATATCTAACTTTGAAATCTTATGGTCCTAATAGTGAACTTTATCTTCCAGCGTTGATAAGCTTGTCAATAATTATTATTAGTTACACCACAGGGATCAGTAGAATTTCATCCAACTTGTTTTCAGTTCGTGCCGTCAGTCTTCAGTTAGAGGTTGTTTTTTTTTTTTCTTTCATGTTGAATGACTCTTCCTCTTATTTCTCTCTCCTCTCTGAAGTAAGTCAGCAGACGGTGGGGAACCATCGATCTTTGTAGCAAATAAAGGCGGGTTACAGCTGCGGGACGGCGTCCTCTTCCACATGTACGTCAGCTCGTCACCGTGCGGAGACGCTCGACTCAACTGCCCCTACGAGACCACAGCCGCATGTGAGAGAAAAACACATTTAGATCATGGCGGTAATGATGTTATCGGCTCTCATGGTTTCCTGTCACGTTTCCGTCTTTGCTTTTTAGTATTTATTACCATTATGCACTTTGCTGTAGATACATACTGTACGTCTTTAACAATCTATTGTTCTGCTGACGTTCTTGGTGACTGCACAAACCCACTGACCCTGAGGAGTTTCATTTATTTATAAACGGAAACTCCACCATAAAACTCATTAATTAATAAATACCAGAACTTCTGGTTCCATTAAGCAGCTCCGTCTTTGTTCCTCCTCCTTGTAGATGACACATCTTCAGCAGATAAGTTGAAGCTTGATGCTGGAAAGGCTCAAATGTTCTGCAACAGTTCACAGCCACTTGCTCTCGTATTTCCAACCTGATAAAATTGTTAAACTCAAATGGAAATACTTGATAATATTTATTATTTGTTGTGCTAATGAAAAACAACAACAACCCTTGGCTGCACGCTTGATATGTACGAGAACAAGATGAGAACCAAGCTCGTCACTCTCCCACAGGACACTAACCCCACTCTCACACTCTCCAGGCTGAGCAGAAAACACAGGCACAGGTGATTAGTCTACTTGCCTGATTGGCTGTTCCTTAACGAGCTAATTAAGCCGCACCGTGGGAGTCTAGCCACCACCTCATACTATGATTACTTGAAGTTGACTTTCTCTGTCTTCTGTTTCTCTGCGCACTGCGTTACCCACCTTTGTCGCCATTTTTGTGGATGTTTTCAGTCTCTCCCCCCCCCCCCCCCCCCACAAAGCTCTTGCTGGCTTGGTTGTTCATGAACACAGACACAATATCACTGTTTGAATCAATGAAAAAAAATCAGAAACATGGACATTGATTCAAAGGCCTGGAATCAGGGGTGACCCTTTAATGTACAGGCTGTTAATTATGTAGTAACGTGTAGAAATTACCAAGAGATAACAGTCAAGTAAATTCCGAATAATGCCAAGTGGAAGTTGTATAATTTGTAAGGCTCAGGACACAAAGGTTGAACCCAAAAGCACGACCAGAGAGGCAGTTAACAATAAGGCAGTTTATTGATCTTGTCTTGATCACAGACAGGCAGAAGAAGGCAGCGATACCGACAGGGAACAGGCAGATCTCAGGAAACAGGTAACAGAAACGGTCTCGCTCCGAAGGGCAGTCAGGAAAACGCTGGTAAGTAACTCACTGGGGAAGAAAACAAACTGGCAAAGTGCAAAGGGACACACAGGGCGTAAATACTGTTGGGAATAACGAGACACAGGTGAAACACATTAGGGAGAAGGCAGGTAATCACACGGGAGGAAGTAAAGACACAAGAGGGAAACTACCAAAATAAAACAGGAAATGACAAGACAGACATAAAACACTAAGGCCTGGGGACCGTTGTGACATAATTACTGTAAAAATATTGGGTAATTATAGAGTAAAAGTACTTTGCTGTGTGGCGCAAACTGGCTGCTGCAGTTATTTTGGACGACAACAATGTTGACAGTTAAAATATGAGACTTGGTGTTACACAATGCAATAAGAGATATTAATGCTATCAATATTAATGGTAGTCTATACAGAAACAACTCTCCTGTCTTACCCTGTATGTGGGTTGTATTTTTATTATAACAATTCCCATATATCTACCAACCGGCCCTCTTCATTCTGCTTTAATTTTACTCCATAACCCAATATTTTACAGTAATTCCCAGTAATTATACAACTACAACTTGGCATTATTCTGATTTTACTTCACATTACCACAAAATTACTACACAATTACACCTGTAATAGAAAATGTTACTGAATCAGGCTACAAAATGAAAATCCTGGACATGAAAGTAAAGTGTTGAGTGTTAGACCCTAACCTGACTCCTCCTCCGTCAGACCCCAGCAGGAGGTTTCGCTGTCACCTGAGAGTGAAGGTGAACGGAGGCGAGGGGACGCTGCCGGTCACGGCACGGAGAGCCAATCAGAAATGGGACGGCGTGTCACCGGGTAAACCTCTGGTCACCATGTCCTGCACCGACAAAATGGCAAAGTGAGTGTGACTCAGTCCTGGAAGCTGTTTCCTGATATTTAATACATTTGTTTTCAGTTTGTTTATCCCATTGTAAAAATGGGGACTTGTAATGGAAAATCAAACCCAAGTTGGAATAAGCTGTTGGTATCCTGTAATACATGTTAATATTTCTTCATAGCTCTGTTCACACTGCAGCTACAAATCTGCCATTTCTGGTTTTACCTGTGACAAATATCTGCTGTTATTCAGTCAATCAGAAAACACACAAAACTATTTTGGGCAACACCTCAAGCTAAACAGAGAAGTAGTTGTCTACACTACTAGGTGAGGTGCAGGACCAGGTTCAGGACCACAGATACAGTGGAGCTCACTTCTTCATTAGACTAACAAACATGCAGGAGAAGCTGATTGTGTCACGTCATCTTGGTGCTCTCTCATCCAGCCGGTCTATTTCAGGGAATTTGCAGGTGGTGTTCATGATGTGTTCACTGGGTTCAGGCAGCAGAGGAGCATCTTGCTGCGTTCTAGACAGTTGAACACTGGTCAAACTTTAATCGTCCCCAAGTGAAAATCTTCACAGCCGTCAAACTGCCATCATGACTCTGCCCAGAGTGTATTTTCTTTTTAATTGTTTGTCTCAACAGGTGGAGCGTCGTGGGACTCCAGGGGGCACTCCTGTCTCACCTGGTGGAGCCGGTTTACCTGCACAGCCTCACGGTGGGGACGTTGAGCCACACGGGTCACCTGGGCAGAGCCTTGACACGCCGCCTCGCACCCGTCAAGCACCTGCCCCTCCCCTACCGCCGCCGGCGGGTGCTGCTCAGCTGTATGTCTTAAACCGCCCGATTGACACGCTTATACAATATTGATCTTTCTCAGTGATACAGTACGTGTTGTTCTGCACACTCACAATCTGGCAGGTCGACGCTGTTACACAGGAAGTGATGAGTTCCTCTTCATTTGAGTGACTGTGTTTTTGTGCCTCCGTCCCGGAGGCATATTGTTTTCCAGTTGCCCATTCGTCCATCCTTTTCTCATGGACAGTATAGATTTTGGGGTTCAAAGGTCAAATGTCAAGATCATGGTGACCTCACAAAACACTTTTTAGCAATTACTCAAGACTACACAGCAATTATGACAAAATTTCACACAAATGGTTCATATTTTATATGACTCTGGATAAACAGGGATGTAATCTGAAACTAGTCTGAGTGGAGGAGGGTTAGTTAGTCTTACTTTGAAACTAGTCGACTAGTGTTCTGTCTAATCAATGGAGAAATTATTCATTTGTCTATGCATTCTAAAGCCTTACCTGTGGTTTTTCTCTGTCAGGTCTGAGCAGCAACGAGGTTCGGCCTGTGGGGAAGGCCCCAAACGTCAGCGTAAACTGGAGCTGCGGTGATGGAGGCCTGGAGGAGATCAGCACCTCCACAGGAAGGAGAAGGGACTCTGGGACGCCGTCACAGCTCTGCAGGAGCTCCCTGTTTGCCCGCTGGCAGAGGCTGCAGCAGCAGGTGGGTCAGAGACGCTGAATGAGGAAAACACTGAACCTAGAGCAGCTTCATGTCAGGAGGGGCAGAGAGGGGGGTCTCTCTGCTGCTGCATGCTTTTTTTTCTATTTTTATTCCACCACGCCTGCGACAGTCAGACCCAGAGACATATTGTTTTCAGGTTGTCCATCCCTTTCTTGTGGACGTGATATCTCAGTAACCCCTTCCTCAAATTTGGCACAAACATTCACTAAGACTCAAAAATGAACTGATTAGATTTTGGCGGTCAAAGGTCACAGTCGTGATGACAACCGTTCTTTGTGCATGCAATATATCAGGAACACCCAGAGAGGATTTCATCCCTTCTGACACACTGTGACCTCACAAAACATGTTTTGGTAATAACTCACAAATTCATTCACTAATTATTACACAATTTAACTAAAATGTCTGTACGGAAAAAATGTATCCAAATGGTCAAAAGTCAACTTCACTGTGACATCATAATGTTCAGCAAAATCACTTCTGGCCATTCAGTGCTGTAACTCAGGAAGGGGAGGTTGAGATGATAATTCCTGCAACTTGGCTGGTTGATGGAGGGTTACAACCGGGAGGAGGGAACTCTTATGTACAGTTTGATTTTTTAATTTGAAAGAAAACAGGGTGGAAGGCTCATGAAGACTATGAAGCATTAGCAGTCATTACTCTACACCAGTAAAAGATGAACAAACAAGTTGAGTTAGCGGCTTGGGTCTACCAGCTGATTCATTAGCACATGGCAGCAATTCCTCTTTATTAAAAATGCCACATCGGGTTCAAGCTCTGCCACATTATAACAATGCTTTTAAAAGAGAGGTTTGATTTCCACTGTGAGATTAAAATATGTATGCTGAGAGAGTTGTGCCAGGCACAACCGGCCTGGGTTTAAAGTTTGATGACGGCAGACAGAGTCGTAATTATTTACAGAAGCAGCTGAAATCATTGTAAGAGAAGCTGCTCTTAATATCACATGGAAGAGAGGACACAAAGCATTTTGAGAAAGAGCTATAAATGTTGTGCACAGGGGGAGATAAAGACAGAGCTGAAAAGACTGGATGAGGGACAGAGAAACAATGAATTGACAGCGGTAGGCGAGACCGGGGATGGTTGACACATTTTTGACATTTCAGTCTGTGTCAGTGCGTTCAAAATTTAATACAAACTAGTTACACATGTCTGCTATTAAATGGTGTAAGTGTTATTTCTGCAACACAAACAAAAAATGTCTGGTTTAGTGTGTGTGTGTGTGTGTGTGTGTGTGTGTGTGTGTGTGTAGTTACTGTCAGTCATAGTAATAATAAGACACTTGAACATGATTATAAAACTAAACAAAATGTGAAATGTTCACCAGCTTTAACAATTGAACATTTGAGTGTGTGTGTCAGTGTAAGTGTATTGTTGTTACCTAACCCAGACTCTTGCCACGAACTAGCTTAATTTACAGCTAACAGCTAAAACATTAGCACTGAAAACATAGATTTAGGGAGCTACTTCCTCACAGGTGGAATAAGGACTAAATCGAGCAGATACAGAGTGAATCAGATGATTCCTAACTTGTTCCTGATTGGAGAAATTGGAAGTAATACAACTGACCTATATTACAACCATCCCTGGCCTCCCTTACTGTGTTTGAGAGAATCAGTGATTGAAGTAGAGTTAAAGGGAAACATGAAAGACGGACTGTACAGTAGAGATGGAAACCAAAGATCCTTAATGTTTTAACACATAAAAATATTCTGTTTGTAATAATAATCTGTGTTTGAGAGAATCAGTGACTTGAAGAAGAGTTAAAGGGACACATGAAAGACGGACTGTACAGTAGAGATGGAAACCAAAGATCCTTAATGTTTTAACACGTACAAATATTCTGTTTGGAATAATAATCTGTGTTTGATGCAGTTTTTCCATGAAAGGATCAACTTCCTCATTAGTAATTCTTCAAATTACATCTACTCCATCTTCATCAAAACAAGAAGTTTTTCATGTATTTTCTCCCCCCAAAGTTTAACTGTTGAACACACCATGACTCAGTGTACGTGTTCTGGAGGTTTTAAGTTTACACATTTATGCAAGTTGCATATTTGATCGTGATTGATTAAAACTGATACACTCTTAAACTTCAGCACATGAATGTGAAAGCAGCTTTCTAGTGTCAAAAGTTTGCCAACCATTTTCATTTCACTCTGCAGTCTGGCCTAATAGCTCTTTCTAATTGCTGACAATCTCACTTGACAAACACAGATGTCACTGACAACACTATCCACGATTCAGAGGTCAACTCTCGGTCTTTGCTGTTGAATGACCGGCACGGCTTACAGGGAAACCTGAACCGAAGGGACTGGTCGTGAATGATATTAGTTACACCTGGGCTTCACCTGCAGTGACAAGTCATAATGTCTGCTGTGTAAAATACCCATTTTCATGGGACAGGTGCCATTCTGATGAGGCTGAACAGCACAACAGATGGAAGTGTTATTTTTAGCTGAGAACTCAACATGAACCCTTCCACTGTACAATATGTACTTATAATCCACAAATCCCAATTCATTAACTCATGTTTCTGTCTTTCTTTTTCAGTTGAATGGCCAGATATCGGACGCAGGAGCCGCGACAGGGACATACTGTGGCTCCAAAATGGCTGCTGGATGCTACCAGAGGGCGCTGCAGCAGTTTACTGGAGCTCTGCAGGTTGGAGGTCTGGGAACGTGGCTCAGAAAACCTCCACAGCTGGATCACTTAAACGTCAGTGTGTGAAAAACTGTGCTAAAGGCTGAGTATGGAGTAACGAGGGAAGCTCGTGTTTTTTCTTTGTGAGTATATGTGGATGAAGTACAAAGAATAATTATTATGCAAATGAGCACAAAGCATACACAAAAGCAAATCAAATTTAGGCAAAAACTGGAGTAGACTTCTTAGCGTGTAATGCTAGCTTAAATAGCCTAAACGCTGCAGCTTTGGAGGCTAAAGCTAGCTTGTCTGGCTAGCTTAAACCTTAACAACCTTGTCGCTGTAACCACTTAGCTAGCTACCTGGCTCACTGGTGTAACACTGAAGATATTTTTAAGTTTAACTAAGCAATATGCAGTGTTTGAGTAAAATTTAACTTGAAAACTTGGAAAGAAACAGCCACACTTTGGAGCTGGATGTGTAAATGCAAAGTGTAAAAGAGATGGTGGCAAAATGGCTGCAAACACTCAAATCAGATTAATTAGTTGATCAAAAGGGGAGCCATACACGGTTATGTTTCATTTGTTGATAGAAATATCCCTAGAAATATGTAACAAAATAAAAAAAGCTTGTTAAAAAAAAGCTGAATAAAATAATTTCAAATACTCCGGTGTGACTACAAGGCAACTTTTGGTGGTAAATATGGCCCAAAGTCAGTATTTACAAATATTTTTTATAAAATTTTCTTTTTGCAAACATGGCATGAATGTTGCATAATCCGACAGGAAATAGACACTAGAAGATACTCCTGATTTGTTGTAATTAATGTGAATGAAGGGTCAAGGGTCATTTTTGCTGGCCAAATATGAAGAGCATTCACTCAATGATTCAGTTGGACATCTTACATGTTCAAAGTTTATATTTACACACTTCTGAGGACACTCCATTGCGTAACTCTAAAATGATCTTAAACCCAGTTTTAACACTTTGTAGCAGTGAGAACAGACCTCATAAGGTCCAAGCCCTTATTGGTCCTCTGAAACATTACAATACAGTAGCGCGCGCACGCACACACACACACACACACACACACACACACACACACACACACACACACAAAAATAGTTTTTGTCATATAGCTGGACATTGCACTGACTTTCAATTCCTCGGTGACCTACTTATCCTAATCTTAAAACCAAATCTTTTACCTTGGGGGGACCAGTTCAGTTTTGGTCCAGTCCTCACAATGAGACTTTGTGAACAGTCATATCCACTATAATGTGATAAATACAAGATACCTGATGACTGCAAAGCAAAATCTTTTTTAGTAACATCAGCTCCTGGTTTCCTTTTCTACTGAACTGAAAGTCACATTTTAATTTTATTCTGTGTTTTTTTGTGTTAGTTTTCTTTTAGAAATTGTGTCCTCTGTTATTTCAGTAATCTATATTTGATGTAACTGTATGTTATCATGTTATTTCAAGTTTTTTCACACTCATTCATTTTGAACAGTGTTGTAAAGGGCCAGTGTATATCAAACTCAGGAGTGTGAAGACATGCCGCCACCTAGAGGAAGATTGTGTGCATTACATATAGTTTTTTTAATTATTTGTTTTCTCTTAAATTTTTTCATCTAGATGTTTTTTCTTTTATTTCTTTAAAGGCTTAAGTTATTCACAAATATCCCAAAGGCTGTTATTGTGTTCTATTTTTTGTCAATGTTTATTTCTAGAAAAGTTTTGAGGTAAGGAATGTAAAAGAATATTTCTATGTAAGGCCAGTGTTGTTAAATGCTATGTAAACTTTTATTATTAGGTATGCAGAATGTATGTAGTTTATATTGGTCATGACTATTTTTATCACTGCAAATAAATAAACTTATTTGTGTTAGTTTTTGTGTTTGTTTATCCTGCATGACATCAGATACTGAGGTAAAATAACTACCTATAGAAGAATATGGGCGTCATTCACATACACTCAAAAACCACTCAATTAGAAAACATTCAAACAGCACAAATGGTTTATTTTGATTTCACAAGCAGATGCTTGTTCCTCAGTACACAGCTATAATCCACAAAACCGCGGTCAAGTCGATCCAACAGGTTTTCATCTTTTTTTTTTCTTTTCTGAGAACTGCGCTGTGGTGTTTGTTGTTCTACATCAACCACTTCGATCACACGTAACACTGTTCACACCACAGAGCCACAGTTATACAAGGCTTCAAGACGGCAGATTTGAGATGGCCGATGCTTAGTGATCATGTGATCTGGTTTTACTGGGATTGAGAGCATGAAGAGTATGACTGAACATTCAGTTAAAATCTGTGAATTATGAACATGGTAACAGAGTTGCTCAGTGCTGGTAGAAAATGCAGTGAAACTTGCTTAAACTGTCAGGAATAAAACGATATTGGATGAACAACAGATCAAACATTCACTCACTCACGCACACAAAAACACACCTTTTATTTTCTTCACGCAAACAAAATGTTTTATCATTTAAAGCAAGGATGACTTCTTTTGCAGGAGGGGAAACAACATCAGTGGTCTCTGCTAAAATACTAGTAATACAGACTTTTTTTTTTTTAAAGAGGAAATTAAAGCCCATGCCCTTTTAAGGACTTTTATCCAGAACAGCTGCAGGTAGCCAGAAAAAAAAGGTATTCCTACAGTGAAAAATACAGTATATCAAAATTCACACCGTAACAACTAATATAACAACTTTTTAAAACGTAAGTTACAATATTATTATACTGCTTTTGGGAAAGTTTAGTCTGCAGCTGTAAAGTGATCATTTTTAAATTAACCCAATGCAAAACTTGTTGGTTCCACTAAGAAACTAAGACCATCCCTGGTTAAAATGATAAAACTAACTCAGTCTTTCGTGAATGTAAAACCTTTACAGATGAACTGACATCTTCACCCATGAAGCAATAAAATGGATTTACATAAAATAAAAAAAAGAAATGCAGGATCATGTCATCAAGTTATAAAGGCTAATAATAAAACTGCTGCAGCTAAAATACGCTGTGCAGCCCAATTGGCTGCTTTCTTTCATATATTACAATTTATATAGTACAAATGTTATGTTTAAAAGGTATTAGGAGGTTTACACTTTACATGTGCCTTTTGACAAGTACTGTAAGCACTTTAGTTTATTGAAAATTATGCTGTTTTACAGCTGCTAACAAACATGGTATTAATGAGGCTTTTCCATTGTTAGAAATACATTTCAAAAGGCAGCTGTTAAGTGTTACCAAATAAACAAACACTGAAACTGAAGGTATCCATCAAAATATGTTTTTTTACCCACTGAAGAGACAAATTTTTGTCATGTCGATGAACAGTGCTGTTACAAACCAGCTAAACGCTCCACAGGTCTAAAGCTAGACTCACAAAAAAACATCGATTTGAAATGAACTGTGCTTGTTCATCGCGTCACTGTGGTAACTAATGAGCCCTGTCGAAAACACACGTTAAAGTACAACAGCAGTACGACAGCTGTGCTGCAGTCGAATCACAAACTGCCTGGTATTACATTAAACACGATTTTAGACATCGATTTGTATCAACACACACACACAGACTTTGTTCTGGTAACATGGCAAAATACTCTCAAACACACATACACACACACATACACACAGACCTTGTTCTGGTAACATGGTAAAATACTCTCAAACACACACACACACACATACACACATTGTTACAGCCTCTCCCATTCACTTGAATGCAGCTTTGGCTGGAGTGTTTTTGTGGGAGTGGTGAAGCGAAAGAAGGTGTAAGCGAATGCATCACAACACTCATCAGGGATTTGACTTGTTTTAAAGTACCATAACAAATATGACACTTACAGAATCCCCACAACAGTGTTTCAACAGTAATGACTAAAGGGCACTGCAATAAACTAGAAAAAAGCCTTCTTTTTTTTTCCTTTTTTTTTTTTTTACAATCATCTCAAGTCCTGGTACAACAGCTAGGCGGGGCATCAGAGGAAATGTTTCATCATCACTTCCTGCATAACAAATATGACGCCAGATTTGAATTAATCCCTTTTTTTGTGTTGACAGAAATCATATTTTATTTGTGCAATGTGTATAAAACAATCTGCATCTCTCCACAGAACACAGCAGACCCATCTTATTCTCTACACATCTGCTAAAATCGCTCCATAATAACTCCTTATACTCTGACAGTACTCTACAAACTCAGTGAAAGTTTGGTCCAGTGGTCATGTCAGACCAAGAATTATCCCTGTGTGGGCTGTTGATAGACACGGTACATTGAAGCTACTTTTAGAGTTTTAATTCAAATTAATTTTATGCCATAAATTTTAGGATTTGTGGATGAAAGAGATGATCTACTTGAAAACTGGTTTGAGAACAGGATGATAACAAAGGGGACTTATTCTCACTTCCTGTGTAAACAAACATTTTGCTTAAAGTGCACCATTATAGAATTTAGTGTGTATTTAACAAGACATTCAAATTTACATGTAGCAGCTGTAAGTTCTCATTTTCTGCCCTTTTAGAATTATTCTCACCATCCATTGTAACTGAGCTGATTTAGGCTAATGGGTTAATATCTGATTATGGTGCCACTGCATAAAGTGACCAATCGATCAAACTCCCTACAACCTCTTTCAAGCAACGTAGTTGCAGGAATGAAGGAGAACCAGAAACTAAACTAAGGAACTAAAAAAGAAAATCCCTTGATGATTGATTAGAAAATTATGGCTTTGTTTGAGAAATAATTTTCACAAATAACAGAAAAACACCTTTTTTTTCTTTATAGTTACTGCTGCCCAACAGACATGAGCAGTAGCAACAATTAGCTAAATGTCTGGTGTTATTTATTTCTGTTTAAGCGCATAATTAGCAAATACAATTTTGCTTTTCTCACTCTCACTTGCTTTTCTTTTGTTTGTCTTGAGTCAAGAAGCTGACTAAATAATTTTAACATCACTCAATGGCCCTAATATGTATAACTTTAAATTTTGTTATGCTAAATACTCTAAAAGGTTGGAGTACCCTTAAGGCTTGTGTTTGACTCCAGGAACTACTACGACTTGAGGCATGGACTCTTTTCTGACCAGGAACTTCAGCCCAGGAAATTAATTTAGACAAATAACAGGTGAAGTTCCCAAAAAGGTTCCTTGGCTTGTGGAAAAGGTCCTGCAGGTGGGAAAGGCTGCTAGAGTCTATTTAGTCCTTCAAAGTTAAAGATATATTATAGGTATTATTTTTCTGTTTAACAAGCCTCTGAACAGGTTTTTTTTTTTCTCAGAGACTAAAGATTTAAAGTGTGCACATACAGAGTGATTACAGAAACACAGAACCCTGCACACCAATCTTAGACAGCACAATGCTGAGCGCTGTATGTCTACACATTTATCAGCCTCCAATCATTCAACTGTCCACAGAGCTGACTGTTTCTTCTGTGTAGTAGACACACAGTGGCTCTTTGTGGCTTTACAGAAACAGAAACAGTCAGATCCCGTTAAAGATGATTTGAGAGAGAAACCTAACCACTGGGGCCCACACCTGAAACACTAAAGCCTCCACAAAGGAGAAGGAGCCGACGAACGTGACCAATGTATTTATAACACCACACTGAAGAGAGAGCAACACCGTCAGTGCAGTGAGAAAAGCCCACACCTACACTGTGCAGCTCCACGCTGGAGTGACTTTAAATTCAGCGGCTCAGAGCTTCAGTGGATTTGCTTGCTCGTCCACAGTGGAGACAACACTGACCAGCAAACAGGAAGTTTCAGTCATCTGACAGTAGTGAGCCCTGACACAGGACCGTCACACTGTGTGTCATGATGCCCGGTGGTTATCAGACAGAAACCAAACGTTTTGATCACTAACACATTCACAATATGTTTTATGGAAGATTATTTAAAATAAAGGCAGCATCTCGATCACTTATCAGCTGGTGGCTGGAAGCTTTATTACAATAGCATTAATCTATTTTAATATTGGTATCGAGTAGATAAAAGTTTGGAGCAGCTATTCAATTTACTTTTGCTATCTTTGGCTCAAATGCAAAGAAAATACATCAAGTTGAACTTTAATTACCTTGAATTCATCTATTAATTATAATTAATCACAAACAGTTATCTGTGATTTGAATTTTGCTGTAAACAGGAAGTTCTGGAAATCTGATCATAGAAGTGATGAGCTGCATTTTGGGTTTTCTTGATAAATGCAGTATAGAAACAATTTAATAGTTATCATACATATCTGAGTTAAATGGAAGTCACTATGTTTTTAGTTACTTTAGGCCCACCAGGCGCATTTTCCTCAATCTTTCCATATCAAATTTAATGAATGCCTGAGTATCTCGGTGTTCAGGTTCAGTCTGACAGCCATCCAGGATTGTGACATGTAGTGTGGCGGTACTATTTTCAGCCCCACCAGCATGGGTGTATCCACACTGAGGAGAAATCTTTCTAGTGAAAACACAGAATCCCTGTCAGCACAGGAGATGTTTTCCACACATTTCACAGGTCATCAGAAGAAAAGAAAACAGACGATTGCAGCTCCATTATCAGCCACTTCGATTTTTTTCTGTACAGAACAAGACCATGAAATCCCTTTTGTTGTATGTGACGAACAATCTTACTAGTCAGCAGCCAACATCCACCAGCATCTGGCTGTTAGCTAATTTCTCCACTCAACCTTTTTTTTCCCAAAAGAGCAACAAGAGAAATTGTAACAGCTATTGTTTTTTTTTTTTTCTTCTTAAAGCTGCATTACTTGCTCACACAGAAATATCCTTACACTGAGCTGCGACAAACAAAAGGACAGTTTCATTCCAAAATGTGATCATCCGTCATCTGACCAGTTATTTATAGTATTATGTGTATTATAGATATTAAGCCAAGAATCTCAGGTGCCACACAAAAAAAGTGAAAGTAAGAAGGAAAAATCCACCTTATCACCTTATAGATGCGTCGAGATCAGTGGCAAAAAGAAGATTTTAGCATCATAGCATGGCATAAAAGTGAGAGCTTCTTTCTTGAAGTGCCATTTGCATTAACGTTCAACGTCCAATCACACTTGAAGAAATCTACTGTTGAACAGGGACTAATAAAAAAATAAAAAAAAAGAGACTAGAATACAATGCAGCCACCTGGACCAGCAGCATCATGGAAATCAGGAGATTTCAATAAAGCAGAAGGTAAATGACGACAAGTTATCACAGATTAACTTCTGAAATGGACTCATCACAAAAAACTAATATATAAAACTAGTGGTTTTTCTTCTTTAAAGCAAGACTGCCATCCTGGTCCTTACTTGAAGATTAGATTTGCTGTATTGAAGCTTAACTCAGCACTAAGCAGACATGTGCAGCGCCTCACTTATCTAACTCTTCCGCATTAGTATAATGTTCTGCTTTTTAGTTTTCAACAAAGAGGAACCTTTCTGTGCTTTTTTTTTTTCATAAGTGGTATGCAGGTTTGTGTTTTTTGTTTTTTTAGCGAGGAACTGTTTCCATGCAAAAACACACACGTGTTGTGTATATTTTGGCGGTGGTGATTTAAAGAGTGTGGCAGATTCAGTGGACAGAGCAAGTCCTTTTCCCGCCCTAGCCCTAAGGGAGCTTTGAGTATCAAATACTGACCTCATGTAGGCTCCAAAGACGGATGTTAAAAATGATTTTATCCTTTGTTGAGTCGTGGCTCAAATTATATCAGTGTTACAAGCTTTCACAGATAAAAAGAAGGGCGAAACTACACTTTTTACAGCCACCTTTTCAGCCTACAGGTGATGGTGTCTGACACTCTGAACAGAAACCCTGGGTGGAGTGTCACTGTCAGGTTACAGTAGTAGCAGGAGGAGGTGGAGGTCATTTCTCCTGAAGCAGGGCGGGGATGTTGATGTTCCAGCCGATGGCCTGTCGGTCAAAGCCGCAGGTGAACAGGTTGCAGGAGATGTTGTCTTCACACCAGGCTGAGCAGCACACCATGCGCCGGTGACCCTGAACCATGACAAACAACACAGCAACTGTTAAACACTGACAACAAGGACATGCAAGGAGTTCTGTGACCAACAAGAGAATAAATTAACAATGATATACAAAATCTGAATTATTTAATGTAATTAATACAAGTTTCTGCAATACAAAATTTTATTATCTAACATTTTTTGTCTTTATTTTGCCACAAAAATCCCTGGCTGGACCATGAGTGGCTGTGGCTCAGGAGGTAGAGTGGGTTGTCCACTTATTGGAAGGTCAGTGATTCAATTTACTTTAAACTGGGGATGTTATAGTTGCATCGACATCAGGAAGCTCCACTGCTGTATTTGATTTCTGACAATTTTTTTAGCCATTAAACCTAAAAACAACAATTAAAAAAAAAAACTTATAACACAGTTCTTATACAGTGATGCAGGCTCACTATTTGGCAAGATCAAGTTAAAGCTTATTATCAATTAATCTTACTAATGACTTCCTACCCTTTTTATCTAATTTGTTATAAAAGCTTATAAATGATTTATAAGCTGTTAACAAGCTAATTAATAAAAAAAGTTATAAACCATTCATAAATCCTTTATAAGGGTAGTCTTAATGTAAAGTGGTATCGGAGGATTTTATTCTAATAAGAAAGATTCCTATCACATGTTCTAAGACTTAAATCTCAACATGTGAACTGTAAAACCTTTCTACATATAAATGAAAAAAAATGTAACAAGCTACATCATCAGTCGTGGTGGACAACACTTGACTATTACTACTAATATTTTAGTTTTTATGTTATTAGACAGCGGACAGTAGAAAGCTTTTGTCTGAGTTTTGCTACTGTATCAATGTGAGTGAAAAGAGTAAAGCCTCAAATTAATATGAATCTCATACTTTATAATAACATATAGTTGCAGAATTTACTCATGAAACTTCATGTATTTATTCTGGACTGTGAGATACCTCAAAACAAGAGGGGATGTGTATGGAAGCTGTGAGGGGCCAGTGACTGACCTGTCTGTTGCTTCGTGGGAGTCGAGCCAGTCGCACCCCGGACATGTCGAACAGCCGGACCTGCCGATTGTCGTGAGGAAGAGCAATGATTCTCTGGTTCACCGACACGCTGATCCTGAAGGAACGAACAGCAGGAAATTACAGAATACAGGAGGTTAGATTTCACTTCAGGTAACATATACAAGATGAATTATGACCAAAATAATGCACACACTCAAAGAGACAACAAAAACATTATATTTGTGCTGTGATCACAAATTTGTGCTGTGATCACAAATATTCAAAACCAGTAATGAGGAGTTAGAGGAGCAGTGTAGTTGTATCTTATCATTAAATATTCCAGGTTCATTAACTGTGTGAAATCATAAACAATGAACTGCACGGGCCTGTTCGCTTGTGATATCAGTGCCTGTCACTCATCTATCTGCGGGTTCACAGCTCACAGACCTGTTGACAGCAGAGTCTGTGCGGATGGTTGCTATGGGCGACCTCATGTTCTTCAGGTCCCACACTTTGACGGTTCGATCATCGCTCCCAGACACCACGTTGTCTCCCACCGTGAACACAGCGGACGTCACCGTGCTGCAGGGGACAAGAGAATACAGGCTGACATGTTCCAAAGCTGCTGCCAACACCTTTATATTTACATCATTATTCTAAAAAGATGCTGGAATTAACTTTAGTTGAACTTCAGCAGAATTCTGCTGAATCTATCGATACATTCATCTGTCAACTTTTTTGTTTTGTTTTGTTTCAGCTATTTCATCAATAGTTTTGCCCAGATATTTCTATTTGGCAAAGCCTGGATGTATAAGACAGACATGAAGGACGTCTGTGTGTGTGTGTGTGTGTGTGTGTGTGTGTGTGTGTGTGTGCGTGGGTGGGTGTGAGACTGACTCAGTGTGTCCTTGGAACACGTTGACAGAGTGGATGGATGGGTCTCTGAAGTCCCACAGTCTGAAGGTGGTGTCTCTGGACGAGGTGACCACCAGACGCTGTGTGGGGTGTGTGCAGCAGTGGGTGAGTTCCTGGTCATGGCCTGAAAACACACACGCACACTTTTTTTATCATGGCAGCAGGGTGGTGTGTTCCACAGTGACCCCAGGTTCAAGGATGACTTGTTAGGAAGCACAACCCCATTGTTGAAGTGCCCTTGAGCATGACACTGACTCCCTCCCAGTTCGATGCAAGTCAGAGGTTGACATTTGACTTCCTTGTAAAGAGTCATGTGTCATTATTGCCAAAACACTGAAAAAAAACACATCCTCTTGCTTCAATCTAATTCCACTCTGAAAGTAAGAGACTGTGTAAAGGGAATTTTAGAAGAACACAGTTTAGATGTCAAATAGCTGCATTAGCTCACTTGTCCATTAAAATCCTACTTTTGTCAAGGTGAAAAGGAGTTTGGATATAAGATACTGTAACTGTTAAAAACACACAGAATAATAATGATAATACGTGTTTTGAATGTTTTCCCTGCAGTTGCCTCAATGAGGCTCTTACAGCTTGTACAACTGAGCCTGTGGTACCAGAGACCAAAACTTGAGCTCCCCACCCAAAGGTACAGTACAGCGAAGATTAATAAACTGTAGTTGGCTCGAACACATTTATGTTCATGTGAAATGAACAAACAAACATACAACATGTAAATAAGCTTTAGAGATGATGGTAGGCATATTTTTTCAAACTGGGCAGAGCCAGGTTGTCTGAACACACTACATACATGTTATTTGAGTAAAAAGGTTAATAATAAACACAGTGTTAGTGTAATATTCCTTTCGTCCTACCAGTAAGTGAGTGGACCAGCTCTGAGGTCTCTACGTCGTAAAGGTTGGCGGCTCGATCCCAGGATGCTGTCACCACCTGTTTGCCTCCCACCAGCCAGTCAGCAGCAATCACCACACCCTGATGGCTGCGCAGTGTAGTGGTTGCTATGCGAACAGAGGGACAGTCGTTTGGACCATCGACTTCGCCATCGGCCTCATCTTTATCTGAAAAGTCCACGTCGTCTTCGCAGGGCGTCTGCTGCTGTCGCAGAAGGCACATATGAAGGAGTTAGGCTACAAAAACAAACGTCTCAACAACTCACAAAGATATCAGCGCCTCAGCCAGGAGCACAGTAACACATATAAACAGGCTGGAGATGCTTACACTCATGTCAGCAACAGGCTGTGGAGTCGGCAGCTGCACCATGTATCTCCAGATGTGAGCTGTCTGGTCTCCAGAGGCTGAGGGGAGAGAAAGAGCAAAGAGACTGTTAGAGTCAATGACCCTTCCTAAAAATGCCACTGAAAACTATGTCTCCTACTATGGATCAGTTCAGGATAGTGTGTAAGTGTGTGAAGATACTTAGTATCTGTTTGTGTCTGCAATTCTACTTTGTGGTTTAAACTAACAGAAAACTAAAATACCCAAATAACAATAATAAAAAAGTATTTTTAAAAACTAAAAATATTTTTTAAACTTATTTTACGCCTATTTCAGAATTGACACCTGGAGGTTTTCCAGCTCTGCATAACTCTTATTTGGAAATGTCAAAGTTGATATAAGGACGTTTTCCCTGCTGCAGTAAATGAATGTGCAGAAAACAACTGATGTGGCTGCAGCCACCTACAATTTTTTTTTTGTGCTTTTTGTGCCTTTAATGGACAGGACAGTAGAGAGACAGGAAATGGGGAGGCAGAGAGAGGGGGAATGACACGCAGGAAAGGGCCGTCCGATGCGGGAGTCGAACCAGAGGCCAGCTCCAGCGAGGACTGTAGCCTCTATATATGGGACGCCTGCGTAACCCACTGCGCTACGCGACGCCCCAGCCACCTACAATTTTATTTTAAGGATGTTTTTAGCTTTAGATCATCACCTGTGAGAGCCATCTGTTCAGTGGGGTGGAACTTGATGGAGTTGACTGTGGAGATGGAGAGATAGATGTATTATGTTACGTCATGACGGACAACATGTCATATACTTTCGTTTACAAAACCTGGTCTTTGACTTTCTGATTCACATTTCAAATCAGCTTTTTGAATTAAAAGGAAATATATTCAGATATTTTGAAGATATTTGCACATTTATAAAAAGGCATTTACATAACAGAGCATAATTTAACAAACTTGTAATAATGTATATGATAAACACCATAAGTTAAAATACTGCAGACTAACAAACTATATTACATCTATTCTTATGAATTTACTGGACATCAATCACTTTACCTGATCCTTGATGGCCCAAATATTTGAGGAGGCACTTCCCAGTTTCAATGCTCCATAGCATCGCAGTGTGGTCTGTTGGAATACATTGTGGATGCAAAAGAAGAAGGACAAAGTTTAATTTTAGCATTACATGCCTGATGTGTTATAAATCAATGATATATTTTCATTTGTCATTCATTGTCAAAAAAAAGATTTAGATTAGACAATAAATTAGAGACTTTCAACTTTGCTGATTCAGCAAAAGCAGAACAAGACAGAGAAGAAACCAGTGACATCAGATTAAAGAAGAAAAAGACACATATCATCCTCCAGCAAACAGCTGTCAAATAAGAAACTGATTAGCATTTAGAGACAGAAAACAAACGATTAAGCAAAAGATAACAGAAGAAAACAAAACAAATATTGAGGGAAAAGACTGAATGGGAAGCATAGTTCATGGGAAACAAAAAGAGACATTTGGGGAGAAAATAAGAGATCCAGTGTGAGACAGAAAAGGAGTTAATTACCTGCAGATGCGGTTCCCAGCACCACAGGCTGTGTCCTGGTGACGCTGAGGTCCCAGATGCCGTCCCTGTGGCCGACATACTCCCTGACCAGCTGGCACACGGCTCTGGACGTGGTCGCTTTGAAACTGGACACAATCTGATGTCGACACCAAACTCAAGTTAACACACGACACCTGGAAATCACAGCTGCGTCCCTCACAGGGTTCCTACACATTTAACATCTCAAAATGGCGTCCTCTAGATCTGAAGACATTCATCTTTCCCACATTTACTTAAAAGTCACTTGGACACTGGTCATCATTGAGATAATTAAAGCCTCTTCTTACAAACTATCACCTTCCTGACATGCTACATGTCCAAATCCATCAGATCAATAAACTTTAACTCCAATCTATAAAATTTTTAAGGCATCCCTGGTACGCCATTTTTAGCTTTGTTATAGCAGCATGAATTTAGATGAATCACCTTATGTCTAATACAGCAAAATACAGATTTTTCCCAGACTTTTTATTCATTTCCCAAACATTTTAAGGCCTGGAAATGATGATTTTAAATTTTCCAGACTTCTCAAAAGCTGTGTAGAAACCCTGGTCTGAGGGAGAAAGGAAGCAGGTCAGCAGAACTGAGGATCACTGAGGAGCAGCTCAGCAGGGTCCTTGTAGTATGCCAGGGCTAAGAAGCTTTGTTTGACAACAGCATTATTCATATCAGTCCTGGGTTCAAGAGGTTTTTACCAAAATATCTGCATTGGCATTTGTTTCAAGCTTCTCTGAGCACAAGACTGGCGGGGTTCATCATAAACGCCACCAATCTGATGCTCCATGTTCTTCAAAACAAACACCACCGCTGACACATCAACCCAGATCTGGTATCAACACAATGCAGACGCATTAAGTATCAGCACTGTATTATCTTTATGTATTATCTTTATCATACCGGGATTATTGTAAATGCAAAACCGTGTGAAAGAAAGAAAAATCTAGAGGGGGAAGAGGCGGCAAAGAATATTGAGTTATGGTAAAAAAAAAACAACGAAATATTAATTATTATCAGTCGTGTATCAACGTTTGGTCAAGGTGTTTACATTAAAGATGGGGATGATACAAACTGGACTCTTGGTTCGTTTTGGGCACAGACCACTAAATAAGTTCCAACTGAAAGGAAGCAGGAGAGCAGAGAGAACGGCATCACTCCTCTGAAAAATCAATCTCTCGCTACACACATTCACACGTTCACATTTTTATCTGTTAAAAAAAGATATTAAATCAATGAATTATAATCAAAATAAAAACTTACACCGAAGATATGAAGTACCATTGCTAAGCAAAGTGGGAACCAGTGATTGCTGACTGTTAGCAAGCAGCACAGCGGATCAAGTGATTGATTTCTATGTTATATGCTTGTTTTTTTTCTTTCATTTACATCCCAATTAGTTTGTCATATAATTTGTTAAAATGTAACAATGATTTCAATGTGTTACATTTTACAAAGCAGCAACGGGGACTGGGAGGTTTAAGGAAATCGTGAAGCACCGCAAAATAAGCTACAAGTAATTTGGCTGAACAGCAACTCTAATGCAGTTAATGCTCTACAGTTTGCAGCTTCAGTGTGCAGTCGGCTACAGCCACATCAAGATTCTGCTTGTTTTACAACCAGTTTTACTGTCAGGGAATCAGTTAATAGGTCAATGTTTTTTAGTTATGGAAACAAAAGTTAACTACAGCTAAATCAATATATGAGCTGATGATTTGCTTATATATATATATATATATATATATATATATATATATATATATATATATATATACTGTATTGGTACTGGTGCATATTTCAACTGTAAAATGTTCCTCTCTGTGCTTACTGTATCTTGGGCAGAACTCAAAGGATAACTAAAAGGAAAATGAGACTCAGCTTAAATTTTAGCAAGTTTATGTTAACATAGAGAGAACTGTGGAGGAGATACAACCCCTGTAACATATAGTGCCCAAGTTTAAGGGGTTCAAAAATAAGATACACATGAAGTTAAATAAAATTGTCATACTTAATATTTTACAATAAATCCTTTGCACTCAATGGCTGCCTAAAGTCTTCCACCAAAGACATCACCAGATGTTTTGTATCTTCTCGTACTCCCATTAAAGCTCAGACTGTGCACTTAAAAGATCAATTTTTTCCTCTTCTCCTCTGTTTTATTTGAAGTGTTGATCCATAAGAAGATATATTTGTGGTTTTAAGAACCAAAAACCATCTCAATGTAGTTTTACATCTCCTCTCTCAGGATTCTCTCTGGAGACTGTTTTGTTGTGACATCACAAAGTTCCAGAAGTCCTGACGGCTGGTTTTAAGGCTCAGTTTCCTAATACAGGCTGTGTGCATTTCTCTGTGGACTGAGCACTTCAATACTTTCACAGTATCAATATAGAACCTAGACCTGCTTTATAAACAAAGACATACATCTCACTGTATAAAATACAGGACCTTTAATGTACTATAATCCATTACTGTATTTCGAATTTAATGTGCTGAAGCTCAGAGCCTGGTCCCGACTGAATCTCAAACTCTGAGCAAATGAAACCAAAATTTATTGTATTCACATGGCTGGATAAGACTACTGAAGAAATGTTTTTATTTGTTTTGGGTTTTTTTGTCATTTGAGTGAAATGACTCTTTAAAGTCACTATATCTAAGTAGATAGATAATTGATACAAGTAAATAAGGTGTTAAGCACTCAAATCTGACAGTGTTAATCTTAAAAGGCTAAAAAAAAGCCAAATCTGATATGGCTGAGCACTCTTGAGCAGACCACACACTCTGCCTGATTGGGAAATGATCTAAAGCAGCCAACAAATGCTCCTCCACCTTGACTGTTCTGTTAATCAAGGCAAAAAAGGATTTTGAGGTGACAACTGCTTCATGTTAAAGATGTCTCCAGAGTGTACCATTATGTGAATGCCAACAATGAGTTAAATCCAAACTGAAGAGGTGCAACTGAAAAAAAGCCTGTTAGTGAGATAATAATATTGTATTTTATCTCACACAGAAAAGCTAAAACTCCTACATTTGAATGACCAAGTCTCTTGGGGAGGGACTGTCGACCCCCTGGCTGGGCTGTTCATGCATATTGGCACACAAGGGGGAGAAATCAACAAGTTACCCATGAATCTCCACCCCACAACTCCCAACTGGTTACGCTGAAGTTGCGGGATCCACCTACTCTGGCATGGCAAGAATTTGAACGTGGCTATGAGCAAAAAGGTGAAAGAAAGACAGCAGTTCTTTTCTTTAACATTCATGAGTCATTTCACACTGACAAGCTACAAAACAATTGAGCCAATTTACCAATTTTCTGATTTTTGTGTTCTATATAAAACTCAATTAAATAAATCAACATTTTCTGTTCAAGTTGAATCTACACAGGTAGGATTTATTGCAGGACTGTTGTGTTAGTGTATACACAAGTAGACTTCAATCTATAATACGTATAGATTACATATATGTGAATATACAGTATGTTAATATGTACCAACATTTCTTTTTCTTTCAAAAGGTAAAAAACAAAGAGTAAAAGATTTACCTTGCTTGTGGAAGCCTTGTAGGTCGTCTTTAGTTTCTGTGACAGCTGACTTGTGCTATGACTTGCTGTGGGTGCAGTAAATTAAAGCATTTCAAAATAATGTATATATTTGACTATATGCATGTTATTCAAAAGAATACACTTAAAATTTAAATGTAGATGAACATGGAGTGTGACTCACCTTTTGTTTTAAGTGCTCCTTTGGCTAAATCTGCCCCTTCGAAAGTCTGCCCCTCTGCAGCCAAACGATCGTTCAGTGTTTCGATCTCTCTGCGTACTGAGAGTCAAACAGGTTCATGTTAAAAACACTGACAACATCAATGTGTCACTGTGCAGTTTTATTAAACATAGCATGGATTTCCCTGTCGTCACTGCTGCCATTGGTTATTTTAGATTCTTAATCTCTGACCGTTTAATTCTTTAACTCTAATCTTTTCTGCTGTTACCCTTTTTATTGTCATTACATAATTTATTAATTGTAAATATGTTTGTTGATGTTCTTTTATCTAGTCGACATCATTGTAAATGAGGGCTTTACCCTCAATGGTTTTCAAGTTTAAATAAAGACTCGTTTGGAAATGCTCTTTAATGATATAATCTGAACTATTTCTTCCTTGAACATTGTATAAATTGTCAGGATAAGAAGTACCATAAATGATTGTTTAAAAAATTGCATTTGCAGCCCTAAAGAGCAGATATCATGTAGCCTAAAGGTTGCAAATAAGAACTTGAATCTTGACACCCAGATTAGCTGATTAAATCTGGGTGGAAAAAATAATTTTAGGCCCCCCTCAGCAAGAGTTTGTTGCAGTTGCAGCTGCACGTGGATGATTTACTTGTAATGAAAAGCTTCTACCTCTACTCTCTATCAGTTATCTCATGTTTTTTTGGGGGGATAACAGTTAAAAGCAAAGAAATACTTTCTCTGTTCCTGATGACTCACATTCCAGGTTTTCTATGTAGAGGTTTTCAAACTCCCTCTCGATTTGGCTGAACAGGTCCAGCAGATTGCTCCTCAGCGACAGAGGCAGTTTGGAGTCCTGCAGGGAGACAATAGGGTAACATTAAACACCCTGGAATTAGCATTGAGGAAAGGTGTGTGAGGCGTGTATGTGCACATCGTATTAAAGAGGACCTATTATGGACATTTTTAGTGTTCATCATTTCATTCTTGTCGACGGTTTCAACTAAAAAAGATTTACATGCTTTAATGTTCTGACAAGACATTAGTTTTCTTCCTCTGTACATTTTATACTGTACTCCCTTCACCCTCTGTCTGAAATGCTCTGTTAGAGCTCTTTGAGCCCAGTGCGCTCTGATTGGCCAGCTTGCTGGCAACTACCATGGCAACGACAAGTTTTGCACGTCTTGTGTAATCAAACTTCGGATGACAATATTCATAACTTGGAATATTTTTTATAAGAAACCCTTTTGATTTTTTTATGTGCGGACATTTCCGGACTAAAGGAATATAAATGAAGGAACTGACAGACGGTCGACAGGTAGGGAGACTCCACAGCTTCACCTCCTGCTGGTTTACGATGTAAAACTGAATGAATTTAACATTAGTGGGCATAGTTTTTAAATGTATCTGCGCTAACGAGGTACAGCATGTCAACACTGACAAACGTTTAAACATTTACATTTTTAGTATGCTGCTTCTTACTAACATGATCAGGTCGCGATTGGGTCGCGGTAACAAGGTTAACATCCACAATAACAATGCACACTGACAGGCTGTGAGGCTGAGTCCCCTGTTTGGCCACATCAAGTGTGAATTAGAGAAATAACTGTTGCGAAAATGAAACGTCTAACTGTGCGTGGATTCTGAAGCAGTCCTCCTTGAAGTGCGGGCTCACACTAGGGTGTTTGGAGCGGTGGAGAACCGTGGAAAAATGAAGCAGATTTCTGCAGGAAACTAAGAACACTGTCTTTTCAGCATGGCTACAAAACGAATGAAAACTCTTCAGTTTAAGTAGTTATGTGCGGTAATTTGTCTGAGGTTGTGCCAAGTTTGCAGGTGGGCAGCACCAAAGTGTATTGACGTCAGTAGGACTAGGAAGTAATGTCTGAACCCCAATGAGGCATTTCATACAAAGGAGAAAATTGGGTTTTTACCCTGACAGAGTTTCTCCCTTTGATGTAAACTTTGATCCATGTGACTCTAAAGACCATTTACATGGACAAAAACCTATATAACACACTCTAAGTAAGGAAAAACTCAGAAAAGCACAATAGGTCCCCTTTAATGATAAGTAGGTTGATGCTGAAACACAGAGCAGACATATGAAGTAGAAAAAGAAAAAAAAAGTTGAGAAAAGTGACAGACAAAGCACATAAGTGCACAGCTGTACCAAATGCTTATCTGCTTAGAAGTCTAAGAGAAAGAAAACTATTTATGTCAATAAATCATTGTTGAGTCACTTCAGTATCATGACTTTCATCCTGTCTCAAAAAGCAAATGCACAAAAAACCTTTAAATCCCCAAATTAAGTCTCAATTTGCTAAATAAAAAAAACCCAGTGTCTAAAATAAAACATAACTATGCAGTTAAACAATATTATGGAGATGAGAGTCAGATCAGTATATGAAAGCCTTCACACAGTACAATTACATCAGATATTGAGTTAATTAAGGGCCCTAATATATTCCTGTGTGTCTAAATGTATCAAACAGGGGAGCACAGCAGGACCCTCCAACAGAGCAGGGGCACTGACAATAAACATCAAAGTAAATCTACAACAGGATGACTTCAAACAAAGAAAAAACACCTTCTGGAGTGGCCCAGTCAGAGTCCAGACCTTAACCCACAGTAGAGATGCTGTGGAATGAGCTGAAGAGAGCCACTCGCACCAGACATCCTGAGAATATGTCTGAACCAAAGCAGTTCTATAAGGAAGAATGGTCCAAAAATTTGACAAATTTGTCCAGAACACAGTGCAGGTCTGATCAGGTGAGAGTCAGTCTCTCAATCAGTCTCATTGCTTGAGGTTATTGCTGCCAAAGGAAGGTATTGAATCCGAGGGTTCACAAGCTTTTTTTCTACCAGCACTGTGAATGTTAAATGGTTAAGTTCAATAAAGACACAAAAGGTTTGTGTGTTATTAGCTCAAGCACATTGACCTTGACCTTTTAACTTTGACCACCAAAATCTAATCAGTTCATCTTCAAGTCCAAGTGAATGTTTTTGCCAAATTTGAAGAAGTTCCATCAAGGTGTTACTAAAATATTTTGTCCACGACAATGGGACACACGGATACAATGGACAACCTGAAAACAATATGTCTCCGTCTCTGGCTGTCACCGGCGTGGAGTAATAACTACAATTAACACAGAAAACCACGTCATTCAAGAGGTTCACATACTTCTTCCCACTGCTGCAGTTGTCACAAACAAATCATCTATTGCAGACTGGCTGTGAAAGAATACTAAGCAAAGGCACAAACAGGAAGTCTCCTCAAAGGCTTTTTTTTTGTCCAATCATCATGAAACTGCTCAGTGAGTGGAGCCCTCTTTGTACCTGAGTGCAGTGCACGCTGCATGATGCACTCCTGCCGCTCACAGCTATATTTTCTAAAGAAATCAGAGTGCTGTTAGCATTCACAGGCTGATGTTAGCAGCAGAAAGGCTTGTGCCACAGTGCACACATCGGAATGACTACACAGAAGAAAAGGAGTGGCTGAGAAGAATGGCTGCAGGCTGCTGCACGGGGGGAAATGTACAAGGCATATGCATGTTATATGAAGCCTTGTAGAGCAGATGCTACGAGGACAATAAACATGTGTGGAGCATTTGCTTATTTGATTCTTTCAAGTTCATTTAGGCATGTGAGAGTAATAAAGACCGAATCAAATCAAACGAGACACCAGAAAATGAAAGATTGAGACGTATGATAGCCCAATGCAAGGGATCTTTGCATAAGAAAATCAAGTGGGGGCAAAATACACTCGAGACTGATGCTCAAATTCAGCTCTTTCTTCTTGTTTATTAAATTCCATTCAATTATTTTCATATTTTTGTGCATTGTGAGGACAAAATTTTGCTCACTTCCAATGTAGAGATTGAGAGAACATGAACTCCTCTCAGACATTTGTGTTTACGTCCAACCAAAATCAAACAGACAGCAGTCTCCTGGAAGTCTCTGTAGCTGTAATAGTGAACTACATGTAAGGGCAGATCCACTTCCTGACACGATGAGCAATTGTGTTGATTTCCCTGAGTTTCCAAAATCTCTACAATAATGGCACAATTACCAGAATATCCTTATAACTGTTATAAGCATCAGTAATCAAGTTTTCATCAACAGGAAATCGGCAAAATTAAATGTGAATTAATGAGCCGTTCCATCCACTAATGTGTCCGCAAATATTAGGAGTTGGGAACTTTGAGATAAATATTTGGTGGTGGCAATTCTCCAGGTTGATGAAACTGTTAAAGAAGACAAAATGAGAGAACTGACAGAGCACCAGTCAAAGCCGAAACGATAGAAAACATGATCAAAATATGGTTTGTTTAATTCGTCTGTTGCCTTTTTTCTTCTTCTCAGTGAAAGCTTGTAAGGGCCTTTAAGTCACATGCTTCATGTATGTCAAGATTTATTTGCTAAGTCTGTTTCCATTGCACTTTTCTCTTTTTTTAATAAAAACAACTTCTCCACTTCAACAACATGTGAAATCTTTTTTGTAAAATGTCAACTATTATTTTTCTTTTTCAATATTTCCATTGAGGTTTTTATGCGCAAATAAAAAATGCACTGAAAACATCTGGATGGAAATGCACCTGAAGAAGGAATATACCATGAAACCATGAGTGATTAAAGAAATCATAAATCTAGAATTACATCAAACAGTATAGGTAAGAGTTTCATGTTCAAATTTACAGAACTGAACATTTATTTCCACTATCTCTCTCTGACCATTAAAATCTCAGGTCAATAGCTTACTAAACCATCCAGTGAGCAGCCTATTTTTCAGTCATGTGACCATCGGTAACAAGCCCTGATGTTTTACTAACTGGGCAATATGAATGTAACTGGACCAAATACAAAATACAGTCAAGTCTAGTCTTCCACTTTAGCAACATAAAACCTACTGTAGGTGTGACTGAACCATACATGCTGCTGGGATATCTAGAATACCACATTTTAGGGGGAGAGGATCCACCACACAACAACACCTCCTCTAAATACTAATCAAACATAAACTACACCAAACCTACACGACTACAGCTAGCTCTAAAAGCTAATACACGACTGTCTGAAACACACAGGGGCAAACACCTTAAACTTACCTCCATTCTCATGAAGGATTCCAGATTATCAGAGGACTGGGACCAAAAGGGACCAGAGTGAAAAAACAAAAAGTCATGAGGATGGGATTACACTGTTTGTCCAGCGTTTCAGCCGCAAACTGCTACTTTCAACTAGCTGAAGTCCAGAACAACTCTTATGCTCCTCTCACAGGGACTGCATACTTATTTATATTGTACATCAAAAACACAGTTTCCACTTTCAGGGAGCCTTAAATACTGGGGAGGCAGCAATATTAAACCACTTATATTCATTTAGAGAAGCCAAGTGTGTTCACAAGTTATCAATAAACTAAAGAGTTGACATTACAGAGCTTCCTCTAATCATCAAGACAGAGACTCGTTATTAGTAGCAGCATTTAAAATATTCATAATAAAGTTTATTATTTCATACTTAACTATTTTTGGAAGATATCTACCTGCCACAGGTGTAACAGGGGAAATCAGTACAAAAGCAAATTTGTTTCATGTCTTAATAGGCCTTTTTCACAGCAGACTTTTTGATATTTAGCTGCTGCTCTGCCGCTGCTAAAATCCTGATTTTATAATCACAACGTCTTCTGAAGAAAATCACCAAAGACATAATTTTAAGAAAGCTGTGCTGTTATTTCAGCTATATTTACTAAAATTTACTAAAAAGATCACTATATGTGCTTTTTAGAAATAAAACGTATCCAAAGGGGTCTGAAGAGTCAGTTAATCTAGCAACTATTGATTGAATTTCCCCTTGGGGATGAATAAAATATCTATCTAACCATCAATCTGTCTGTCTGTCTGTCTGTCATCTAACCAACTAACTAAATGAGGTGCTAAGTTGGCAACACTGCTTATTCACGCTAAATCCTTTAGAAAGAGCCACGACCAATGGGGAAACTCAATCACATGTTATTTGGTTGAGCAATGGAGTAACTTCATCACTCGGTCAGTCAGTCAGTCAGGGACATTCATGTGTATAGTGCTGGTCCCAAACAAAACAAAACTAAAATAATGCTGATTTATATGGGTTCAGATTGTGGCTATTAGGCAGACTCTGCATTGATGGACAAGATGTAATTAAACTATATTTGACATGTTTAATAATAAACTTAAGTTGTTGAAACTGTTATAAGTGTGTAGAGGTTTGACTCTACACTGTGACTCAAGCCACAGTCCTTTTAGCATGTTAAAATTTACATTTCATTGGTCATTTCAACTATAAATCACTGAGATGAAAGTTTTCACGATTAGCTCACAAAAACCAACAAAACAAGAAAGAAGAACAAGAAACATTAAAACATCTGAGTAGCAATAAAATGTATTAGTCGGTATCTAAATTTTGACTGATGTCAAAACACAAACAAAAAACTGGGCACACTATGATATCATGTACTCAGGCTCACAACATTCATCCACACCTATCTATATTTACTACTTAATCTCCAGTTATCATGACACAGCAAACCATGCAGCCTCTCTCTCTGCTGGAGCTTATGACAATGAACGCGCACACCACCAATTTTTACACATGAAGCTCAGTTTGCTCCAACACAAGCAGTACTCTTCAGTCTGTGAACACAGTTGTATAACATCTTCTGTAGCTCTGTAGGGTTTTTTGTTAAGTCTGAAAAAATAACCCTGAGGATGTCATAGCATGTAATCAGGGTTAGACAGTGTACGCTGATGTGGAGTTTGAAAGATGCCTGGCTCTAATGAAAAACTGTGCTGTATTGGAACATCTAGTAATTTAGAGCTTGATCAAATCACTGCCTTTCAAACTATAACACTACATCCCTGCACCTCTGCATCTCTTTAATGAGCTAAATTCCAATTATTAAACGCTGGGTGAAACAATCAGTTTTTCATGGTTGAGTTACAACTGAGAAGTCTAACACATTTGCAGGTAAAAGTATAACAAGCTATCTCACAGCAGAGAGAGAGTGAGTTTGCATCTAACTGTAAAGTAGCCACTTCTCTCAAGCTTTTTGTCACCTTTTCCCACGTTTATCATCTTTCCAGATAATTAACTGCTGGTAATTCAGTTCCTTATTGGCTAGCCAGTGAAACCCAGGAAAAACTGAGAACCAGGAAGGGGCACCAGTGCTCTCACTAATCCACCTGAGCGAAGTGCAAATGCCTATGCCTGTTTTGAATCCATCCGTTTTAACCCGTGTCAAAATAACCTTACAGCAGTCGTGCGGTAATTGTGGCACGGTTAATCCAGCAACAATATAAACCGTTATGTGCCCTCTAAATGGGTGCATTAAAACCTAATTGGCTTAGGCTTATAACCAGAGTGCTTACGAGTGCTGACCGCAACAGCAGGACAGCAAGCTAATGATGACAGACAGGGGAGGAGTGCAGTGTGACACTTCCAGAGGAGCAGCTGGAAATACAGGGTGGGGATCTTGCAATGGTTAACCAGAAACTCTGACTATTTAAACACTTTCTAAGCACTTTTCTTATATTATATTTGTTCATTGTCATTATGTAAATTAACAAATCATCACCTGTCCCTCCAGCATGTCTCTCTGCAGGCCAGATCTCTCCTGCTCCGTGCTGTTGGTCCTGCGGATGGAAAGGCTGTGGGACTTCCTTTTCTGCTTGGCCTGGCGGGCGGCAGCGCTGCTCCCACTCTCCACCGGCATCCCTCCTTCCAAACCTGATGTAACCACAGTCTGAAAGTGCAAAATCATAGAGAAGAAGGTGACCCAAGGGTCAAGAGAACAAATTCTGGTGCGTGTGTGTTGGTGGGTGGTGGATTGGAGAGGTCTGGATGTGGGTCCTTCAGTCAACAACATGCTAATTGGAAAACATGAGATGACAGTCCTGTACTTGGCAGTGGTTGTATCTGGCAGTGTACATGTGGGGACGTGTGAAATGACAAAGTGAATGAGTGTGAAACAGAGTGTTGTTGTGCAGGCTCAACAAACCCCGTGGGTACCTGAAGGTGTAACAAGAGGAATTAGTGAGACGGAAACTGAGAAGTGTGCAATGATAACAGAACCTTTTTTTCCTCTTTCTAAAAACAGAAAATTCTCTGCATACCAGTTTTTTTTGTATAAAACAGATATGCTCTAATAAGGGCTGTGCAATATGGAGAAAATATTATTACAATATTCAGAAGAGCCCATTTTCTGATATCTTATCTGCTTAGTTGTAGGGCAACAAAATCACTTCGCAAAATCTAGTTATTGTTCAAAATCAGGCATTTAAATATTTAAGTGAGGCTGCAAAAAAAAATTTATTTTTAATATCTACTAATTGACCATTATAGAAAACCAGCAAATTTTCCAATTTGAGACGCTACAACCAATTTTTGGCACTTCTGATTAAAAAAAAGACTTTAGAAAGAAATTGTTTCTCCACTAATCCACTATTAGATTCATCATCTAAACCTCACATTTGAATAGGTGGAACCATCAAATATTTGGCAGTTTTGCTTGATAAGTGACATTTCAAGTTACCATAATTGATTTATTTCATCAATAGATCTCAAAAATCATTCAGGGAGAACTGTAACTTAGTATTTACTTTACAGTGTTAATGTGGCCAACTAACTTGTTTATCATGATTTATAACGATTAAAAAAATCTTACATGGTATTTCAACACCTCTGTGACTGCAAGAAGCCTGCAGGTTCTCAGCTTTGTCATAATCCATTACTATATATTTAAGCGTAATGACGAATGTTGAAATGAATGTAAATCTCAGTCTTTTGGGAGGACATATTACTTTCTTCAAAAAGCACACTTACAGTGACACACAGGACTGCCCTATCTGTGAGTCAGGATGAGGGAGTCATTGTTGTGGGTGCTCATATCACAGTAATGACAACATAAGCCTGGCTCCAGCTGTCACATATGAAACCAGTGCGTTATATTTGTCCTTGACCTGACATAAGACGGTCTCTGGACTCATAAACAAAGCAGGGGGGTCTTTCGTTTTTTTCGCCCGTTAACATTAAAGATATTATTGCTTATTTTGTGCGTTAGTCCATCTCTTGACTGAATTGAACAGGTTAACAGCCTTGTTTAGCTGTCAGCCACCCGGGCTGGTAGTTAGTTCCTCTTGCAGACTGTCACTGAAAGAAAAACCGTTAAGCTACATTGTATTGCAAAACATTTGGAGGAAAAATACGTAAAAGAAAAATTAAGAAAGAATACAATGCCACGACTGAATAACAGCGTCAACGTTAGAAAGTCTAGACAATGTTAGCTTTGTTACGGCGCGATGTCCAACATAAAAGCTAAGCGAAGCTAACCGTAACAGCCCGTTAGCTGATGGTACCGAGCGTGCTAATAGGCTAAATGTAAGACAACCTGCCCAAACATTAACTCCCAACTTACCAGAAAGTCTACAAATACAGGGTTTTATTCCGGTTTACTGTGGGAAATGTTGCCCTTTCTAACATTTTCTTCGACGTACGAAAAGAAAAGATGGGCTGGTTTAGTCCAGAATCCGTGTTGACAGTTGACGAGCTCCGCTACGTGAGAAACAGATAACGAAGCCAATTCCGGCACGAGGTTTTTCGCAGTAAAAGCCTAAAACGGCTTTTATCGATATCGACTCAGACCAAACACTGCATTCAGCATTCACTTAAAGTGTGTTAGTTTTCTCGGTTAACACATACCGGCACTTTTAACAATTAACTTTAAAAAATATTACATTTTCCTGTATATTCGGTATATAAAAAAAGCAAAAACAAAATGGGCTTCAAATAACGAATGAATTTTAAAAAATGTTTTTGAGGTTTTTAATCGCACATAAGCTTAGTTTATCTGGACATGCCGTTTTATCATTACTACAGTAGTTTCTAAGTGTATAAAATACATGCCTGATTAAAGAATTGACATTTACGGCTCATATAAGATGCCAACTCGTATTTTAGCAGAATCGAAGAAAATCTAAAATAAAAAGTTTCAATCTTTGCAACTCAATACAGGTACAGTAAAGGTAAAATTAAGCACAAAGCAAGGTAAATTCCAGACACGACCTTGGTTTTTCAAGATAAAAGCACACTATATGTAGGAAAAATAAGAACCTGACTGCAGCTTTTAGATCACGTGTACATTTATTTGGCTCCTCTGTTAATGAATATTTCTCAAGAGGACACTTGTACAAGAAGCATCATCACTCTATCCGAAGTAAACCCAGCATTTCCTGAGCCACATATAAACTGTAAGGCATAAAATTCGACTTAACCGCTACTGCCAAGAGAAAACCTGTGAAATTGTATACAAAATCAGTTTAACAACTGAATAATATTTCACATATTAACTGTTAATCAGGGTCCATGTTTGATCGTGACAACTGCAGTGAAAAAAACACATTAACACCATCATTGTTTTTGAGTCTCTGTTTTTCCATATAGATCTTCACAGTTTTGCAAGATTAATTCTGTGAGGAAAAGCTTAGAGAGCTGACAAACAAAAGGCATTCTATTATTATAATTACTAATCATTTAAATGTGTTGGTGCATTTTCCCAGCAGCCTCTCAGTTAAAAAGGAAAGATATTTCATGTTCTTTTTTGCTTCTGGGGAAAATGTATAGAATGAATACACAAATACTAAAGACACTCTTCCCCAAAGAGTGTAAAGGTCTCAACAGTCCAGAAAAAAGCAGTTTTATCTGCGGTCGGTGGTGCCAGACTTCCTCTTCCCAGCCAGGAGATGTTTGGGTTTGAGGTCAAACACGTGTCTGTCTGACTCTCCCTTCCTGCACTGGCGGTTCATGCCTTTCTGGGAGTTCTTCATCATTTTCTTTGCCTTCTTTGCCATCTGAGGAACAAACAAAAATAGACACGTACATGAGTTCTCGTCTAATTACCTTTCAGAAACAGGAATTTCTTTAATTAATTAGGTTTTACACTTTACACCACATTGCTAAAAATGCACATTAAACAGTCCCAAATCAACTAACTTGTGGGTTAATCTTCTATTTAACTGTGAAAGAACTGACATTTAAAAACTCCTAATAAGAAATTGTATACAATGCCTTCTGCAAAAAAGAAAAAATTCATAAACCCAAATGACTAAGCAACCAATTCAAATAAAAACTAAGTAAAGACATTGTCTCATACCTTTGGATCCCGTAAACCAGACTGGTCTCGAGGAGGACGGGAGGCGCTCTGGCTGCGGGTTTTGGAGGTCGGAGGGGCTGAAGCTTCACGCTTACGTTTCTTAGCAACGCTGCGGGACCGTCGGGCCTGTTGTGCATAGTGGCTCTGAAACACAAGAGGAAAAAACACACATGAGCTTCAGTGCTTCTGCGCATGTTCCTGTGCACTGCAGCTTTTAGAGACCCACAAAGACTTCTTCAAGACTTTCAAGGTTTTGTTTGGCAAAAGATCCATTTCTGTCATTTTTTTTTTCTTGAGATATGACGTCAAAAATGACATTGGGCAAAAATCTTAAAAACATGAAAGGCCTCGTGATTCAGCCACATTCTTGAGATGTCAGAAAATCCTGATGAAGCAACTGAAAAATTAAAAATTTTAACAGTTTTGATCCAAGGACAAAGAACGGTAACACAGAAGTTTAAGTGATAAGTTATAACTTATTACTAAAAACCTTTAAGGCAACACACATTTTCAAAAACTTCACATTCCTGTTATTTTTCTCCAGTGTTTTAGGTTTTTAAATAGCTCTACTGAGAGTACTTTAAATTCTAGACTGTCTGTAATTTTTTCACATTAATTACGTTATGAAACAGCAAATAGTCCACATGATTAATTCAATTATATCATATTATAGAGTCAATGCATCCTGCAGGGTTTTATCTAAAACTTACATCATCCTTGTCATTCATGTCCAGACCAAGGTCGCCCATCTCCTTCTCCAGCGTCTTTCTTTCAACCTGTAAATATCACACAAAAACACAGTGATGGTTAGAGTTGAATTTAAGTCAAATGTAAGCTCATGTTACAAAAGGCAAACAAGTAATATAGTCAAACAAAAGCACCAAAACAGTCCAGACAAGGGGGTGAACAAAAATGGCGACACCACCTAGAAAAATGGTTAAAATAGGGCGTTGAGTGGCGCAGTGGGTTGAGCAGGCGCCCCATGTCGGCCCCGGTTCGAATCCCGCATCGGACGGCCCTTTACTGCATGTCATTCCCCCTCTCTCTGCCTCCCCATTTCCTGTCTCTCTCTACTGTGCAATAAAGGCATAAAAAGCCCCCCCCCCCAAAAAAAATAGAGGCATTATTGGATACATGGAGTAGAAATCTGCACTAGTAGAAGACAATTTTAAGGGGATTTTCAAATTAAAATGCCAAGAGGATTGTGTCAAAATTTCATTCAATTATTTCTCTGATGTTGCACCAAAATCTGTCATGGCATAAATCAAATTAACTAGTGCACAGTTTTCCTTTAAATTTCATTACAAACACAACTGCTGATTTAATCGTCTTACATCGGGGCACACAGAGCTTCTATAAGTGCAGTTCCAATCACCATTCGTGCTCTTTAGAGAGCACCTGGGATCACCTGTAATCATAATATTTAATTCATTTTATTTACCTGGGTAGGATCATGTGAAATTAGTCAAAATAATGAGAAGTTAGTCAGTTATTTCGCTGCCTTGGTGAAAAAATTGTAATATGGGAGCACTCCAGGATTCAAGGTTCCAGGTTTTTCTTCGATATATTAAGGTTTTCCAAACTCAAATAAAACAATTTTTAAAAAATCTATTTACGCTGAGCATATCGTATCAAAATATCAGATATCATTTTCCAATTCACTACTGTAAATCGAGCTCTGATGTGCATGCGCTGAAAGGAGCTAGGGTTTGTACCGTCCCCTCTCACCTTGGTGGTGGTCCTGGGCATGCGCGGCCCGTGCACGTCCTTCTCTTTTGACTCTGCGACCATGAGCTGCTTCTTCTCGCGGATCTGTTTGGCCAGGACACGGATCTCCTGCATCTCTTCGTCTTCGCTCTCGTCATCCGAGTCGTACTCTCCGGCTCGCTCCTTCAGTTCCTCCTCCTTCTCCAGGTCCTCCAGTTTCTGTGAGTGAAGAGGAAAAACAGAAGACAGAAAAATAAATCCTTTCCATTTCTCTGCTTGACTCTTCAGGGAAACTGAGGACGCTAGGTCTCTTTAGTTCTTTAATCTTTATTTAACCAGGTAAGACTTACTGAGAATAAAAACTTAGGACCAAGATCTAAAGGGAGTTTCACACAGATAAATGTCACAAGATCAGAGTTAACAAAATTAATCTGTAAAAGCATTAATGAAATTACCATAAAGAAACCATAAAGATCAAAATACTGGCACTTGATGGACAGTCTAAAAACATCAATCTATAAATAAGATCACTGTAAAACCATTACACAATAAATATGATCAGCACAAACATTGGCAACCAGGAGACAAAGGATAAAGTTTCAGCAGCAATTATTTTAATTCTTTGCAAGAAGCCAATTTGTCCTGTTTTAATAAATCTTTTTGTTGAGAGCAACACACGTAAAAGTTAATTCATGTAGTTCAGTGCGGGTTCAGTTTCGGAGTAACTAACAGAATTTAATCCCATGTATGAAGAGCACAGCGGTCAACACATTTTCGGGGAATGCATTTGTTCAATGTGTAAATTAATTTACCCATATATAAGGTTAGAAAAACATACTAAACAAACTCACAATGGCTCAGATAAAATATGTAGAGAACTAAAATCAAATTACTAAAATGTAGTTTTGTAAATTTCTAACATGAGCTGGATAAGAGGATCCGTCAGCAAACTGCCACCACAGCCAGGAATATTTAGTCACTGCAGACTATATCAATATATTTTGTGGTAATTACAATCCACCAAGAGAGAGTGCAGAGACTCACCTTCATGATTTCAGGATCAATGTAATCTGCGATATTGTGGCCCTCCCAGACCTCAGGGATCTTGTCCTGCTTCTCATCCTCATTCATCAGATCCCAGTATTCTTTAAAATACAAATGAAACAACATCAGCGATGCAGACACAAATATGTACTTTCCACAAATTCACGGAAGCAGCTTGATTGTTGAAATAAAGATGCTTCTTACTCTGCAAGTCTAGGATGTAGTCATCGCCAAGCTCCATCTCACGGTCTCTTTCCTGTGAGGGGAACGGTGAAATGTTTTATTGTGAAATTTATATGTGAGAGCAGAAATACCACAATGCAGCAATACTCTGTTACAGACTCATTCATTCATAATAAAGTACAACAGCATTTGTATGTGAATGTATGTGTAAAGTACCAAATGCAGAACGGCTCATTTTGGAATTATACTGTATATACTATATTATTGTATAGTGCAGAGATGCATTCAAATACACCATCACTTTGATGTTGCAGCTGGTAATTATGAGGTGGAATTGAAGTACTTTATACACTGCTGCGTAATTTAATCTATCATAATACATCAGAAGTTATTGCTTATGTTTTGTATAAATAATCTGAACCTACAAAAGTAACTAAACTTTAAAACAATGCAGTGAAGAAAAAAGGCACAATATTACCTCAAGAAATGTACTTAACTACAGTACTTGATTAAATGCACTTAGTTACTGTCCTTCACACCAGTTTGCCAGTTCAGAGACTTTTTGACCTCCGGTAACACCGTACATACCAGTTTGCGTTTGGGTGCGTCCACCTCCATCGCTTTCTTGCGCATCAAGGCTCCCTCTGGGATGAACGGAGGCCTCTCCTGGAGGGGGCGAAGGAAAGAAAAATAGAAAAATCAGACTTAATAAATATCAGAAAACAGCTGAAGAAAAAAAACAAAAAACAAAACAGGTGAAATGAGCAGATGCAGTCAATTTGCCAAACTCACTGAAGCTGCATCCACAGTTTAGTTTTCAAACGCATCTCTTTTGCTACATTTACACCTGGTGTCCACACTACTCATGACTTTAATGCCTAAAACAGAGACCCTTGGAAACAATGACGTGGACACCCGCGGTCGCTCCCTGACCGGGTCTCATCAGTCTCGACTACCAGGCCTGAAAGCAACGTGAAAAACGAATGAGAAGCGTTGCTGCCCTTGTTGTCTTTGCTCAGCTGTTGTTCAGTTAACATCAGCTGTTCTTAAACTCATTACATTTCTATCACAAAACATAAGAGTGATTTGTTCAGTGCTGTTGAAGTTTGTTATTCAAGAATGTTAATTGAGTACATATGAGGAAATAAAGCAATGTTAATTCTGTTCTTCATTTATTACAAAATAATAGGAGTACTGTCAAAGTACCGGATCGATAAAAGTAGTAGTACCATTAAAATCTTAACGATAACCATCACCATACGTATGAGTGCGTCATCTTGAGCAGTTTGCCGGTTCGGACACTTTCTATATAAAGTTTGGAGAGGACATGTCCTGGTTGTCTGCAGTTCCCTGCTCAGACATCTTTAAGTTATATCGTGGATAACAGAAAAACAACTAGACACAATGCTTTTTGTTTTGAAATCTGTTTTTTTAATTTTATGTTCTTTTTTTGTTTTTATTTTTTAAAGTTCAATGAATGTGTGTTGTTTCCAAAGTCAATGACTAATAATCGTGATCTCAATTATGGTGATTATGATTTTTGCCATGATCGAGTCGCCCGAGTCGGTGACTATATTTACCTTCTCGTCCCTCTTGGCGGGCATGGCAAGGTGGAGCCGGTTGAGAACATCATGGACCTTCTTGCCCTTCATCTTGTTGTCGACACGATGTGCGAGGAGCCGGTCACAGGCCTGACACACACACACAGGAACGGTGAATCACAACACGCTCACTCACAGCTGAATACAATACTTTGTTCCTCCACGCCCGGGCGAGCCTGATCCTCTCTGCGCCTCACCTCAGTTTTGACCTGCATGACTCCCTCCTCGGTCAGGGTGCTGGTCTCGATCACGGGGATTCCCTCGGTAGAGAGGTCTGCAAAGATTTTCTAACCACAGCAAAAAGACAAACCGCCAAAGATGAAGCCATGACGTTACTGACAGTGTGCAGTCATTACCGTCGAGTCGGAACTGTGAATCACTCACCTGATTCTCCTCGGGCAGCTCGGTGATCTTCTTTACGTCACATTTGTTGGCCACAATGATGAGAGGCTGCAGGGAGCAAGGCGCCAGCATTACTTAAACTATTAAACGACTTCATGTCGCACTGTGAAATCAGTCACTTTCTTATACTATACGGTGTCCTAAATATACTGGATACTTTTCACTAACTGAGCCACTGTTGGTATCACGTTGTTAGTTCTAGGTTTGATATGATATGTTATGATATGTGTGAGAGAGAGAGAGAGAGAGAGAGAGAGAGAGAGAGAGAGAGAGAGAGAGAGAGAGAGAGAGAGAGAGAACTCACAACAAAGGTCCCTGATTAGATTACAAATGTTGTCCAAGTTCATTTGATCACCTTGACGCACCAACATTTTCCAAATTTTCAACAGCCGAGAATTTGTCGTGAAAAGTTACTTTCAATTCCTCAAGGTGAACTTTAAACTGGCTGCAGCTTCTACCTATATCAGCTGTTACACACCCACCAAGGCTTTGGCTCAAATGATAAAATGCAGAAAGGATTCATAAAAGACAGTGAACGATACAAAAAAATACAACCAGTGAAAATAGTTTCATGACAGGAGGAATTTGCCTAAAATAAAGCATTTGCTGCAGCTCAGTATAAATTGGATTAACTAATAACCGATTATACTGATCCAAACGCTGCCCATCAAACATTTCAAACATTTAACTTATGCATGGCAAGAGAAAAAAGGTATTTGCATGTTTCTGTGGTCACAATGTGGTTCCTTTTTCTTTTAATCTACTAAAAAAAACAGTAATGATAACTTCAAATTTAGAATTGATGAAATCTAAAAGATAGTTTCGTTTTGTAATAGTTTGAGGATGTGATAAAATCTGAACACAAAACATTCACAAAGAGATTAAATGCTTCACACACACACTTCCCACCATATCATGAAGAGGAATAAATCTGAGTACAAGCCATTTTCTGACATAACACATGATTGTAGAGTAATGAAGCCCCTTCTACTTCCGACAGTAATTCCAACAGTTACCTCAGGCTGCCACTTGCAGCTGTGCTAAACAGGTTAAATGTATTTACTCTCTGACCTTGTTGGCGAACAGTGGCCGGATGCTGTTAAACAGCTCCAGCTGCTCCTGCAGAGTGTGACCACACTGCTCAGAAACGTCCATGACGTAAAGAACGGCCGCTCGCAGGTGGGCCAGAGCCGTGATGGCCTGCATCTCTATGGTATTCCTTTCCTCCAGGGGGTGGTCCAGGATACCAGGGGTGTCCACCACCTGCAGACACACACACACACACACACACACAAGTTACTGGAGAATGCCCAGGCTAACAGGATCATAGTGTGGAATAATAAGGAAAACTGTCTGCACTTTTCTGCAAGCTAAACACCTTTATAATAGAATTTAAAGCAGGTGAATCTATTTTAGGATCTAAAAAGAAAATAAAGGCTGAAAAGTTTTAGCAGCAGAATTTTTTTTTTTTTAAGTACAAATGAAACCATGAACAGGGAAAACATAAGTGGCCCTACACAGTACACCACTGTTTAAGATTTTCACTTGAAATAGTGAGAAAAACATACTAATCATACACCAAACAACAATATACATGCAGCACTTTTGTTTTTGCTCCCTTTTTCCACACGTTTAAATTGTCCAAATACGTCTTGCCTGCGCTCTGTTCTTCACATACATAGAGCTCAAGCTGTTTGTTGTAACACAAAAGATACACCTGACGCAGGAGAACGTGTTAGTGGACGAGACAATGACTCCAGTGAAACATGAGTGATGTGTAACGCTACGAGCTGCAGTGTCTTACCTGCCAGCGGAGGTACCTGTAGTCCATGTGACCCACAAACAGAGACTTGGTGGTGAAAGCGTACGGCTGGACGTCAACATCTGCTCTGGTCACCTGAGAAACACAACCATTTACACCATGTTAATTATTTCCCCCCCCAAAAAAAGGGACAACCGTGGGGCTGAAACACCCTATGACAGGATTCCCATCATGATCTTACAGGGTCAAAAAACACCTCTACGTGACAAAACATAGGCATCCCCAGTGTTATCGTATCACCCTCACACACAGCTGTCACACACTAATAATAGGTCATTAGGCGCCATTTACCTTGTTGATGAAACTGGACTTGCCGACGTTGGGGTACCCGCACAGAAGCAGGGTCCTCGTGTTGGGGTCGATGGTTGGCAAACGGGACAGATGCTGACGCACTGTGGAAGACCAACAATGGAGGCATTAGTTATTTTTACAAAGTATTAAAGCAGGTTTATAAAAACCACAGAGCTGAGAAGAATAGAACAACATCAAAAAAGAGCTATTTCGGATGATTGCTAAAGACTGTGGTATTCAGTCTGTTCAAATATGACCAGAATGAATCCTATAAGTAAAAATCAATCGATCCAAGATACAATATCTTTATTTTCTGCTAAGGCCTCTGTAATGAGAGTGTTCCCCTCACCTTGTTCCAGATACTCCAGACTTGACTTCTGCCTTTTCAGGATGGTGCACATGCGACCCAGAGCGGCTCTCTTCAGCTGTTTACACCGATACAGAGAATCTCCATATTTCATCAGACGCACATAGTCTTTGGCAACACTGGAGGGTTAAAAACAACAATTGTTTGTTCACCGCTTTGACTCTTAAAGCTGGTACAAGCCTGATGACTGATAACGTCTGGATCTTCGTGTATTTATGTATGTGTGACTTGTTGTAGTAAATATTAACCAACTCTGACAACCAGCTGTCTTGTCAGGTTTGAACTGTCAACCACAGCAGTAAAAAAACACTATGCAGGGCATTAAGCGTGAGATTATACACAAACGTACTTATCAATGAGATTCTTGGCGATGTTGATCTGTCCTAAGGCAAGTTTGTAATGGTCTTTGTCGTACAGCACGTTCATCAGATCGGCGTAGAATGGATGGATGTCCTGAGGAGACAAAATTTCACAAGCTGATTTAGACAAAAATGTGTTCATCTATAAAAAAGTTCAATCTTCAATGAGTTCAGTTTTATAATAGTTATTTAAAATGATGTTTGAGATGTTACAAAGTATTCTGACTTACGTCGAGCTTGGGGAAGTCGGTGAGGATCTGGGTGAGGCGGTCATGATAGTTCTGCTGGGTAAACTTCACCTTTCGCATGTAGAAGTGTCGGATACGGTGGATCTGGTAATGCTTGTGTACCACTGTGGGTGTCTTCCTTTGCGTTTTGGATAAAGTGATGTCGATGAAATCCTGCAGGGAGAGGAAGAGTAAGCATGTCAGATAAATAACTGTATAGCCTTTTTATATTTTCAGCAAACCTTTGGATTCTATATTTTTTTTTTTATCCTAAATATGTTTGTGCAACTTTAATCTATTTGCATCATCTCTAATATAGTTTTTCCTTGACTGTCTACAATTGAACTTCTTTCGTCTTAAGTAATAATACTTGATTAAGTCTTTGAATCACTGCAAACTTTACTGTCTTGTTACTGGAACTTGTTGTTTATCAATACTGCAACACTCACTGGAACTACTATAGAACATTTCTCATCTTTTCCCCCAGAAAAGTCTCATGTAAACTGTCTTTTTAGAAAGGACTGCCAATCTTTCATTAACACATCTTTCATTTTAATACACAATGGCTTGTAAAGGACAACAGAAAAACCTTATAACAACATTTAATATTCTGTCAAAAAAATGACCAATGTCTTCGTGTCAATTCAGCATATTAGTGATACAGATAGCAGCTCTTTTTCGTGAGATAGAGTCTGCATTTTATGGCTTGGTTCCCAACGCAACACGGTATTTAAATGGACTGACTGACTTACACTGTTGGGAGTAACAGGTGAAAAACACGAGTCTACAGTTTGGTTTAATGTGTGCTGCTAGATGTGTGACATTTACTCCGCATGTAATAATCATGTGTCATTACAGGAAAAACGGGAGTCTTAAACTTCAACTTGTCAACATTGTCAGAAGAAAAGCCTTTTTGTTGCCTTATTTGTTCACGCAGGAAGACTTGACAGACTCAAAATACAGTTAGCTGGTTTCTCTCTGTTTTTCCAATATGGAAAGTTTTAATTGCTTAAAGTAGACTGACATATTTGGGACGGAAACCTGCTGCTGTCTCTGTACACCAGCACAACACGTGTTTTCCTCCCCAACAGAATCACACCATGTTTTTTCCTATTTTCTACTGCTTCTCAAAGCGGGATAACGAAGCAAGAAAAACAACAGCGGTTTAAAACACAATACACACGAAAAAAAACTCACCTTGGCGGTGGGAACCACCATAATCTTCTTGAAATTATAAAGTGCCATTTTGTCGCGACACGTTGAGGTCCGCTGACGGCACGGGGAAAGGAAAGCTCGGGGTTCCGTTTCACCCGGAAATGACGTAAAAATCACTTAAGCGAAGTTTTCTGCACATCGCCCCCTGGAGTCCAGATCGGGCAAGGGAGTTTTTTTTTCTGGCCATGGTCTGATGTGGTCTAGATGTGAAAAAAGAATTGCATTTTCACACACAGAATAACGGTTTCACAAATCCGAAACTGTGTTTAAAGACTCTTTAGCCCGTCTGGAATAATCTAGTCCTGCTTCCACAAGTGTAAGTGAAGTGGTTTTTTTATCTGGACATGGTTTGATGTGGTCCAGATGTGAAAAAAGATGTGAAATCAGACAAAGATGTAGCAATTTAAAGAATTCAAACAATTTCTCTCTTTATACTGTATTTTTCTATCTGTATAATAAGGTCAAACAACAATGTTTTTAACATTTTAACATTTTTTTTTTCCTTGCAGAGGACTTCCCCAGTAACAGAACAACATGACCTGTAAATATGTATTACATAAACACCAGTTCTTTGATTTTGTTTTACGCAATTGAATTTTAAATTAATGGAGATGAACTGAAAAAAGATGCAGATAGTTTTAACTGCTTTATTAGTTTACTTCTGTGGCTCCCAACCTATCTGAGGGCTTGTGAGATGATTAATGGGAGAGGAAAGAGGAAAAAAAATTCTGATGCAAACATTTGTGTTTATTTTTAGAATATTTCAGGTGAGTATTTATTTGTCTAACTATAGCTGTCTGGTAAATATAATGAAGTAAAAGGTACAGTAGTTTGCCCAGAGTAGTAGAAATTGAAAGAAGAAGAAGAAGTATACAATAGAAATAGTAACACCAGATTATAGTTTTTCTTGACAGCATCAAATCACATCTCTAACGTTTTTTCTTTTTTCTCTTCTTTAGTTACCATGATTATTCATTGTCTTTATTATAATTTTCCAGTGTATTTTTGTTGTTTTACTCAGAGTAATTGTTGCCAGGATTTTTTGTTATACTTCCTGAATACTGTTGTTAAAAAACAAATAAAAACAACAAGTAAACAAAACTCAACAAAAAAACAACTTAACAAGACAAGAAACATAAAAAAAACAAAAACAAAAAACCCTGTTCCATATTTGTTGTGATCAGCGGTGGTGAAGAAACAGCCAATCAGCGGGCGCCGATTTCTCTAGGCCACACCCACTCCTCCTGATCACGAGTGGGTCCGCGTGCGCCCACTACCAGTCTCGACCAATCAGGACTGCCCGCTGTGAGTGCGAGAGAGGGGGAGGGGGAGAATGGGCGGGAGCTCGGGCCCTATGTGACAGCTCCAGGTTCAGTGCTGCACCAGAGAGAGAAAAAACAGGACGAGGTCTCACTCCGCTGAGCTGACAGCAGTGCGTCTTTACTTCTCCTGCATCCAGCCCATTTTTATAAGCAAGTTATAAACACTTCTTTTGAATAACACAGTTATACGGACATTTATGATTTTTAATATATGCCTCCTGTGTAGCATTAGTAACTGGTGTAGCTATAAACAGTTAATGAATGACTGATGATCATGGATGGATTACCAAACATGTCTACAGGGCATGGGACCTCATCAGTACAATTTTCACTGAAGACATACACAAAACAACAATAAAAAGAAAATAGACAAAAGAGACATGGTCAAAAAGAGACACATGATGACCAGAAAGAGATGCAAAATGAACAAATGACAAACAATGAGATGTAAAATGTTAAACAACAACAAAGATGCAAAAAAAAAACACAGGCAGAAGTAAAACAGCAACAAAGAGACTATAAGATGCAAAATGACCAAAATAAGATATAAAATTTTGTTCAAATTGATTATAAGGAGAGGTAAAACTACCACAAAAGAAAAAGAATGACCACAAAAAATTCAAAACAACCACAAATACACAAAACTTCTACAAAGTGTAGTTGCTTTATGTCTCATGTGGAGGGATGCGGGGCCATTTATGTAATTGCCCAGGGGCCAATTGTCTCATAATCCATCCATGTTGATAAAACGGTATAATCGAGATGTAATAATATTCAATTATATATAATTACAGAAATTAACAAATCCTTATAGCTAATGTATTATAAAACAATTAATAGATGTTTGTTCACATGTAAAAATCACTCACAGGAGGGTTTAAAACTTTTTGTGTTCAAACTCAAAACTCATGAGCTTGAGGTTTCACTCTCGACCACAAAAATAGTAGTTTTACCAAAAGAATAGAAACAAAACAAAATCATAACTCAAGGCCCACTTACAAAATTATACACTAGTTATAGATGCTTCACATAACAAGTTATAGTTGTTTCAAAATATTTAAACACTTAAAATGCTTAAATCTGTTTACTGTGATGAAAATCTCATGGGACACAATTAATTAGCTTCACCTAAATCACGCTGTATAAGGAATCTCAAGGGAAGACAGTTTGTCTCTGAGCTGAAGGGTTCTTGTGTAGACCCCCCTTAAACTGGATTCTCAGTCCATGATATCATTACAACCTTGATCGCTATGGCAACTGCCGTTGGGGACTGATATAGTTTGGCTACCTGGAGACAGACAGTAAATTACTGTTTTTAGGACCTACTTATAACTCTTAACTAAAGACCCAAAGAAAGAACAATTCCATCACATTTCCAACTATCATTTTACATATCATTACACTTATATATAATTTAAGTCATTGTTCATTGAAACCTAATGGCAATTTGCAAAGGGCTGTCAAACATAGGCCTATATGCTCATAGCAGTCACATGAATCCAGCTGTAAACAGAAGTAGCCTACTGTATATAGTAAAACAGAAATGATTTCTGGTGCACCTGAATGTCTTGAAAAATTAATTTATGTTTATATACATTATTTCTCTTCATCACTTCTTTTCTGCCCTGAGCAGAATTTTTTGCCATTCATTTTTGGCCATATTCATCAAGTCGTGTACAAAGTTGAACATCTGAACATTTATTTAGCCATGAAAACAAAAGGAAATTATGAAAAATTAAATTGTACACTATAACATGAAGTAAATATACATATTTAGAATATTAACAAAAGTATATTTTGCTGAGTGAATGGCACTAACCTGTATGAAAGGTATTATTTATTTATTTTTTTCTTGAGTGATTCATCACCAAGCTATAGACGATCTTTGTGCTGCACACGAAAGGGAAAGGAAACGGCGACTTCTCCATTCCGAAACCTCCTCTCGTCTTTAGCGCTAACGAGTGTTTGATCGATCGGAACCTTTGGGGCAAGCAACGTTTATTCCTCGGTTTCAGCCAGGGCTTCTTGGTTTGCTTTTTTGACTCCCCCCTCCCATATAGCCTGCTGCCGACCGTGAGGACTTCGTTTTGAAATCCCAGGCGCCAGATTTATCGAGCCCGACTGCACAAAGTTGATAGGCAAGCTAGCTAGCTAGCCACCTAGCTAAGTCTTAGCTAGCTTGCAGTGCTGGTCGGGGGGAGCCCGTTTTGTTTTTTTTTCTTTGCAAACATTTTTTGGGGGGCGAGTTTTTGTCATCGCGCTGCAACTGGCTGTAGTTGTTTCCACTCAAATCTGAAGACTATTTGCGGTGAGGTTTAAAGCGGTAAGCCGGTTGTTCCTAGCTAGCGTGCTCGATATAGCCTGCTAGCTAATACCCTGCGTATTTAGCCTGGAAGCCAGTTCAAGGCCTCAGTCCAGCGCCACCACCAGCTGCCACTGCCGCCACCAAAGTATTTGCATTGCACCGCAGTGAGAGGTGACAGGTGAGTAAGCAACAAACACACGAATAGACGCTTTCATGTCGCTGCGCTGTGAAGCCAGGTTCGGCTAGCTATCTTGCTAACTTAATATTAGCATGATTGAAAACGTTAAGGGGAAGGAGGGGGGTTGGGGAATCCGCGAAATCACGCCGGAGGTCGCCATCTTTCACTGGATGCTGCTGCAAGCCAGCTAACCAGACATGGCTGCTACTTTCTAGCCCATGACAACTTTGTAACACAACGTAATGCTGTGTCTGCGGCTCCCCTTTACTGCTGATTTATTAGCTACTATACTTCGCTCTCAGTAAGCCCACATATGGCCCTTGGCATGGGCATGGCATGTGTGAGCTGCAGTCTTCCTCGGCTGTGTCAGCTACTAAATACGCCTGCATTGCGTCTTTAGTAGAAGTTGCAGTGTTTGACTGGTAAAGTGGATCCAAACAGACTGCCATAGCTGGTCGAAATGGCGATAAACACTGGTTCAACCCTCCCACATAGACTTGCAATATGCTTGATGACCAGCCTCCACCATCGGTTACCCACCACTAAAAATAAACTCGCTGGCCCACTGTTGCATTTTTCACCGGTGGGGTTGAACCTCGGGGTTATTTTGGAACAACAGAGTAGCATTTGGGTTGTAAATCACTTCTCGTGATTATGCAGGGGTGGAAACAAGGCGTGTGTTTTGGTTCAGTCCTTGTCTAGACGTTATGATCGACTCGGGGCATGTGTAGCGGAAATGGCATGTACTGTGACCGGGGTCAGCCTTTTTATGGGACGTACCGGGTTAAACTGCATTTCAAACCTTGTCAGGAGTCATGTATGACCCTGTATTACACAAACTTAACTTACAGTACACTTTTTTTTCAACACTTACCATGCAGCAAATTAGACTATGTGTTTGTGAAAGGTGTTGTCTCAGTTTAACAACTACAGTCTTGTAAGAATCTAATGTAGGGCTGGGCCAAAATATGATCACGTTTTTTTCCATCTTGATTGATATTGACATTTAATAAAATTAATGAGGAAGGATATACACTCAACATGTTTGTTAGACATCAAGGATACTCTACAGGGCACCCTTTCAAGGGATCTATTTAGCTTGGGATTGAAACCTAAATACGGAAATTAAAGGTTTGTTATCGTTCTAAATTATAATTTACTTCTTAATCAACAACCAACATGGTGAAACATTTATGCCTCAACAAGACAATTACACCAGTGCTTTTATGTAAATAGCATTTGGCTATTGTACACTGCTACTGACACGTATTTAGTTTAATGTACCACATAAGATAAAAATTCTTCTCTACTAAAACATGTACTTTCTGAGCTCTCATCACATGGTGTAATGACTAAAAACTTTTATTGCGGTTTGAAGTAACGTTACCACAAGATGCTTATTCACAAGCCATCGGATTGTAACATAACCTTTTCAAACAGAGGAACATTTTTGTTGTGTGTCCTGTCTTCATCAGCACAGGTTGCCTACACATCTTGCAATGTCCAGTTTCCTTATCTTGTGCAGATGTTTGACTCTAATTTTTAAGTTTCAGCATTGTATGTTTTGTTTGTTGTTTGTTTTGCTTTGTTTTTCCCCTCCCCTCGTCAGCTATGTAACATTATTGCTGTAGTCTAATAGGTTGATTGTGCAGATGAGGGTTAACCCAAACGCACAACAATATAAATTTATCAGATATTGCTCATCAGTTCATCATTGTTATTGTGGCAATTTTTTATGTCCTGTTATATTTATTAAGATCAATTTATTGCCCACCTGTAATGTAATAATGTTGTACACTGGTTTAAGTCATTGGTCTCCAAAATATTGGCCTTTTAAATCAAAGGGAATGAGTTTGGCCATTTTCAGTTAGTTATAAGTACAAAAGTCATATCATATAAATGGTTGTAGGATTTTCTTTCTCATTTAGCAGGATTTAATCCCACTTGAAGTTAAAAAAAAATGGAAAGTGACCATCGAGATTACACCTGATTGTTCTTGTACATGACAGTAGCGTTACAGTTTCCAAAACACAAGGCAAGGTGTCAGGCTTTGCAGCAGAGAAAGAGCTGTAGGAAGAAGTTTGGATCAGCTGCTCAGTTAGAATTTGTTTTTTTTTTTATTTTGAAAAAGTGGCTGTTGAATGACAAATAGTTGCTCTTTTTTGATAATTGATGGTTTGTCTTTTTTCAAACAAAAATAATAGATTATTTGTGTTTATTTATTTTGAATATTTTAGCCTCCCAAAAGAGAAGATTTGCTGCTCTTCTTCATCATTCTGTAAACTGAACATTTGGGAGTTATGGGGCTTTTTGTCAAACAAAAAGTATTTGAGGATGTTATGTTCAGCTCAGCGAAAAATTTGTAAATCAAAAAACTAATTGGCAGATGAATCAGCATTGAAAATAATTGTTAGTTGCAGCACTGATGTGGTTGCTGTAATTTAATGTCACTTAAGCCTGGTATTCATGTTATTCGCTGTGCCATGGGTGTGGCTGAAAAAACACACAAACAGCAAACAGGTTTTGAGTCTACTGTTCGGAGCAGTTTATCACACAACAGCTGTTTTGATAACTGGGTAGAATTGATGGAGAGTTGTGTTTAGCCCCATTCATCACAGTGGCAACAAACACACACACACACACACTCACACTCACACACACACACACACACCACACACACACACACACACACACACGCCATGTATGGGAATCAGTATGTGGATCAAAGGTCACCAGCTTTACAGCCATGCCATTCTTTTTCTGCTTTGTATGCAAACACAGCGAGGGCCTGTGTCAGAAACAGGCACCCGATTGTTGGGGTGGATTATCACTGCTTTACAAACCGCTCCAACAGGACAGTAACGAAGGTGTTTCCAGTGATGTTTGGACTGGGTAGTGTCCCCCTCCTCCCCTTCTTTCTCTGTAAATGTGTAACGTTGAGGTCAGATGTAGTGGAAGTAACCAACCAGTGGGACTGCTGGTGCTGAAACTGCATCCTTGGGGATGAAATAATGATGGTGAAAACCTGATCCACACACCAGTGCAGAAAAATGTCACTGTAGAGAGTAGGGCTGCAGCTAATTATTATTTTCATTATCAGTTCATCTGTCAGTTATTATCTCTATTAAACATTCAGTTTATAAAATGTCAGAAAATTTCCTCAAATGTCTTGCTTTGTCTCACCAACAGCCCAAACCCCAAAGATAGTTCAATCTGATATAAAACAGGGAAAAGCAGGAAATCTTTACATTTAAGAGGCTGAAAATTGCATTTTTCCATTAAATAAGAATAGTATATGGCTGGACAGGATCGTAGGCTATTAGCATCCTGCCTAGTGTCAGCTGATTTGAGCCCTTTATCTCTGTGCTTCTCTCCTACTCTGTGCTCACATATACAGTATTTTAATGCAGCTGAGTTCACATTAAAGCTGTTCTCATTGCCATGTTTTTCTGTTTCTGTTGTTAGACAATTGAACAAGTTTGAAACAGTGACTTAAACGCAGCCCATTAAGACTACATGTTAACCAGCAGTCGCTTCCAAGCTGCTGCTAAAATCCTGATTTTATAACCATAAACTTGTCTGACAAAATCAACAAACACATCAGTTAAAGGCAAACGCTGAGCTGTGATTTTGGTTATATTTACTGTAAAATGATCACTCAGAGAGAAAGTTTATGGAAAGTAGCAATGGTTTGTCCAAACAGTTGCTAGATTATGCTAGGTGGTTTAAAAAAAAAAAAAAAAAAAAGTTGCTAAATGTGGCTGAAAAGTCAGTTAATCTAGAGACAAAGGCGTCACGTTCACAGCACTGCTTGTTCACACCAAATCATTTTGAAAGAGCAACGAATTCTAAGGAAACTTCCAACAGTTGCTGATTGACTAATACCCAGCATTTGGCTGACCAATGAGTAAATGTATTTGTCACCTCTGTCAGAATCTCAAATCATTACCTGCACTTACTGGTTTGTATAAACAGGTAGAGGTTTTATAGTTACATTTATGTCATGTAGCAACAACCTGAGAAAACCAGTTGATGGTGCTGATGTGGGGCTTTCATCCATTGCAGTATAGATACAAAACCAGTTCGAATTAAATCACCCTTCATGTAAATTGACTGTTATAGTTTCATTTCTTACATTTTCCTGCTGTATGTATGTGTATATTGTCAAACAATACACAAAACAGTTCTATAATAATATATTTAGTGTCTTATCACAGAAGATTTGTACAGTTTTAAAGGCATGTAAATTTTCTTGCATTTTTGGGTTTGTCACAGCTTTATACTTTGTTAAATTAATGAAGTAGTCAGACTTAACGCTTAGTTTGTGTTGAAAAAAGGACGTGTGTTGCGTAAGGACAGTTTAAAAGGTGCTAAACAAAGACATATTGCAAATAAACTTGGTAAAAATGAACCAAAATGCCTTAACCGTACAAGGTTAAAAACAAATCTGCTGTATGAGAATGAGCAGGTTTTGAATTGAATATCTACATCTGCACCATACATTATTCTGTGTACAAAGTCATTATCAGACACTTTTCATCTTACACATGTTACAACTCATATTACGCTGCAGTTATGTGATAAACACCCAAACTTGTTTGTCTCCTCTGGTCCCCCATAGCTTACTTGGTGACGCAGAGACTTCTCCCTGAGGAGCCAAGAAGCAGACGGCTCATGACTTCTGACCAGGACACGAAAGTTGTAGCTGAACCACAGGTGCAGCAAGTACAAGAGGCAAAAGAGAACTCTCATTTGGTGAGTTTTACATACACAGACATGTTGATCCTGTTTTTGGAAGTTTATTAGAAATGTGTGAAATATCATGACAAATGTAAAAGGTTCTAAAGCTAAAATTCAAATTATATTTGACTTTGTCTTTTATTTCTAAAAGTGACAGATTAAAGAACCATACACATACATAAGAATAATATTATAGTTGTTTGTGGAGCACAAACTTCATAAATTATTTTCTGAATTAATCATGATTAATTTGCGTGATGTGGTATACTCCTCTATGCTATCATGCAGCAGCTCTACGGTTAAATTTCTGTAAAGTCGTGGAGGAAATTTAGGACTTGGTTGCAATATAAGTATTTGTTCTTACGGGCTCATATGTTTATTTGTTTTTACAAACTCATTTTCTTTCCCTTTAAAACAAATTTCCCATTGTTCGGTTAAGCTTGTATACACAGACATACAGTGGATTACTTGCATTACATTAAGTTCATAGGCACGCAGTTGATGCTCATACCAAGACTGAATTACGGAGTTTAACAGTGAAATGGACTTGAACATACTATTTGGTTTGATATTTGGCACTACATACTCATGCTTGCTGTGTGGCTGCAGCAGATGTTAAGTGGCCAGTATTTTTAAGCACATACATCCAAATGTCAGCAAACTCGGCCGTAGTTACCAGTAACTTCAGCATTTCAATGAGTAACTAACTAGTACAGTAGTAGGTTTGTTTTGCCTGTTTTAACCTGTCTTACCAAAGTTGAAGATTTTCTCAATGTCCCCTCTCTCATATTTAACGAGGATCACAATGCAAATAAGCTTTTAGCTGTATTGTTTTTTTAACCCTCAACCATTTTAATTTTATGTCAGGACTGAGTGTTTTGTCATTGTCAGATCTAACTTTCTATTCAAACGGTGTATGAATTTTAAGAATGAAACTCTTCTGCTTCTGGTTTTGTTTACATTTTGCATGTTACATCTGTTGCGTTGGAACCTCCTCAGTTTGGTGGAATACAAATTTAAGTTTCAGGTCCTACATCACCATCAGCATGACAGGCCTGTACCATGGCACGGTAGATGCAACAGATATTAACGTGGCTGTAATATGTTTGAATTGAATTGAAAATTTTTTATGTAGTTGATCAGCTTGAGTGGCCAGAGAGTCTGACAATCATGTGCCAACCACCTTCGTGTTTTTAGAAGAAGACCTCCAAGTCATAGACGGCACCGTAACAGCCACAGCCTGCTTTTGACTGGGGTTGATTTCCCACACTGATTATGTATAATAGAGAAGTAAGGAAACAGGACACAGAGAAAAAGGCAACCCTTGTAACTAAATAACCATGACCTGTTTTTTTATTTCTCTCTTTTCATGAGCCTGTACTGGTCCTATTGATCATAGGTGTGACATTTTGTTCCTTGTTGGAGCGTGAAGGCCCAGGACTGAAAACGAGTGAGGTGCATCTTGGGTGCAGCAGAGCAGCAGCTGATGTTGATTTCCATGCCTTCATGAGATGTGACGTAACATTGTCACGCAATGCCCACTAAACAAACTGGAGCTTAAATGAGGCCTTGTCAGAAAGTGTGTTTGGACTGAAAAATGAGACGTTTAGTTACTATTATCACACTATCTTAGCCTGGGCGTGGATGTTGTTGATATGTTTTGTCGGCTCCATCATGGTGTTGACAGACCTTTCATCTATCCCTTCTTTTATAAAGTCTGTTGTGTTTGTCGAAAATCTACGTTCGATTCCAAAATAGGTTATTTCTGTTTCTGCGGTGGTGGCTGTTCTTGTTCTAATGGCAATACTGAGGATGAGGTCAATGAAGCATTTTAAAGGTCCCATATTTTACACTTTACTGTGTTTTTTTTTTTTTTTTTTTTAAGTTCTGATCCATTAGAAGATATATTTGTGGTTTTAAGAACCAAAAACCATCTCAATGTAGTTTTACATCTCCTCTCAGGCTTCTCTCTGGAGCTCTAGTAACAACAGGTCAGTGAACCAATCAGAAGAGAGGATGCCATGAGTTTCTCCTCTGATTGGCTGACTGTGTTCTGAGTGATCTATTAAAAATATAGCAGATTTCAGGTAAACAATCAGAGAAACCAAATCCTGCAAGGTTGGATGGTGGGTCGAGGTGGGCGGAGCTTGGGGCGTGGCTGAGAGCGGTGACTGCTTTGTTGTGACATCGCAAAGTTACAGAAGTCCTGACAGCTGGTTTTAAGGTTCAGTTTCTGAATACAGGCTGTGTGCTTTTCTCTGTGGACTGAGAGCTTTGATACTTTATTATGTTATTTCTGGTGAGCTTTTCAATCATTATATCTACATTTCTAACTTAGTCCCCCAAGTTCCCCAATACCTAGCGGGGGCTCAACTTAAGCCCGGCCTTGGACCAGAGTGGCGGAAACCCTGCTCTTACAGTACATTGCCAGTTGAGTGAAAAGAGGTAGAATCATGATTTTAGTTGAGTGTCCCTTTTAATTTTGTAATACAGTCACCATAATAAACAAAAACTCGCTCTCTTTTTTTCCTTTGGTTTTTTGGGTGTCGGGGAGGCAAGATAATGGTAGTACCTGAAATGTACTTGAATCTTCCCACCACTGCTCAGGTCATTTAGTGACTGAGAATGAAAGTGAAACACATGAAGCATCTTCTCTGTTTGTGATTGGCGTGTCTGGATTTGCAAAAGGTCGCCGCAGGTGCTAATCAGGTATTTGCTATTACTTAAAGCCAAGTCAATAGTTTTCATCATAGTAACAGAGAGGAAACATCCAGCAGAGTAGCTGTAACTCATATTTTGGAAAGTATTTTTAGAAAGGTTGCATCAGGACCCGTGTTCACTCCGAGCCGATAGTTTAGTGCTCTGCCTGCCATCATCCATCAAGCAAACCAAACAATATCTTGTTGCACAGAAATCCCGCTGTATTGCCGTAAAGAAGACTCTTCAATATGCTTCTTTTGCTTGTTTACACTAAACCAGACATTGTCGGCATCTGTCCCTCCATGCCGTGCACGTACCTTTTACACAGACTTTGATTCGTTTCTGTGACTACCTTGTGTGCTGCATAAAGGCAGAACAATGCCCTGCATTCTGTGATTGTACCTTTTGTACAGAGGCAGAATAAAGGTGCAACATTCGCGCCTTGAACGAGCTGTGTAAAAGTGGCAATCAGTAATCTCTCCTCAGAAGCTGAAGTGGTGTAAATGGAGTCTGCATAAGCAGGTTTTGATAGAAGACGAGGGGCGGAGGAACTGTCTGACATTTACTTTCTGGGCAGCTAATATATAAATGAAGCTCCCAATTTTTTAACAGGCTAAAATAATTCACTCAACAGTACAGTGTTGCTGGATCTTGTTACCTGACTTGTTGAATGACTCTTCTTTGTGCAGTGTTTTGCGTACTGTGTGAAGACATGATTAGAATTAGACTTCATCTTCCTCTCTCTCTCTCTCTCTCGCTCTCGCTCTCTCACTCACTCTAACTCTCTCACTCTTTCACTCACTCACAGTAGGGCATGTGGTAAACATGAGCTTGGAAGTGGCAAATGCCCAGAGAACTAGGTAATCAGCGGTTGCAATTTTTTTCTTAATATATTCATTCTCCGTTATTGGTTTCCTCTTACCTGTTGAGACTTACATGCAAAAAAATAGGCATGTTATCTTATGATCAGGACTGCAGAGAAACGGATGTAGTGGGTGTGTGTTGTTAGCAGGCGATGTCAGTCAGAAACCTGTTTGATATATAACCATCATCTACTTTGATTCGATTACCTTGTGTCCACAGAGAGTGTATGGTGGTAAACAGGAATCAAGATTTGACTGAATTTAATGGGACTCATTCATATGTTATTGTCTCAGTGTTTTCAGCCAAAGTGGTGAGTGACGACTTGGGTTATCTCCCAAAAAATGTTATTGTCGTTTTGCACTGTTGTGTCTGCACTGGAAATACATAAATTGACATATTACACAATCTGTGCATGGGTGTTTATCTATGAGAATAAGAAAATATAATACAGTGCATAACCAGACAACCAACAAATGGATTAACATTAACATAAATATGCTTAGATGTTATATTTAAAAAATGCTTGTTGTAACTTAATAGGGGTTGTAGCTAATGCAGCATGACTTGTTATGGCTCATATTCATGAAAAAGTGAACACTTTTAGCCCAAAAAGCCACTGACAGCTTTTTCAAATTGTCAATGTGCGCTTCATAAAAACTCCTAGAATGTGTAAAGAATCACGGTGCATACCAAATAATGGTATTTGAGTTCTTAGAAAGAGAATAGGGAATGTCTGGCTCAGAGGTGTAGCGACTGTGACAAAAGCCTGTACAATCAGGAGGTAGAAATGAAGCAAAAACATCTGAGGTTTCAAAGTGTGCTGCTAGAGGGTAGCACTGTTCATGCTAAAGTGATTTTGCCCGTGTGTTTTCCTCTTACACAGCTCCCTGTGTGTGTAATCCTGCATGCCATCCCTGCAGACTCCACAAATTCATTTGCAGTCTATGTATCTTATGATTTTCCAAGGGTGCTACACAGGCCTGCAGGTTTGATTGATGGTAACACATGTGACACTTTCTGCAAAGACTGTCAGGGCTAAATGCGGTGTGACCAGGGTAGGACGTTATACACGCCTCCAGCCAAATACTGGTAAATTCTGGGCTGTGCCCACTCGACCAGCCAACTAACCAGCTGCTGATACGATGTCTGTTTTTTCCCTAAGAATCAACATTAAAGGTGGGTGGTGAATTGTAGGAGCTCTCTCATCTAAATTAAAAACAGAAGTTTCTTACTCCTCCCCCAACTGTGTCACACCATCTCCCTGAACAGTGTTTCTACCACTGCTCTGGCGTGGTGGCTGGTGGCGTCATAAAGCTTTTGGTTTTGATTGAAAATTAGTTTTTTCTTTAGCAGTATTTGGCATGGGCACTGTGACTTGAGGAGGGCAGCATTCAGATTCCAGATCACTCCCTGTTTTGGTCTCACTTGTGTTTCCAGTGCAGGCTCCAGCGCCTTAAATTATTCTTCCTTGGATCAGAGATCGCACATCTTTGTGTTTTTTAGAGTAAAATCTTTTTTGTCTTACTGTCACTTAAACTTAATGCTTTCTCTAGCAGAGTTTGTAATTCCCTCAGTCTAGTGAAGCATGGCTGCTGCTGCTGCTGCAATACAGAGGAAACCCAGGGAATTGAATTGAGAAAGTGAACCTGTGTCTGTCGAAAGGCAACCTCTGGGATGTGTCGTCATGTTTCCCTGATGGGTTTCAATCAAATCACTTCAAATAGGAAAGAATGTGAAACGAGGAAATGGGTAAGAAGTAAGCGGATGGCCTTCGGGTGAAGAAAAAGTTATTTTTCCTGAGAGCTCCAAAATTAGGAAATGGAAAGAGCCTGCTGTGTTTTTCCGCTCTCATTTACACATGCTCGAGATTGGAAAGAAGATTGGCAGAGAGAAGGAAGGGGAAACTCTTCCCCTGATGGAGTCCAGTGGGCTAATGCCTCAGGCTGTAGGTCTCATTACAAGCTGGGATTAGTGGTGGGAAAAGCGGTCAAGGAACCAAAATACTGCCTCAAGGGTTGAAAACACAGTTCAGGACGTCAAGGTCCCTGAGCAAAGTCAGTTTCCGTTTTAAAAAAAGTCATAAAATGCTCTGTGCAGAAGTTGTAGTTCAGTCCAGGTCATCTCTGAACATGTACATTTTATTTGTTTATGGACTAGTTACTTCACATGCTGCCAGTATACTTCTCACTGAACACGGGCAAGTCTTTCATCCTGTTAAGAAAACTTCCAAAATGTGCAACTTCTGGAAACTGTGTCGGGACCACAGAAAGTAGATTTGAATTTCATACCACCTAAAAATTATAATTATTTGCTCAGGATTTAGATAAAAGAGCCTGTTGCTAAGGCTGCACACTTATTCTGCATCACTGTAGAAAATGATTAACATTGCACAACTGTTATGGAGCATATAACTTGGGGATATTAAAATATTTCATTTAACTAAGATCACTTTAAAATAGGAATACTAAAATCATGTTTTAATAGTAATAATTCAGTTAATTTAATTTTATGTATAGAAATCTACTTCTTTCAACTTAGTAATTAAGATGTAATTTAGCCCCAAATCAAACTGGTGCCATAATAACACAAGCCATGTGGTGCTACTGAACCCTTGTGTTTTCCACTTCATCCCTTATTCACGCACATGCATACACAGATAGAGACCGAGTGATACACCATATGCCTTGCACATATGTGTTAGAAACAGACCAGAAATTGAACATGAACTATTTATAGGCCAGTGTGTAAAATCAAATCAGTTCCGGACAAAAGCTGAAAAGAATGGACTCCAACTGGGATCAGATCCTCATCTCGTGGGAATGTTGCTGTGACAGCCGAGCCACAGTTTACTTAAAGGGCATCTTTAGGCTTAAAACTGAGTTGTTTGTGATTGGAGTAATTAAAAATAAGGGGGGGGGGCAGAAACTAAATGCTGAGTTTCATTCATTTCAGTGGTCCTACTGTTAAGTAACAAGAGGTGACTTAAATACTCAAAAGATGTTGGTTGTTCACTTAAAAATAATTCAGCTTCTGTCCTTGCAGCTGCTTATATCAGACTGATATTTAGCAATTTGACTAATTATTGCAACTTTACTATTTGCAACTTCACATAACACATTAATTTAATCATTTATTGCACAGATTGTGTGAAAGATTTGCAGATTTGGGAGTCAGACTAGGTCCCTACGGCTAAGTTTATTATAGGTTATAGGTTTTTATCTTAAAAATGTGAAACATTACTGAACATATGTGCTAACACACTAAGAGGTGTCTAGTAAAGGGAACTGTTTTAAAGGTCCATATTTTCTTCTTTTCCAGTGTTTTCTGTGTTGATCCATAAGAACCAACAACCATGTCAATGTAGTTTTACATCTCCTCTCCCAGGCTTCTCTCTGGAGCTGTAGTAACAACTGGTTGGTGAGCCAACCAGAAGAGAGGAGACTCTGAGTCTGTCTTCTGATTGGCTGACTGTTTTCTGAGTGATCCAATAAAAATATAGCAGATTCAGGTACACACTCAGAGAAACCAAATCCTGCAAGCTTGGATGGTGGGTCCGGGTGGGTGGGGCTTGGGGCATGGCTGAGAGTGGTGACTGCTTTGTTGTGACATCACAAATTTCCAGACGTCCTGATGGCTGGTTTTAAGGCTCAGTTTCTGAATACAGGCTGTGTGTATTTCTCTGTGGACTGAGGCTTTGATACTTTCACAGTATTAATATAGAACCTAGACCTGCTTTATAATCAAACAACACATGGTCATCTACCTTTTATACTATATGGGACCTTTTAACTTTAATTGATTATAACATACAAAACTAATCAGGATTTAAAACGAAAAACACATTTTACAATTTCTCTATAAACATTAATTAAAACATCTGAATATTGTAAGAGGATAACATATCACAATATGATTCTACAGAAAGTTGATGAACAATAAATCATCACCCAGCTCCAGGAGCCTGATAACTGATTGAATTGCACTTCATTCATTCAGCCTGATCTTGTGTTCGTGTTAGGCGATTTTTATTTGGCAAAGGAGGGTTAGTTTGTTTTCCTCCTGCTGTACCCAGTCGGTGGTGAGGGATGAATCTGTCTCGCTGATGTCATCTTTAGTCAATCTCAAAGTTGTAGTAGTTACAAGAAGTTAACTTACATTGTTTCTGCACATTGACTTTCAACAATGTGTAGCTTTGTTTCAATCTAAAAAATGACGGCTGCTGATTTTGTGGCCATTTTTCCCATTGCTTTTTTTCAGGATGGTAGATCGGTAGCGAGCTAAGTAAAAAAGATCTCACATCCCCACTCTGAATTCTGCCTACAGCGTTGATTAGTCCTGTGCAAGCGCAAACTTTGAAGCTCTGAATACATCACCAAAATGAAACACTAGGTTTAAATGCTATCGTACATGGTGAAAACTGAATTGGAAATGCTTCATTACCTTGAATTTGTTCTGCTGCTGTCATATCAACCCAGCTGTGTAGTAATGGTTGGTCAGGATGAAGCATTTTACAGTAGTTAATGTGATAGTAGTGATGAATTTGACTCTTGAGTGCTCAGCGCTCCTCTTTGCCTGGCCCACTGTCTCCTCCACCTCTGTAGCTGTCAGAGAGGGAGGATGAGCCTCAGGTCTGCAGACAGACAGATAAGTCCAAATTCAGCTGTTTTTGTTTTCTCCCCTGAAGGACTCTTCCACGTCTGCCGTCTCTGTTTTTCTGTCTGCCGCTGCGAACTTGCCTCCATCAGAGAGGCACAGCAATAAAACCCAGCGCTACGCCGGCTGCCCTCCGGTGACACCAACAATAACTCGTCTCTGTCCACGGTCCATGATGAATCACATCCTCTCGTCTCCTCCCAAAATACACCCTCAATCAGGGAAGCAGCTAACCTTTCCCTCCTCTGTGAAGGAAGGGAACATTTTAAAATTTTGAAAGGTCAAGCGGTGCCCACAACGTACACATCCGTTGATGTCAGCCACAGTTTCTATGGCAGCCAGCTCGGACAGGAGTGGGAGTTTTACATTAGTGCAAGGCTGGATTATTAGCACAGGCGGGGGTGTGTGTCTGTCTGGCCAGACACATCCCGAATGATCTTGTAGTGCAGCATTTGTGAAATACGACCCAGGAACGCTGTCTCTTGCTGGCAATCTTGTATCAAGTCAGGCTTGTCTTTCTCTTTCCTCGTTCCTTAACTCTCCTTCCTTTAATCTGTTTTCGTTGGTTTCTGCTACTGATTCTTTTTCTTTCAACTTGCTGCTTCTTGAATAAGAAGCAGGTTTTTTCTCAGCAACTCGGCTCGTTAGCACAATAATGTATTAAAACCAAGGCCCAAGAGGGTTGATTTTAATTTGAGCGATGCCTCAGGGTTAATTTAACACGTGGATCACTGGAGCAGGCTGCGCTTGAGCTCAGGTGTGCAACTCAATGCTCCCTCTACAGCTCCAGTGTTTTGCCGGAGAATGACTCAGTGCAACAACGACAAAGCAAAAGCAGAGACGGATGCTTAACAGGAGCGAGACAGCCAGTCAGCTTGTGCAACGTCAGCCTAGCCCACCAGGGCGGCTGAGCCTCAGTGCTGTCATCAGATTTGTTGAATCAACCCAGCAGCTCGGCTCGGAGGGGCCAGACAGAGCGTGGCTGTGATTTGATGGGGATGACTTAGAGTTGTGGTGGTGGGGGCTTCACTTGAAGGAGCTAGGCTAATGGCGTAAGGTGTACAATGTTGCTCCGGAGTCTTCCTCTGTCTGCCTGTGGAAATATTTAGTCTCTGTTTATGTGTGTTAATCATGGATTGGATGCAGTGGAGTCTGATACCAGCACCAACAGGAAGCGCCTGGCCCGCTATGCCTCAGGACTTCAATGAAACTCTGGCTCTGACTACGGCTCTGGGTTACAGTCTGTTAGCCTGTGAGACATGCATGCTGAACTGCTGCTTTGATCCTGTGAGTATGTCCAGCTGGCAGCAGGGCTGTGTGGGCCTGGCCCCTGTCAGATTGTACCAGTATCTCAGCTCCTGTCAGATGTTGTTGGACTGAAGAGTCTCGTTGGCAGATGAGGCTTGAGTTGTATGACATGATTGATGAGTGTCAGAAGATTCAATCAAATTTGTGAATCATGATGATTAGGTAAAATAAGTCTTCCCATTCAACCTGGTTACAAATTTCTGCTGCTCAGTCTGTGGGAACAGTGCCCGGTTTTGTTCAGTAAAAAACCATAAAGTGATTAAAACAGTGATAAACAGTAACCTCATGTACTCCTGCAATGATTCATTTAAAGTGAAACTGTTATTCAGATGTCATTTCTCCCCTATATTTGACAGTTTTCTTGGCAGAGAGGAAATTTATTTAGGTTGACAATTTAAACTTTAAGTTTTGTTGTAGAAGATTTTGCAATAACAGTTTTTCCCTGGAGATGGTGTCTGTCACAAAACTGTCATTTAAGTGTGGTTCTGCGAGAAGTTTCTCTGCTGTTAAGATATGTCACATCATGCTACTATCTGGTTTCTTGGCTCATCTGCAAACACTTTGTCACCAATTTTAACAGGCTGTATTGTCAAATAAGCAAATGCTATTTTTAAGCAAAATGTATTTCATTTATAAAATTGTTATGAAGGACATTACTTTTTTTTAGGATGTTTGCTGAAATGACAAAGTTTAACTAAAAAATAATTTAAAACCTTGTTTTATTGCTTAAAAACAATATGTGGGAGTAATAACATTTCAGAATAACTTCTACAGTCACTATGAATTTATGTCTAAATATGAAACTGTCATTTTTGTTAGTGGCAAAATATAAAAGCATCATAGACTTGAATATAACCTGTTTTATCTGTGTTTTAACTGTACTAGGTCCATCAGACGCTCAAATAATTAAAGTAGAATGCTAAACTTAATGTCTTCAGTCAGCGACAATCTTGTTTTTATACACAATCTGTTGTTTTTGTGTCTGTGCTCTTTGTCTTGTTACTTGATGTTAGCCTAGCTCTTGAGTATTTTCCTCATGATTTGTATGGTAATGTTTTTTTTTAATGCACTGACAGGTTGAAATGTTCAGTATGAGAATTTGTGAATTAATATTTCACCTTTCAGTAATATAATTACTAGTAATGAACAAACGTCTATGAATAATTTGAGAATTTTATTTCAGAATAACATTAATGACTAAAGTACAATGAGTTGATGAATATCTGTTGCTTCTGTTTTTACTATAACTTCCTTTTGAAGTACAGATATACTCATCTTAAATTTTCATCTCTGACCAGATTATGTGTTCCATTCACAGGAATCCGCCAAGGTTTCAGACCTCAACCCCAATGCGAAAGCATGGGCCAACCACATGTTTAGCCTGGACCCCAGCGGGAGTGCAGACACCACAACTGCTGCCCTGCAGCCATGGAAGGAAGGCTGCGATAGTTCGGCCGACCCCGGCCCAGAAGGTCAGCCAACCATTTGGGATACAAAATATGTCGACCAGTTATATACTTTCAAAGTTTTTTTGCCTTTATAGCAAATTAAACTCAATGTAAATCCATATAAAAGTACTAAGTGAATTCAGTTTTATTTTATTTGTATAGTGCCAAATCATAAGTGGTGTAGTGTAGTGTAGGAACTGAAAGGAGCTGAAGTGTTAAGATACACCCTATAACTCATGTATTGCAATTCCAATTTGTAGATGTGCAAAATATACTATATGCCATCACATTTGATTAAGATAATGTATTTAAACACTTGAAAAGGAAGTCTAAGAACTTCAAGAAGTTGCAGTGTCAGTGGTAGCTGAAACACTGAAAGGAGTTCCAATGTCAGTCAAATTTGTAGTACTAAAAGGAACTGAAGTGTGAACTGTAGTTGAATTACTAAAATGAGTAGAGCTGTCTGTTGGATTTGAAATACTGAAGGTAATTACACTGTCAGTTGGATATGAGACACTTAAGGGTCAGGTGGAGTGTATGCACTGAAAGGAGTTAAAGTGTTGAAATAAAGTTAATTCTGAAGAGTTATAGTGGTATGAGAGCAACAGGCGTGGTTGAAGCACGTAAGGAGTGGCAGTTGTAGTTAAGAAGTTGTGGTGTTGGTGTAAGTTAAGATACTGAAAGGAGTCGAAGTGGCAGTTAGACTTAAAAACTGCAGGTAGTTAATTTGTTCTTTTTAATTTCCAGACTGTACAGAATAGATGGGTCATTTGAAGTTGAAGGGTCATATGGAGTTGAGGCGTTAAGCGGAGTAAAGTGTTAGCATGCAGCCAATTTTTTGCTCATCTGCCAACATATATACCAAATTAAATATATCTGTTATAATCCAGTAGCGACAACTAATGTTGGCTTGCTGAAACACCCCCCCCCCAAAAAAAAAAACAGTTGGACTCAAAAACCCTAATTTTGCTTCGCAGCCCGCCTTTGTCTATTCTTGTCACTTTTCTCTTCATGCCAAGACACCTCTTTAATCATTCATACTCAATTTAGTATGAGCTATGAATATTCCAACCACAGTCACCATTCCCTCTACACAAATGACCATAATTACTCACTTTAATGTGCCTAGCCAAGTATAGCCGATACAGAGGCAACACGGATATGGTGGCGAAACAGAAATTATTGATTAGTCTGCATTTGACTCTGATTGACGTCCCGGCCTGTTTCGTCTTCTCCGTCTGCGAGGGCATTTATGAAAATTTATTGCAGAACATTGGTGACGTTATATAGTTGAACCATTCATGTAGTGGCCTTTTTCCACCACTACAGACTGTCGATGGAGTTTTATTTTTATCTATCAGTGTGTAAGGTGTTATTAAGATGAGTGTTTACTGCTCAGCACCATGAAGGAGTTATGGATTTAATTCACACATTTGAAATCGAAGCTCCTTGCATCATAATGTCAGTCCATCCATGTGCAAACGACTTTGAAACTTCCATTTGAAACTTTTGACTTTCAAAAAGACCATACAGTTTTGGAGATATTTATTAAATTGTCTCCTAATTAGACTACTCACTTGGTTAAATATTCAGCATTTTTAATACATTTTTACAAAAAACTATTTTCTGGATGGTTATCTGACTTATGTAGAGGGGAGTTATCTTAATCCTAACTTCCAGTGCTCTCAGTTCACAGCCACCTGGAATCTTTTACCAGAATCTTTAAAAGTCTAGTCAGTAAATTAAATATTTAATTAATTGAAAGGAAAATAATATAAGCACTATGTTGTATGTAGATGACATTCAGTTTCACATTGCAATTTCTTCCTTAAATGCCCCCCTCTTTTAGGATTAGTCATAATCTGTGTCTGGTGAACAGGCTTTAAATGTATAGGCCCAATTAAATGTCAGTTTTATTACTTTGTAGTCCTTATTTGTATTGCTCTTTAGAAAGCGATGCTACATTGTGGACAATTTAGGTAATTTTGTCTACAAAACATGAAAAGTTGTCTGTAATGTTTAGAGTAAATGTTGAATGGGTTAGGGTTAGTGAAAGTATGACTGGACATGTAGCTTGGACGCCACAAAGACATTTGCAGAGCAGGGGCCGGTTGCACAAAACACCTTAGGTTTTATACTAAAGTATGACACTTAAGGTTTAATTTCTCCTTAGCTGAGGGAGTTACTTAAGGGGTGTTGCACAGAATCGCTTAAAAGGTCTCTTAGTTAAGGAAAAAAAGTTAAGTTATTAACAGCAATGAAAGAGATTTTACAGCAGTAAAATTGTACTGTTTCCATGGAGATTATTGATTTGGTGCCATTAGCACTTGTAATACCTGTTTTGGGAAGCAGGTAACATTAAAGAAGGCGTCACTATCTCATCCTACTGTTGTTCTGACGGGAACTTCACCACGATGAAGTTTGGTTGCTATAAGGTTTAAGTGATTCCTGAAATTTAAATCTAAGATAAGGAGAAAACCTTAAGTACTTACCTAATAATTGTAAGGAAACCTTAAGGAGAAAACTTATGGGTATTTTGTGTAACTGTATTTATGTTAAGGAAACCATAACTCAGACTTTAAGGAAAATCTTAACTTGTTCTTTTGTGCAACCGGCCCCTGGTAAGTTTTATTTTTAATTTTCCCTGTTTTATAAGTAAAGTTTATCATGTTTCACTGAGACATTTCCCTGTTTTCAGATCTGTTCATGTTTTCATATGCTGTTGGTGCCTTTAGCTGCAAACTCAACACTTCCTCCATCAATATCATGTCTATTCTATAACAACCTGGTCATGTCATATTCACCACAACACAGTTGTTCATTTCTAGTCACTTCAACTGTTTTTTTTATGTTGTTAAGCTACTAGCAGTGAAATCCAAAACTTTCCTCACAGATGTTTCACATTAAACACCTTCAAGTAGCAAAAAGAATATAATTACCTCCTTTTTTGGTAGACTTTTAATGTGAAACATGTGGCAGGAAGTGTTGAGTTTCATTGACAGTAGCTTAATCTTGAAAAAAATAAAAATACATTTATGCAATTATTAGTTAAATAAAAACAATATTTCAGTTTTTTATTTTACTAACAGAGCAGCATATTTGTGATCATAGCTTGTATGAATTTATCATTTCAGCCATTATAGTAAAGGTAATCCTACTGGTCATCAGTGTTTTGTTTTTTTTACCGAACCTTTACTTGTTTTTGCAGACGATGTCTTGTCTATCTACAGAGACGCTTAGAACAAACTCATTGGTCCTAACATCTTGTAGACAAAGTAGAAAAAAGGGACACACATACATGTCGGCCAGAGGCCGTAGATAAATTGACAACAGGTTTATCTTTGGTAATTAGAGACGGGGCTCAGATATGAGGCACTTTGTCCTTTTAAAAGGCACCACTTTCAGCTTAAATGGCTAGTGAAATTCCCTACCCTCACACCTTTTAATAATTATTATACCTTCCCTTGTTAATTGTCACAGGCTATGAAGCCAGTGAAGACAAGGCTTACAAGGAGCCCCTACTAACCGACCCAGATGAGCCTCCACCAGTACCAGTAATGCTGGCCGAGCCGGCCCCCGTGGCCTCTGTCGCCCTGGAGTGCGCCGAGCCAGCCTATACAGAATACCCGGAGCCTGGGCAGCCTGGGCACACAGGTGGGCTGGTTAGTGATTGGTTGTTTGTAAGAGCAGGTTGTGGGCTGGTTGCAGATCAATGCGTGCGTGGCCCCCTAAAGCAGGCACCGACAACCTAATTAGTGATGTGACCTGCTGACAGTGGTTAAATCCAGTTGTTTAGGTTTTCAGTAAAATAAACAGGATATTTTTTCCTGCGTTTCTTCCTGTTTTTCTACTTTAAACATGGTTCGTTTACTGTTAGGGAAACAGGCAGGTGTGATTTAGAAGTGCAACTAAATTAAGCAGTTGAGTAATTATTGGTTGTCAAAGTGGTCTGTGCTGTGACAGACTATCAGCTTGTTCTGGTCGACTAGATGAATAGTTGATTCTGATGGTTAAATGAATAATCAGTTAAAGTTACTGAGTAGTGAAACTCCTCAGAGTGATGCAATATTATCTTTTAATTTTACTTTTTAAATCTTAGTGATTGTAGTAAATTTTGCTTCAGGTTGTTAAATGCCGTGCTCGGCCTCAAGAGGCAGAGTTTACTGTGTGGAGTTGTACAGTGACTGCTGAACAGCTATTTGTTGTTTTATGCTTTATTTATAAAGTTTCATCGATCTATGCCCGTCCGCCTGACAGGAAAGTCAACATAAACAACAACAATGCTGAAGCGAAGGCTAGTGCTTTGAGAAATATTATAAAACACTTCACATGTATGTGTCTCAGGTTGGTTCTACTCCTCTAATAATCAACTCCAGGGGATCTGCAGATTAACCCGAGCTCTGATTGTCTGTGGAGGCTGGCAAGTGAATTTCAACAGATTCAACTAGTATGGTGGAGAAGAAGAGAAGATGCCTAAATTCGTCTAATATTTAATGTTTTTATCCACTTTAAAGCCCCAGGATTGATTTCCAAGATTGTCTCCCCATTGATTGATTTATTTCCAAACCTATGGAAACCTATTTTATAGTCAACTTTCCCTTGAAGATTCAGAGTGAAATGACACTGGTTGAGTTTTTGTTGAACTACTAACAAGCATAATGCAATATAAATACGAGTAAAGCATTTTTTTCTCATACTTATTTATTTAAGTAATGTGTGTTTGCTCAGCATCTCTGCTCCTTCCGACCCACATCCTGCTTCAGTTTCAGTTTTATTTTATTCACTCAACCTCACATTTCATCGGCCTGAACAATGTTTTGCTCCCAGGTTCGGGGATTAGTTCAATTGTGCTTTAATTTACAAAGATAATTCCCCTTGTTTGTCAACAGGCAGTGATCCCCAGCCTGAGAATCCCCAGGAGGGCTTGAGGGAGCACCTGAAGAAGACCCTGGAGTTCTGTCTTTCTCGGTGAGTTTACCTAGAATATTTTACTCCATCACAGTTACATCACAGTGAGATACAAGGTGCATTTTGACATGGCTATGACTAGGTCTGCATGAGTAGTAAGCATTAAAATAAGCATTTTCCCTACAATGTGACACAGGAAGAAAGGAAGGGAAAAAGATATTCTACTGAACCTCACAGAAATTTCCTTTAATGGACAACATCAACAAGCTAACCATGCTAAAATCTCAGTCTCATCCATTTCTGCCATTGCTCAGCAGCTGTTTCACACTTGTTAATGGAGAAAAGCACTTAAATTGAGCCGCAGTAAGAAGAAATGGCTGCTCTTAAGTGATCATTAAAGACCAGAAAAGAAAGACTGACTCAGGGGAATCCACTCTCTGGTTTTACTATTGATCCTGGTTGTCATCAGCAGCGAAATGCTGCATTTCTGTTGGGCTCAAATTATGCTTCTCTGTGTCAGCGTAGCCTCAAGGGTCCACAGTGGTCCACAGTTGTTCATGTGCCGTCTTCAAGGGCCTGCGTCTGCATAAGGCTCAGAGTGTATGACTGTGTGGACCGTACGTGAAGATGCACAGAGAAACCCAGCGTAAAGTCTTGTTACAGCAGTGGTTCCCAACTGGTCTAGTCTCAGGGTCCAAATTTGACTTTAGACATAAAGACTTAAACATTGATCATGTTAACACCCAGTCAGTTTATTTCCATCTATTCCTTTTTTTGTGATCAGTTATTAATTGCATAAAGGAAGGAAAGTAACAACACAAAATTGGATATTACTGGAGCAACAAAACATAATGTAGTAAGTGAACTGTGCTAGTATATCCCAGCTCCATCTACAAGCATGCAAAGTGAAATAAAAATTGCAGATCAAAAAACAAAAATCTAAAAAAATAAATTGCAATTGATAAAACAATTGCAAAATAGGAACAAACAACAAGAAAAAAATAGAGAAGAGAAAGAAAATAGTAAAAATAAAATTATAATAAGTCATATAAATTCCAATTACATATATCAGTGAATTATAAAGTTTGTTAGGAGATGATGCTGCCCTTTGATATTTATTCCATAAAACAAATGGGAGATGGAGCTCAAACCCCCTGCTACACTGTAAACTGGTCATTTCATGAGCTGTGTTTCATAAGTTTGGTTGTTAGGAAACTAAACCTCAAAGTGCCATAATCTGTATTATTCTGAAGAGATGGAGGCAGCTAATTAACCCTTAACTAAGCAAATATAACAAATGAGGATTTTCTGGCTTTTTTTCTTATATGACAGTAAACTAAATACTTTTATGTTTTGGAGTTTTGTTCAGACACAAAAAGTAATTTAATTTGCTTTAATTTTACATCAGTTTGGGATTTTGAAAAAAGTACCTTCTGTTATTTTATTTTTTACAATTGATTGAGAAACTAATAAACAAATAAACCAATAATAATGATAATACATCTGTCAGTAATTAGAAGTTTGTGCTGCCAGTACCCCCAAACTCCACTCCCCATCCCAACCTGTGGGCGTCAGGCGTGGTCTGAGTGGAAGCCTTATTTCATGCTGTTGAACGCCTCTGGGTGGTGGTGGTTTAGCTGCTTTCTTTCTTCCTCTTGTTTATAAACTTGGAAATGTCACCGAGTGTAGTTTACTGTCAAACCTGCAGTAGGAGTAACAAAACCAAAAAAACCACACAAGGGCAGCGATGTCAGAGAAACACCCACTGCTGCATTTCCTTTCAGAAAAACCGTTTAGCTCACAGTTGCATAAGTAAATCAGCTGAGAGTGCAGCAGCTGTGGATGATTGTTCATTAGATCTAGAGTGTAGTTTAATGTGGCCTCTGTCAGGTGAGGACAGGTGTGACTCTGTTTGGTAATCACACAAGTGCATTCAACGTTATCTGAGTAAATAAAAGTTGGATTTTACCACCACATGGTCACAAGGGCGGCTCTTGTTATCTGATCTGTTATCTGAAGTATCACCAACCACCACCCCCTCCTCTTTTGTCTCGCAGGGAGAATCTGGCCAGTGACATGTACCTCATCTCCCAGATGGACAGTGACCAATACGTGCCAATTGTGACGGTGGCCAACCTGGACCATGTCAAAAAGCTCAGCACCGACGTGGAGCTGATCGTGGACATTTTACGATGTGAGTTAATGTGTCGAGCAAGAGCCAGTCAGAATTTGATTCAGTTGTGACTGTTTATCAGCCACTTCATGATTTCATTACTAAAAAGCATGACTTTGATGCTAAAGAGTCTGTAGGACAAGACAAACTTACCAGGCACAGTGAATTTTTATCAGCTTATGACTGTGGTTGATTTCCCAGGAGAGGTTGTTAAAGTGCATCCAGCAGAACCCCACCTGCTTGTCTTTGATTTATACACATACTAAATTTACTGCCACTTAAATTAATCCTTCCTGGCTGCAAACTGCACTTTTAGTTTATGGCTCAGTGATGTGTGCGGTGTCAAGATTTTATATATGAAATTGGATGAGATACTGTAAACAAACTAACTTTAAGGCATCTAAGGTTAACACTCATTAACAGTTTGTAGTTTAAGAGACATTTAAGGAGTGATTCCTGTGAATGCTTCACTCTATAACAGAAATGAGGATGTCTTCAGGGCTTTTTTTTTTTGTTAATTGTTATTATCTGGCTTCTTCCAGCTCTGCCATTGGTCCAGGTGGATGAGAAGGGGGAGAAGGTGCGACCCAATCAGAACCGCTGCATCGTGATCCTCAGAGAGGTTCCTGAGAGCACGCCCATAGAGGTTGGTGGATGCGCACGACGCTTTATTTTCTACAAGACGTTGGTCAGTTGTTTGACTCGACCAGCAGCTCTCCAGCATGAGTCAGCAAAGCCATGGTGTCTGATTATTCCCTGAGTCATGCACATAAGCAGAACTGTGGACTGAAGGTACCAAAAATAATTAGCCTTCATGGTCAATTCACATTTCTTGGTAAGTCTTTTATTCACGTTTATTCTCAGGTTTTAAAGAACCCTCATATGCAGTTTAATGATTACTGAATTCAAAAACATAATTAAGAGAACTTTTTATTATTGATGAGAGCGGGTGGTCTACTCATAGGAAGGTCGTGGTTCGATTGCCGTCTCTTCCAGTGCGCATGTGGGGCAACATGCTGAACCCTGTACTGTTCACCCATGTATGACACAAGTTATGCTCATGTGTTAATATCCATGGAATAATCAGACCTGGGAGAGTCAAACAACTGACCAACATCTTTATCAAACGATTAATGATTGTCACGTTGCCATAGTGCAAATACAGAGTCGAGTGAGTGTGTGTGTGGTAGAAAAAGCAGTGAGAAAAGGCAGTTTACCATTTACCATATTTAGTTAATATCAGTACCTTCCATTATTGTAGGAACATTGAAACCAGTTAATTGGTGTCTCAGTCTGTATGATAGAATCAGTTGGATAACACATGACAACACATTCAGACATCAAAGTCAGTTTAGAAAGTGGTTAATGTTACTCAGTCTCTTTTTTCATGGCGCCAAAAAATCCTGAGCAGTCGAGCAGTGGCTGCAGAATATTTGCTGAATGCTCGTGATATCAGTAGCACACTTATCTGCCTCAGCATGATAAAACACTTTGACTTCGACTGACTCAGGCTTGAAGTGGGTTACCACAGCAGGGCATTATCAGGTTTGCAGTAGGCGCACAACAACAACAACAACAACAACAATCTCATCATTTTAGTATTAAAGAAACAAAAATACAATGCTTGTTTATTTGAGCGTTTCCTTTCCATAGAGGTTGCTAACTTCATGTTCGTACTGCGTGATCTTCAAAATAAAAGCCTGGCAGTTGAGTCTGACAGCTTTATTTAGAATCAGTGATGAGGCCACAGCCGACTTTATTAATATTTATTTATTTACATACTGTGCACCAATAACAGTATCTGGCACATACTTGAATTTGTCAGCCACATGAACTATTTGGAGTCGACTGAGTTATTTACAACATGACTCAGACATGAAGTTTCTTCTTGCTAGATAAATGAGTTCATGGAGCAACCAAGCTTATTAAAATACAACTCACTTTAACCGCATGGCTGCATCTTGGCGATATGTTTCCAGAGCAGTTGTGGTTTGAGTTGTCACTTTTTTTGTTTTGACACAGATGTTTATTAGGTGTGGTGAGATAACATCACATGAAAAGTCAGTGTTAGCTTCTGTCCTGTAGCAAATGTTTTTACTTTCTAGACCTGCAAAACTATAAAATTATAGTTTATTTGTTATTGGATTCCTCACTCCTAAAGTCTTACACAAGCTTTAATATTTAACACATAAGCAGTTAAATCACTTGGATCATTTGCTCTCTCACAAAATGAAAAATAAGGAAAGATTTTAACTGTTTTAAGTCAAAGTGATGGAGATGATACTTTATTCTGTATGAGTCGATACTTAATTTGTCAGGTTTAACTTTAATTTGTGTCGCAAATAAAACAAACTCAATGCGATAACCTCCTCTCCTCTTGCTACAGGAGGTCGAGGCTCTTTTTAAAGGGGACAACTTACCCAAGTTCATCAACTGTGAATTTGCCTACAACGACAACTGGTTCATCACCTTTGAATCAGAAGCAGATGCACAGCAGGTAACAACAAAGTTAACATTTTATTAATTTTTATCACTATCTGTCTCTACCCATTTCTTATCTTGCCTCAATCTTTTTTCTTACAAAAATCTTTCCCTACTGAAGAACTGTATGTTTTGGTTTTCCAGCCTTTTCCAACTTTGATTGTGCTGTTAGTAATACACTAAATCGGTGGTTGTCAAAGTGGGGGGTTCCCAGCAAAAAAGGAGAATAATTTATTTTCACTATAATTCCATCCATAAGTTAAACAGTGACAGAATTTATGACTATTTTGTTCATGGGGTTCCAGCACACTTCCTGTAATAAAACATCTAAATGCAAAAGTCTTATCAGTTGTGGGTTAGTGATCTAATCTGTGTCCTTGGTGTGAAAAAGTTTGAGAACCACTACACTAAATAATCCTGATCTGTCAAAAAATGGTTATAATATATAGAGAACAGACAGGATTGGAAGAGGTGAGGTGTTGCTATATATATATATATATATATATACACACACACACACACACACACACACACACACACACACACGTCAAAAATGCAAATGAGGAAAACCTCAATGATCTTTGAGGCTTTAATAAATAGATGAGAGAAATAAACTTGAAGAGTCATCTAGTGCTTGAATGTTAAATAATTGAAATCTAATTGTTACGTGTGCTGTGCTCTTCCATTTGATGAAGGCATATCAGTATCTGCGTGAGGAGGTGAAGACCTTCCAAGGGAAGCCAATTAAGGTGGGTTGCATGGACGTACACACACTGACTGATTAATGCAGGACAAACTGAAAAAACGTGTTTTAGAGTTGATCTTTTAAATTTTACATCGACAAAATATTTACTAGACATACATACAGTATACCATTATTGTTTGTATCAACCATACTGTTTGTCTGTACATGAGATACAGCATTCATGTTAATTTCTCTGTCGCTTATTTGTGCAACCTCAAGACACGGATCAGCCCTTCTAAGACTCTCTCTTCTTTTTATTTATTTCACCAGTTCTGCCATGCACCTGTCTGTGGCCGACGCTTTTATTTGATTTTTTGTGATTATAGGACTATATCACAATCAGGTTTTGCGCTTTAAGTCAAATTCAGGCACATCAGTTCCTGAACAAAGTCTTAAATGTAGAATTTCCCTTCAGTGAAGAACCTTATGAATAATTAATCAGTGTCACCAAGAAGCTGGCATCAAGGTTTTGGGGCTGAGAACTCACAAATCACAGGTTTTTCTCTTAAGAGGTTCATTTAGAGGTTACATGACATCACACTTTTGAGTCGTTCCACTAATGTATGAAAATCCCCAGTAACACCACAGGAGAAAAGCCTTGGCTCTGCAGAACTGCTTTTATATTCTGCGTCTTTTATGTTCAGCCATGGACACTTAAATGTAAAGATTTTATTCCTTCTTTCATTTACTGCTCGGTTATAGAGCTCAAAACTAACTTCTATTTCCAAGTTACACTGGCTGAGACACTTAACACATGCTGTACTAAACTGAATTTTATATGGGACTCGTATGGCCGTCTACCAGTACTTTACTGCCAAAACTTTTGCTTAAATTTAAGTCAAAACATTGATGAACCTTTGACAGTCTCCACTAAGTGATTAGCAGTAAATTAGTGGCTCAAATACATATTTAATAACAAGGATGTGGACCAAGGGAGGAAGATGTATTTATCAAACTGCTATAGGCGAAAATTTGGACTGAAATGCAAGATGACAGTAAAAATCCATCACAATTTTGCACAAAAGAAAATAACATTCAGATTTTTCTTTAAAGAAAAAATAAAGTAAAAATGTCAGGTAAATCTGATTTCTTCTTCCTGCTAAAACCAAACATTTGACCCCCCCCACTCTCTTTCTACCAGGCGAGGATAAAGGCGAAGGCAATCGCTATCAACACTTTCATGCCAAAGAACGGTTACCGGCCAGTGGAGGTGAACCCATACGCCCAGCAGCGCTACACGTCCTACTACATCCCGCCGGTTTACAGCCCCCAGCAGCAGTTCCCCTTATACAGCCTCATCACGCCACAGGCCTGGTCGGCCACACACAGCTTCATCGACCCCACACTGGTGAGAGTCCGCTGGTAGATTTAAATTTGTAGACATAAACTGCAGTTGAATCTTGTAAACAATGAAATCTGCAGTGTCCTTTTGTGAACTGCTCTTTTATAGTCTTAAAGTTTGTCAAACTTTGTGATGATTGTTTCTTTAATTTAGTGGTTGTTTGACAAATTCTGGTTCAGGTTTAAAATTTGAGACCAGTTACTTCTTCTAAACAGATTTAAAAAATAAAGTACATATATCAATTAGAAGCATTAGGTGCAAAAACAATGAAGTCCCCTTTGTTCCTGAAAATCGACTAATGAATCTGTTTTCTGTTTCCCAGGTTGCCCCATTTCACAACAACCAATTCATCAACGGATTTACCACATCACACAGTTTCAAACCAGCGACGTCGCCCCTCACTGTCAGACACTACTCGCCCAGGAACAGGTTCGTATCTGTGACTTCTCAGACATGTGACACAGAGATGTGTAATCCAGAAAAAAGCAGGAAAAACATTAAAGTTCATCTGTTTTAACAGAAATGAGAAAACAAAGAGAAACATGAGTAAAGTTGCCAAATCTCTCTTGCTTAGAGTCATTCCTCCCATTGCACTTGTTGACTGAAAGCATTTCACCTGTTTCACCTGCAGGAATCACAGTAAACCTCACTTGAGGCCAACCATCCCCACAGCGGACCGCAGTACGGGGCTCCTGGACAGCCCGGGCCTCTTTCCCAGCTTCCCCAGCGAGAGGCTCAACGGGGTTCGCAGCAGCCCGCCGACACGACTCCCCACCAGCCAGCCCAGAACTAGGTTACCCTCCACCGCGGCCTTCCCTCGTAGGGACACCGTCGGCACGGGGCGGGTGACTGAGCCCACAACCACCGACTACTCCCTGGGCGTCGGTCGAGGAAGGTACGACACCATTTCAATGCTTAAGCACTACAATGTGCCATTAAACACTGCTGTGGCACAGCAACGGTGCCATGCTGTCTTGATTACGCGTCTCTGGAAAGTTTTGAAAATCTGTCATAGAAATTAGAGCAGTAAGGCCTAGAATTAAGAACTTGTAAATGATTGTTAAACTTCCTTTTTACCCACACTGTCAGTACAAATTGGCTTTCAGCTTGTAAACTATTGCACAAAAGGCTTTAGTTTCACTGAAGTAATGAAAACAGCTTTATATCTAAACTGTGCTGATACTCAAGGTTTGTTTCTTCAACCCAAGTGTCAAGAAAATGCAAGTTTTGGATACACTCAAGAAGTTAATGAAACATTTAGTAACTAGAAGAGTCGTGTTGACTTTTATTTTCTCTGTTCCATATCTTCCCATTTCTCAATTTTTTGTCTTACAAAACTACTGCAGACGTGATGAATCGATTGAGGTTGATCAGGGTGGTGACATCTTTTCATTTGGCAAATGGTTCAAATGTAGATCAGGGGGAAAGTTGCTAATAAAAATGAATAGGAAATGTTGTTAACATTGTACAACAGCAAACAGCAGTTTCCTCACCTGAGGATACAACTACACAATTTACATAGTACCTTCATCATTAATAAAGTTTTGCTGCTCCTCCGAATTCAGCAATAGAGCTGCTTCAGGTTACGTCCATACTACTACATTTTCATTTTAAAACTCATCTCTTTTCCTACGTTTACCACTCCCGTCCATACTATTCTGGAGTTTTCGAGTGCCTAAAACTTAGACTTTCAGAAACGCTGCGAGCCCCGTTTTAGTTGGGGTTCAAAAACGGAGACCTTTGGAAATGATGGTGTAAAGGCCCATGGTCACTCCCTGGTTGCCTCTCATCAGCCTCGACTGCCAGTGGTGAGAGTAACATGAATAATGAGATACAAGCGTTACTGACCTTGTTATTTTTGTTAGCAGCTGTTGTGCAGTTGATTTCTGCATTTTAAAGCTACAGCTGTCTTTGCTGTTCCTTGTTTGTAGTATTTTGTGCAACTAATCAACTGCAGAGTAGACAAACAGCTTCCTGTTCACACAGACTCGTGCATGCTGGTGTAAACAGGCATGCATGGATGGAGATTATTTCCGATGGTTTTTTGTTTTCAAAATGAAACCGTAGCAGTGTGGACGTTCGCCTCAGTCCGAGGCATGAGGCCGTTTAATCATGTGAATGCTCTTAACTTGTGGTGAATGTGGTGTATGTAGAGTCATGATTTACTTTGTCAGGTTAGGTCGTTGTTTCAGGTAGAGTGGATGTTTGTAAATTGAGATGTTCTCTTTCTTAAAGGAAAAATGTTTCTGCTTCTAGGAAAAAGAGGGACGAAAAGTTTACAGTAAGTATGTTTTTGTGTGTGTCCTTGTCATTCTAATTTTATTTTGATCTTAAAGTAATTTAGCCTTGGTTTGAATTTAGCTTTAATTTTCATAGAGAGACTGATGTAAAGGAGCCAATGAAAGCAGGATTAAACTTGTAATTATGCATCGTAGTGTCGTTGTTCTTTACTGTTCTCCTCACGCTGAGGTAAAAGCTATTATCACCTCCTCATTGTTGCTCGTACAGTAGTTTGACTTTGTGTATGTGTTGCAAGGTTGTTTGTCTCCCTGCTCTCCTGAGTTTTGTGCTGACTGTGTGCTTGTTGCCGTCACGCAGAGAGTGACACCTCAGTCGCCGCCGCCTCCTCCCAAACCCCCGTCTCCGAGCTTCGAGCTGGGCCTCTCCAGCTTCCCCCCCCTACCCGGAGCAGCTGGCCAGCTCAAGACTGACGACGTGTTCGACAACCGGCTGGCCAGCAGTGTAGTTGTTGGAACCACCAAGGAACGGGTAAGAACTGTTATGCACTTAGTATATTTCCTTTCCTTTTCCTAGCTCCTTTAGAATCGCCCTTGCTTATCAGTGAGTAACCTTAAAAAACTAGTCACAAATCTGTGTTAAAATGAAAAATTAGGGATGGGTGGATGTGAATAAATGCCTCTAGTCACTGATCACCTGTGGTTAATACTCTGGTGTCTGCGGCTGAGAAAAGCACTGTGTGCTATGTAGTGTAGTCCCGCCTCCCTCCTTGTTCAATGCGCAGCATGTGACAGGCCAAAACAACCAAAACAAAACATGTCACAAAGTGTGTGAGACTGATAGAACGTACGGCAACTGCAATACATGCCAAAGTTGATTGGTATCGGCCGATCTCACTCATAGATGATCGGAATCGGTGGCAAAAAAACGTGATGGGGGCATCCATAGCTGAAATCTCTGAAAGGTTTTTTTCCTAGTTCTTGAAGGAGTAACCACGTGTAGCTAATGAGGTTATCACCTGAAGGTGACTCCAACCTTCAAATTCAGGATTAAGAGCTGTTCCTTTAATGTTCATGTAGAGTAGAAGGGTAAACTAGAAACAACTTGCTTCACTTTCATCTCTTCCTCTTTGTGTGTGTGTGTGTGTGTGTGTGTGTGTGTGTGTGTGTGTGTGTGTGTGTGTGTGTGTGTGTGTGGTCATCACAGAATGTAAGTGCTGAGTCCAGTACTGGAGGAGCTCTCTCTCCGGCAGGCCCCAAAGAGCCACTTCGGTCCTCCTCCTCCCCGATGCCTACAAGCTTCCAGCCCTCGCCGACCACCCCAACCCCGGCTTCAGCCCCCACACTGACCCCAGCCGCCGGCCCACCACACAGTCCCGCTCCCTCCCTGCCAGCAGCGTAAGAACCACACTGAAGCCTCACATGTTGAATCTGAGATGAAGCTTTTTGTTGACGGCTGTAGGGAGGCAGAGTTTGTTTTTTAATTCTGCATTTGACTTTTGAAAAAGTGGCAAGATAACATTTTGAATTTACAGCACATTAAAGGTGTGCTGAAATATTGTCATCACTTCAATCATGGGACGTAGTATTTGTTTTCCACAAGTGGAAAAATAATGGACTATTAGTCACAGAGAGAGGAAGGAAGTTTAATTTTATGAGAGGTTTTAGGAAGGCACGCCTGTTGAAACATTTCTGACTTTTATCACTTGGACTTCTACCCACTGGCAGAGCCTGACATCAGTGGTAGAGAGATGCTGTTCTTCAGGACGGTCAAGTGCCAATTTCATGAGAGCTTCACAGACGGTCATTACAGATAACGGATAACAGTAGAGCTGAAACGATCACCAGGAAATGAATCATTTACACTCACCTGTTTTCAGTAAATATTCAAATATTTGCTGGTTGCAGCTTCTCATATTTGAATATTTTATGTTTTTTCTGTATCATTGAAAACTGCACTTCTTTGGATTTTTATGCTGTTGATCAGACAAAACAAGACATTTAGGTTAGGTAACTTTATTTGTTCCTGTAGGTAAATTTTGTTTGCAGTAAAAAAGAGTCATCGATCTTACACATGCACATTTAACACACAGCACAGACACCACCATGTGCACAAGGTAAATAAAAATAAATTAAATTATGCAGTTTTACTACAACTCATTCATATGAGTGATAGCTGCTGGAACAAAGCTCTTTCTGTCGTTTTGTTCTGCATTTTGGGGACTATATGAACCTTCGACCAGCTGGAAGAAACTGAAATTCACGGTTCAAAGGTTGCGAGTCGTCATTTACAATGGAGCTAGCTATCTACTGCAACTGTCCTGTGACCAGGGATGCTAGGTGATGTTGTGACTCACCAGTCACCTGACTGGACCAGAGAGAATTCCTCCTCCTCTTTAAAGACAGATTGCCAATCCATGACGCCAGAGAACAAGATGAAATCTTTTGAGGGCACCATCTTGGGCTCTGGAAAACTATTTTTTGAAACGGACGTTTCATGGTCAAAACAATCAATCAATTAATTGAGACTGTGAAATAATTGTTAGTTACATCCATAAAAAGCAGCCACGTAGCAAATTTTCAGACAAGCGTAGTAGTCGATGACATTTAAAGATAAACTGTCTAACAGCCTGGATTCATAATCCATACATGACAGAATTTTTAAATAGTTTTATCACCTGAGCACAAACTGTAAAAGGTCACAACACACCAGTGACTTATGAGGAAATTAGGGCTGCACCTCAGTCACTTCTCCAACTCCAAGTTGAAGTTTGTGTCGATTTCTTGATAATTTCTTGTTATGAAAAATACTCAGCTTATTACTGGTGCTTTTTCATGAACACTTCTAGTGGAAGTAAATGGCCTCTGCCCAGGTGCACTACTCTACTACAGTGCACCTACAGAGCTTTGTGTCCTGGTCACGGTTTAATAATGATTCCTAACGCACCGCCGAGAGTCTCTGCTGTGTGGCTGTTGTCAACCGAAGTGCTGATCACACTGAACTGTCGAGGTGATTCAGAGGTTTTATTCATGTTACATGCTCTGAGAATATGTGGAGTGAAATGCAGGTTGGCAGTAGAGGAGGAAGCAGTGGACAGCGTCTGGTTTGCGGGTAGTTACGCTGACATGGCCAGAATTTAGAAATAGCTGCAAGCAAAACAAGAGTGAAGCATGAGCCTTCTCTGTTGTAGCTGCATGTGCAGGGTGATGGTTGTTGCTTTGAGTATCATAACGCAGCAGAAAAAAAAAATCTGTCCCCACCAGGGCTGAAGGATAAAAAAAAAAAAAAAAAAATCATATTGTGATTATTTTTCATTTCATTTTCATTGGAAAAAATATAAAAATGATAACACCAAACTAGCATGTAGCACCACAACGCTTCATTTATGATCTGTTGTTAGACTTTTGACCTTTATCAAAAAAATTGCAGCTCCTGTGATTTGGAAATCGCATTGAACTTGATCATATTGAATATTTCGATTAATTTTTCAGCCCTAGTTCCCACACACAGCCTGAGATAGACTACCCCTTCTGCAGCAGTCATTACTGAGCATCATATTTGGCATGTGGTGCCCTTATAGGAACTAGGGCTGCTCGATTATGGCAAAAATCATAATCACGATTATTTTGACCAATATTGAGATCACGATAATTCTCGATTTCTCATTGACTTTGGAAAAAATAGAAAAATTATTTCAAAACAAAAAGCGCTGTGTCTATGTAGTTATTCCTGTTATACACTATATAAGTTAAAGGTTTCTGAGCATGATTACAATTATTGGATGCCAAAATCGTAATCGAAAATAAAATTGATTAATTGCACAGCAGTTGCAACAGACTTCTTTTGATTCTCTTGCTTTTCTGTGCTTGCATGGATGGTTTCACACATGTTACTGCTCTGGCAGACAGATTTCCTGTTTTAGATTAGCACATCCAAAAAAAAAAAAAACTTCCACAGTCTTCAGGATCAAAAATCAAACTAAAGATCCTCACACATGGCTTATAGTTTCTGGCAATTTTAACCGAGCAGTGTTGCATTCTACCATAGATCTTCATCTGGCCTTTGACATGTGCATGTAGCTGTAGCTCTCACAAGCCTCTTCACAGCTTATTTTAACGACCATGTCCGCTGTTTGTGTTTCTTTCAGGGAGGTGAAGGTGGCGGAGGTGAAGCCAAAGGAGGTGCAGTTGTCCGTGGAGCGAGTCCCTGGCACTCTGTCCACTGCAAGCAAATCGGTGCAAGTCAACGGTGCTGCCACAGTCAGTATCTATTCCTGCTTTTTCCTTATTTTTTTTTTCCTCAGTCTCCTCACCAAATCCCTTTTTAATGCCCACCCCCTCTCAAACATCTCAATCAAAGATGAATCGATCTCAGCATGAACAAAAACAGGGGTAAATGAATCTTGCCTTAATTCTGCAGCGTCTCGTATTGATTTTGATTACAGACGAGTCAATTACTCACACCTCCTGGGAAAAAATGTGTTTTCAAAACAGACGGGCATCAGTCCGAAAGATGTAAATGCAACAACTGCAAGGAAAGTTTCTGTGAATTGCACTTTATCCTGCTCCCATTTTCTTCTGCCAATAAGATAAAAAAAACAAACAAAAAAAACAACTCCCCTCAGCTTTGGTTTTTAACATTGCAGCAAAAACACAAGCAAAGTTTGAAAAGCTGCAGCTGATGAAACACAATGATAGAGATAAGACTGAGACTGCACAAATCTGCAGGTGTGAACAGAAATCTCCAGAGGGCTTTTTAAGATATGGTGAAACATGATGCAGGATACAACAAATTAAATACTATCTACACACCAAGTGTGGGTCAAAGCACAACCTTCCACAAACAAGAAAACCGCCATGTTTTTAGGTTTTAAAAAGGGTTTTCATTAGTCTCAGCCTTAGTATTTGCTTGCACTGCTACATCTTGCTGATTGTCACAATGCTTTATAAAGGCTTTTATTAGATTCATTTCATTTTCAGTCTATGCTACTCTGTGTGTTTTCATTCTTCATTCATCTTCATTTTTGAAGTGAAACAAGCTTGTTTTTCAGCTCAGTACATATCTTGGTCTGGTCTCTTCAGTGACTGAATCTAACGGATCCTTGTCAAATATCTTTTTAAAAAAAAGTTTCAGCCAATATATCGTTAGCAATTTAAAAAATTTTTTTTTTAATAAAACCTAAAATATTGAAACAGGCATCCGGCTGAAAAATTGCCAGCCTTGCTATATTTATAGATGAAGGTGTTGTGCTTCCTCCAAATAAGAACCATCTCCAGAATCAAACTTTAAGTTTCTCATGACTGGACGACTGTAAGTCCATCCTCTGGGATGAACCAAAATGCAGCAGCTTGACTTCTTGCTGCTTTTAACAGATGACATCACATCACCCCGATCCTAGCTTCCCTCCATTGGCTCCCTGTCTGTTTTAGAAGTGATTTCAAGATTTTACTGATCACTTTTTAGTCCCAAGCTAATTAACATAATTGTCGAGTTGTCAAATCCTTGGGCAGGTCCCTTCTGGTTGTTCCAAAGTTGAGGCTTAAATCTAAAGGTGGCCACGCTTTTGCCATCAGGACGCCTTGACTTTGGAATGACTTGCCCAAGAGAAGGCAGAGTTAGTGACTTCTTTCAAATCACTTCTTAAAACCCATTTTTATAGCTGACATGTCCAGGTGTGCAGCAGAAATAGTGAACGTGTTGAGCCCAGTAGACGAGCATTGTGAGGGTGCAGAATATTTTACGACTCTGTTGTTGTTTCCTGTCAGGAGCTGAGGAAGCCCTCCTACGCTGAGATCTGCCAGCGGGTGAAGGATGCCCCGACATTACAGCAACCGCCGACCCCCAAGGAAGCCAAGCCAGCCTGCGCTGCCCCCTCCGCAGGCGAGGAGAGGAAGTGCCCCGATGCCTCCACCCCTGCAGCGGAGGCCAAAGCCAGAGAGACATACCCCCCCTCCTCCAAACCCGGCTCGGCGGCCGTCACTCCGGGCAGACCCCCGAGGGAGGCCAGAAGGCCGGGCGGGCGGTGGGCCTCCCCGCCCCCACACCCAGGGAAAACCCAGAGCAAAGATCCCCACCACACCCCGCCCAAGTCCCCACAGTAGGGAGACTCCCTGCCCCTTCCCCGAGTCCTCCAGCCCCCTTCCCACTATGCTCCACAGATGCGTTTAAAAAAGGAAATATAAGTCAGGGCTACTCAATACTTATATCCCAGAATCACCAGTCACAAACAAGCATAGAGGACGCCTTCTTTTCTTGATCAGGGCTTGCAGACAAAAAGCACTTTACTGTGCATGTAGAGCACCGTTTCATTCTTTTTATTCTATTTATTTGCTTTTTGTTTTTTGTTTTTTTAATTTTATTTTAAAATTACAGTTTCATTTCTCCTTTTCTCTTTTTGCATTACGTAGTTGTGTCAGCCTGTCAGTTGGCACAGACAACACTGAAGTTTATTCATTCTGTCCAAATGGCCTTGTGGGATTAAAGTAGTCTTGTGTGCGAAGCAGCAGGTCATTGTTGGAAGCCACCCCAGTGGATGATGGGAAAGAGTGCGTACAACAGACTCCACCTTGTTTGGCTCTCAAAGTGAGGGGTTTATTTGCATGTGGAGTGGCACAACTTTATGTAGCTTAATTATGGCTCGTAATTGGAAGATGTGGTTTTTAAAAAAAATACATATTCACATCCATATGCAACTTAACATCTAAATCTCATCACAACAAGACTCGGGATTCTTTTGTTTACATCAACTCAGTGTTTTTTTTTTTGTTTTTTTTTTTCTTTCCTCCAGATTTATTTACACTAGATGGCGATTGTTTATTGAAAATGTTTTCAGCTTTGTTTGCAGACTGTTGTCGACTGTCGGTACAGTTCCTGCTGGTAAACGCCGCCACGTAAAACATCACTTCCCTCTGCTGTTGTGTTGTTTTTACCGTTTGCTAACACCGCTAACCAGCTAGTTGTGTTGCATAGCTTGTGTCTAACAACCAATGTGACACCAATGCTGTTTTTTTAAGCGTCACACAGGAAAGGCATTTGGACGTCTGCAACCAAAACTTTGTTTAAAGACAAATTAGGAATCAAGGCGCCTCTTGTTGGCCGAAATTTATTTGTTCGCTGGAAACGTCTGGGAGTGGGTTAAGATAGGTTTTTCCAGTCACTCTTGGAAATGTGTAAAGAAATCAACATTTTCTTTGCATTGAATTTTATTCTTGGGAAAAGCTAAGCAAAGCAGGCTCTCACAGCTGCAGCGCTCTCTTATCTCTCCTCGTTTCCTGTTAAAAAACTGTGGAATAAAACGTATCAGCAGGCACATACTGTCCAAGGAAAACACAGGGCAAGTTTTTAGTCCGACCGACCTCGTCTGAAGCAGATTGGTTCGCTCTGGAGGCGAGGAGGAAATTAACACTAGCTGCAGTTCAGATAAGCAGTAAACCCTCGTCAGTATAACCACTGTGACGGGTGACTAACTGTTAGAAGGAGGAGGTGTAGGCCGACTTGTTCCTGCCTGAAATGCACCAAAAAAAAAAAAAAAGGGCATGAGTGGAGAGTTGTTGTGGGGTGTTTCTCGTTCACATCAGTGGCATGTCTCCAGTTCTTTCTGATAGATACGGTGCTAGACGTCAAATCCTGGAATCTGTTGCTACAACTCATCCGATACTGTATGTAGAAATACTTGATTTACATCTGCAGAACTTTATTTGCACTTTTAGCGTTTTTTCTCAGACTTCCAAGCAAAATGTTATTAGATGAAGCAAAAAAAAAAGAAAGAGAAAAAAAAGGGAATTGATCCTGAAAGTCAAGGAATGAAACATGATGCAAATTCAGTTTTCCAGGAGCAAATAAACTCAAGGACCCTGTGACACCTTCTCTGTAGACACAGTCGCTGAAGCCTTTTGTTTTTGTTTTTGTCGTTCTGCCTTGTGGATTCCTGTTGAACACACTGTCGTGGTACAGGACGGGTGTTGTCGGCTTGTTACTTATGCTAATTTTAACTTTTTATTTCTGCTGAAGGATTTGGTTCTCGCACAGGTTTGGATTCTGGCCTCCGGTTTTGTATCGAGAGTTTTGACTGATAAAGTGATGACTATGGAAAGTGAGACTGTTGAGTATTTTTTGTGAAACTTAACCAATGAAGGTATATGATGAGAGGGGGTGGTTTTTTGGAACGTAGTTGGTTGGGAGTCCCATTGGGGGGCTCATATTGGACAGTGATGACCCAAACATCCTTTAAAAATGGCAGACGAGAGCAGGTAGGTTTACAGCAGGCACGTCCATCCTCGGGGTGATGATGTTCTTCCTCGACATCGAGTCTTTACCACTAGGGTTGTTTGTCTGTTTTCTTTATTTTGTCTGTTCTTCAGTCGGCGTGCTCTCGGTGGTTTCTCCTCCTTCGAGTTTGCACACTTTGATTTGTCCTCAGTTTAAAACCATTTCTTTAAAAAAAAAAAAAAAAAAAAAGAAATTGGAGAAGATTGACCAAAGCACACCGCCTTTCTTGCTACTTCACTCCTGTTTTCTTGGATAAACTGCAGCTGACAGGAGTTAAATTTAAAGCACAGAGTAAAGGAAAACAACCTTTTACTTCACCTTTACTCCCCGTGAGCCCACACAGCGTGGTTCCAGGGTGGAGAGGTAAACACTAGATTCAGGTTAAATAATAATTTAACCTGAAATAATTGAGCAAAGTTTTGGATGAGAGCTGGCGGTTTTCGATTCCTACATCAGAGTGAAGTAGCGAGAACGCAAATTCAGGGAGGGAAGTTGACGAACTTGGTCCGAGCTTGTTGAACTTCTGCTTTGGTTGGTACGTCTGTTTACTGTAGCAGCCCCTTCGGCAGATAACCAACCAAGTCTTGGATGTTTTACTGTATTAAAAATGTAATCAGCTGACGACATGCTTAAAAATTATTGGTGTACAAGTTTTGAAATGACAGCAAAGTGATAAAGTATCCCTCCCTGCTCATCACCCGTGTGCTCAGGTTAATCTTTTAAAGTTGTCACCTCAGATGCAAAACCCTTGAAAAAGAAATAAAAACCACTGTACTATACACGGTATCTGTTTAGGGGGGAAACAAACCTACACGACGTGGGACCTCACATGTCTCGCCAAAGTCTTCCTGCAACAAGAAGCATTCTGGGTAATCCCACTAAGAGAAAACAGGAGCCCATCTGGAGAAGGGAAAGCTTCATTAAAAAGCCTGTACTCCCGCTCAAAGCTGCTTTTGATTTGGACGCTAAATCTTGAGTTTGCTAAAAATATATTTTTTTTCTTTGAAGGACTGAGATGCACTTGGATGGGTTGATTTATTATTTTCTTTTTCTTTTTTTTCTCATCGGTGGAAATGGTAAAAGATGAAAATGCACCATATCCACTTACTTATAAACCAGTGCTGTTTATTCCATGAGAAATATAGTTAGGTTTTCTTTTTAGGGAGAAGAAAAAAAAAATAGAGATGCTTCGAGGTCTCTATATATACACGCAAAATGTAAAAAAAAAAAAAAATTTCCATCCAGTGTTTGAGAAACTTGAATTTTATTTAAACTTGAAAAATGACTTTGCCTTAACTTTTATACAAGACAAGCATAGTTTATTTCTTTTCAAAAAAAAAATCCCCAAAATGTTAATGAAGCGTGACATGTGGAAAATATTTAGTCGTACTAGACGTCACAAGTCTTACAGAGAGAGAGAGAGAGAGAGAGAGAGAGAGAGTACAAATCTGCAGCAGCATTGTCTTTCTTTTTGCTTTTTTTTTTTGTTTTTGTAAAATGTACGAAAAAATCATTTTGTTTCCTTTTTTGTTGTTAAATAGTTTTAGTTTCTTTTTTTCTTTCTTTGTTTTTTTTGGGGAAAAATATAAACCTTGTAAATGCAAAACTAGTCAATACTGTATTAAATATGTGCACTTTGAAGTGTGTGCTTTGCTTGTACAGTTGTAAATACTCAGAAAAATATAAGAGGTACCTTAAAATGATTATAAAAATATATTGATCTTGTTGAACTATTAATGTCGCTATTGAGCTGGATGTAGGATATAAAAAAAAAAAAAACGTAATGTTGTGCTTTTGAAAATATTTTTCTTTAACTTTTCTTTTCTTTTTCTTTTTTAGTTAGGGTGTGCAGAGTTTGAATTCTGCTCCACTCTGAAGCGTGGGCAAGTTGTCTGATTGTACTTTTTTTTTTTTTTCTTTTTTTGTACTTTTTGTCTTTCATTCCATTTTTCCTACCTAATGTGTGGTCAGTCACACCTGGCTGTACAGGTGTGTGACCCTAGCCCCAACCCACCCTTCACTGTGCACGCATTGGAAAGAGCCTGTGGAACTGGTGAGCATCTTAATTAATGAACTTTACAAAGCTGCGTGTCCACCAGCCTCCTCTTTGCAGCTCTGGCCTGTTCTGCAGGAAACTATTATATATTATATAATCCTGGTATTTTCCAGAGGGATCACACGGATCTGCAGAAGTTTGAATACTGAAACTATTTTGCAAGATAAAGCACTACATGTCAGAGTGTCAGTCCTCTAATGCCAGGTGTGTTTTTCCCTCTGTTAAATACTACTGTTACAATACAAAGTCAATGAATAGAATTCAATTAAAAACTACAGTAAAGGTGTTGAAAATATTAAGGTTTTCCCATAGAAATGTAGACCATGACACTAATACTCAACATCCATATACCGTCACAGTTACGACATGTCCATACATATGCAACTCCACAGTGTATAATCAAACTGCATTGCATTGTGTGAAGCATGACTAGACAATATCTAATGTTAGACAGTTTTTAATATCCGGAAAATAGACGGCAGAAGTCGGGCCTCTGGTTCAGATGTCCTCTAACTTCGTTTTTCTTACCGAGGGTTCAGTTTTTCTGAAAGATGTGATTTTCTTTCTCGCTTTGCTGCTTTCTGTCCATATTTGAAGCTGACTGTGAATCTGCTACTGTACTGGATGGTAGAACGTGGAGCCAGGAGGCAATTAGCCTAGCTTAGCATACAGACTGAAAGCAGATGGGACAGCTAGCATGGCTCTGTCCAAAGTTCAAACAACACACTTCTGAATCTCACTAATGAAGATTTGAGAAGCCGTCACTGCACCCAGCTGTAGTTTGCTAAGAAATTATCTATTAAAATATTATGTAGCTTCCTGTAAAGTCACAAATCAGATTTTGACCTTTCTGTTTGTGCATGATGAAGTAGACAAAGAGTGAGCTTTACAGATCTTGGTAGGTGTATATTTGAACTTTAAACAGAGCCCTGTCCTTTAGTCCTCCTTTCAGTCTTTAACAAATACAAATGTTTGTGTTTTTTTGTTTTTTTTTTGATGACGTAACATGTTTGTTTTCATGGAACAAAATTAGCACATTCTTATTTGACATTAGAAACTTTTCTATCAAACATGAGTCCAAATCCGACCAGATGTTGGAAGTCAGCTTTTGGCGTGAAACAGTTTTTGCTATGGACCCTTTTCCTAAAGGTTTTGAAGTTCGATGTACAGGTTTACTTGTGCAATTTTGATAGTATATCAATGGCCAAGACTCATGGGAAATATAGTTGCTGAATGCTAGTAAATTTAGAGTTTGTTAAGATGGTGTTCAGGTTCTTGGTTCCTCGTATCTGAAACCAAACACCCTGATTCGACGCAGTTACATTCAGTCTGATTGGATCGACTGCTGCCAGTGTTGGTATTCTTCCTGTATTCGGTTCTGCTTGTCGACCGTGTTGTGGACTGGGTCTGATGATGTGTGGACAGGTTCTTCACTTGTCATTGTTTGTTTCTCTTAGAATATGGACAGAAGACCACAGCAGCTTACCAATAAAAGAAACCCTCAAAAAATAAAGAAAAGAAAGAAAACCGAAAGTTAGTGGAACCGAATCGAATCAGGACTTCAGCTTTTCTATATCACGAGTTATCCTCCGTCGTCAGCTAAAAAGAGTGATGGCTGATGGACATGTCCCAGCTTTGTTTCCTGTCTTCAGACAAGCTGTGCTTCGAGGCGATCTGATGTGTGGTGCCTGTGGACGAAATCAAAATGAAGCACATCGCAGTTTGTACAGGACATGACGCTCTCGGTGGGAAATGATTGGTAGCCACCTGCGAGGCGACAATGAGTCCCGGCCTCTGCATTGGTAAAACAAACAAAAATAAAAGACACTTTTTGGGAAACAAAGTGAAATTGAAATCTTTTCAGTTTTGATGTCATGGAGGCAGGTTGAGCCTAAAGTTTCCCACCTGAGTGTCGATGTCGGTACCAAACGAGACATCAGATCAGCGCTGTTTGTGTCATTGACTTTATTCCTTCTGATTTATCTGTTTTGAGGTTTCTTGTTCAAGTTCATCAGCTTTCCTCCCCTGAGAAATAAATGTACAAATAATTTTGCTTTTGGACCTTTTGTTGTTGTTGTTGTTGTTGTTGTTGTTTAGTTGTTTTGGAGCTGGGCACAGAAGCAGAGGCTCAACTGGAATCACAGATGTTTTGTTTTATCGTTTTTTTTTGTTTTATGTGTTTCAGAGCTTGTTTTCTGGCACATACATGACTAACATGCGCAGATTGAGATGTCTGTTTAAACCATTTGATCACATGTGGACTGCATTTTGATGTGGCAAAGAAAACCAATAACTGTGCCATTATACAACTGTTGTTTTTGTCTTGACCGGGCAGTTTAACCTGTACATAGCTGAGCGCTTGCCATCTCGGGCTTTTACTTTTGTTTGTGTGTGTTTTTGTTTTGTTTTTGTTTTTTTAAGATGTGATTTTCAGGGAACTGAAAGTCCATCAAAGACTTCTCACATATGGAGAAAACTACAATGTGACACCACTGACTGTAGGAGCGGGTTTTCGTGCGTTGCGACTTGGCGGTCGATTCCCTGTCGAGGTCGAACTTTGAGACGGAAACACGGACGCTGACTTTACAAACTTGAGCATCCCTGAACTGTGAATGTGTGCATGTGTGGAATAAATAAACGTACCACCCACAAATCCAGACCGATGCAAAGGTGACTCTTTCTGAAGCTTCGGTACCTCAGACCTGGACGGTACCGCTTTCGAAGGGATCTCTCATTTTTTAGCGGTTTAAGACGGCCGCAAGTTCTGCACGCCACCTGCTGTCCCGCCGGCATTAACACAAACGCTCAGCTGTGGCGTTTTTAAAGGAGCTCCTCCTCCTCCTGGACTCCTTCATGGAGCGCCACACTTCATATCAGCCTGTCAGTCGCCTCAGCTCTCAGTCTCCTCCTTCCTGTTCGCCCGTTTTGACAGTGCCATTGTTTTGTTTTTGTTTTTTTTCCTCAAGGGTTGCATCTTGTCATTAAAATGGACCCCCTTGTGGTTGGTTTTTTTTTCTTTTTTGGATTTATTATAACGAATGCACACCAACTGACTGGAACAAGACTCGATCTCTTTATCAGCTCACTGTGGTTTAACTCATTAACACTCGTACCATGCTACGCTAACAGCTGTGGACAATCGATGACTCCACTGTGTTGGGGTTTGGACAGATAATTTTGCCTAACGACACCTTTAACAGATGTGGAATGGAGGTTGCGTTCAAGAGGGCTTTTCAGTTTTCTTTTGATTTTTTTTTCTTGTTTTTTTTGGGGGGGGGGGCGTCTTTTCTTCCATCGAGACTGGAATCAAGCGTACATGTCAGCTATAGATAATTTAAGTTACTCTTGTGTCATGATGTAAAACTGTCTAATTTGGAGAAAAAAAATGTAGCTTACTGAAAAATAAAGATTTAGGCACTGTTGAAGATTCACTGTCTTTTTTTCACTTTTCTTTTTTTTTTTTAAACAGCAGTCCTTTGAAAAATGTTTAAATTTTTTTTTCTTATTTGGCCTAGTTTAAAAGTTTATATATATTTTTGAAATTAACACCTACCATATTTAATATATATATTACATATATAAACTACAACACTATTTGTTTGCCGTTAAACAGCCCTTCCTTTGGAACTACAATTTTCGGCCGTTGAACTCCCGTATTCCTACGCACAAGTGCACCTACACCATAGACTGTATGGCCTACGCTTAGCTCTGTCTACGGTCTGACTCAAAGAACTCATTTGCAGAATAATACTTGTGCGTAGTAATACGGTGGTCAACGGCCGAAAAATGTAGCTCCAAAGGAAAGGGCTAATGAACGGCTAAATACAGAGGTGAAAATACTCAAAATATAGCGTACGCTTAAACTGATACTTGATTGTTTTTCGGTGAGAATGTTTCTAGGTGGCAAAAATACGTGTTATTTTGCTGTCCCTGTCCACAGCAGTATATCGCCCAGCTTCTGTGCCGGTTCTCCCGCTGCCCTTCAAGCTAGGAGCCCGCTTATACCAATCTACTGCAGGTAGAAACTGACTATAGATAAGTACCTCACACAAGCCACGTCAAATAACAAGAACTATCACTTTAAATGCTTGACACGAGATGATATAATAAGTAGAAATTGTGAAGTTAGTATAATCTTGATGTACAGTCCTTTTGCGAAGGTTTAGATTCTTCATCACGCAGAACCATCAAGAGACATCCGATTGGTCCTGAATTAATTCTGCTGCAGGACAAGTTCAAACAGAGTCATAAAGAACGATCCTCAGAGTCAAGAAGAATTGGGTGTCCTGTAGCAGATGGTCTGACCCCCTCAGAGATCTGGTCTGAGACAACCTACCTGAAGTACAGTACCTGAAACACTGTAGTTGTACTGAGGAGAACTGGTGCTGTTGTAAAGGGAGAGGGTGGGGTCACAGCAAATTCTGATCAGATTTATTTTTTCACTTTGAGTTATCCCATTCAGCTCACAATAGCTGGGCAGGTAATATTGTTAATATTTTGCAAACTTTTTTCAGAAGAATAAAAAACAGAGCTTCATGTTATGAATTTTTAGTAAACTTTGATCCCAGAACTTATGAGGATAAGGATTCAGATCACTGCCTCTCTTGTGTCTTAACAACAACAACAACAACAACAACAACAACAACAACAGCAACAGCAATCCGCTGCTGCGTCCTTCCTCCAGCAGGTTAATGGTACCAGCTGGTGATGATGGTGATGATGATGATGATGTTACAAATTAGTTCATAAAAGCTTAAAATTACAGAATAACATGAGTTTTGAGCTCAGGAACCAAGATTAATATTTTGTCCAGACACAGAACAAGGTGACATCATCCAGTATGAAACAAACCAAACCATTACAAGCTGTAACTGAACCCAATGAAGAACAGGATCAATGGGAATCACACAGACATGGACCTTGAAGTCAACCACTGAATGTAGTTTTATAAAGGAGTGATATAACATCTTTATATGTCTTATATCTTTTTATATGTACTCAGTGAACATTAACACTTCCCCATGGAAAAGTTTCAAGTAAATTAAAATGATCCTTCTTGGGAAAATAAACAGTCAAAATATCTCAAAGTGGGTTTTTCAGCTCTGAAGCTACCTTCAGCAGATCTGTGACACTCAGTGTTTTATGCAGGACTGAATAACTTCTATATGTGATGGATCTATATTAACACTGCACAGAATCATAATGTGGTTTCAATAAAAGTGAAAAGAATTGGAGACATTAAATTCTTAAAATTATAGATTGTTTGGGTGGAAATATTAAGCGACAACTGTTTTCATGAACTTATTTAATTATCCTGGGACCCTGTCTGATGAATATGAACTGTGGGGTGTCAGTTGAGGGTTATTGCCATGTATTAAGGTCAGAGGTCAAGTTCTTCTTTGTCTACTAATCCACATCACTAGGGAAGTAGACTTCTTCCCCTCCTATTAAAAACCTTTCTTGGTAGCTAGTAGATCTTTGCTTTTATTGCTTTTACTTTGATAATATATCAGCAGAGTTCATTCTCCTCATAAACCAAGTGTAGCATCAAACCAGTCACATGATCAACCATTTAACTGAGCTCTGTGACCAGGTCTATCATGGTTTTGAAAACAACAGAGGTTTATGAGTTGCACGATAAGAGCTACATCTGGTACAGCTGATGTTAATATAGAGGGAAAAAAACTGAACCAATCTTTATCGACACCGCTGTAAAAAAAATTATGTTTTAATTATGTTTAAAGAAAATAGTGAATGCACAAATGTCTTGAATCATTATTTGTATATGTTTGTGTGTCCTCTCCAGGTGAGTTCTCTGCAGACAACTCCAGCTCTCCACCGTTTACCTCAAGCTCGAAGCCACCACCAACTCCTCACAGACACACTCAGGTGGACAACAACAGCTGCCTCTTCAGCTTTGAGATCCTCTGCAGTAAAATACCATCAGAGATTATCAGGAAGCTGGAAAACAAAGAGCAGCCAACAGGACGTGAAAGACGTGAACTGACTCACCTGATTGTAGGAGAGATCCTAACCATCTGCCCTACACCAGAGAGGAAACATCTGAGATGGAAGATTGTTTCTACTTCTCCTCTGTCATTCAGAGATGTGATTGAAGATCAAGTTGTAGGTAGTGGTTATGACTGTTACCAAGCAACTGCAGAGCGGAGCTGACTACCTGATGAGGAGGGGAAACCTCTCTTTACCTAAAAAGACAGGCATCCAGAGCAAGTAAGGAAGAAGACCTACCTTCCAAGACAATGAGACTGGATACATATGGCTGTTTAAACTGGAAACTAAAGCAGCTGCCACCATTCACTGACTGAATAATTGACCATGTGACCACCAGTAAAACTAAATACACAAACAATAATTTCAAAAGCATTAAGTACAATTTTGAGAGGTTCATTAAGTAAATTTTTACACATCGAGTGTAAAATTAACGACAGTCGTTCCTCATTGTGGTTTATTTCACAGTCATCATGTTAGACTGATCTTTTAACTTTAAATGTGACTCTTTCCTCTGTTGTGGACCGTAGGGAGTTCTCCCCTGACAGCTAGACTCTTCACGGTATCTGTGGACCAGACCATCAGTGATCCACCACAACTGGGAGCAACTCTGAGGTAAGACCTGAAGTGTAAATATTAAACCTCATTCTATCTTAAACCAAAGAGTGGACTCTGAGCCACGTGTGATTTCTCAAACCAACACTTGTAATGTACAGATATGACTATAACAGCTGATGAAAAGTCCATTCAAGATCAATCAGATTTGACTTCAAGCTGTATCTCATGTATAAGTCAGTTAATGTCTGGATCATCCGCAGGACTAGTGATGATCACTATGATTATTTGTAGCTACAGTCAAGTGTCCTTCTGTCTTAACAGGAGCCTTTTCAAGATAAATCCAGACAAGGGAACCAAAGTGGAGAAGAATGAATCTAAACAACAGCGGCCCATCCATCCCAAGGTTCTTTCATTGATCACAAACATTACAGACTTTGAATGGAGACAGTAGGTGACATCATACATACACACACAAGTCCCTTTCTTTCATATACAGACAACTCTCAGGTATAAACAAGTGTGTTCCACAAACCATTTCCAGTCGAATATATTATGTGAATATTAATTTACCTGCTAATTTATAAAGTTTAAATGTTGAAATGTTCCATTGCAGGATAATTCTGCTTTATATATATATATTTATATATTACAGGGGTTGAATTTGCCCAAAGCTGATCTCTGCCTCCTGTAATACCATATCATCATATCACACTTTAATTTTTTTAATCTCCCAGTAAACATAATAGCATATGGGTCTTGATGAGTAATTTTCTAGACTACAAAGGGAAATGTTTTATATGATTTCTAAAGACATGGTCTGAAACATGTGAAAAAAGTGAGCTGAGGAGCTTTAACCTTCACTACATCCCTGGTCAGGTGGATGAAGGCGCCCTCTTGTGTTGTGCATCAGTTTTCAGATTTCAGTTGTTCACCTGCTGTGATGTTCACTGCAGGAAGACGAGTAAAAACTTCACTCAGCCTTTGGCAGCTTTAAACAACATCAGTAAAGACACATGTAAATATATGTAATATCACACTGTGTCAGTTTGTTCACAGGAGTCACACCCTGTAACACTGATGCTGCATTCAGGTCACATGGGAAAGATAAAAGACAACTATGTATTTGTTTTAGTCAATTGGATGGAAAAACAGTTTTATTCATGATGTGAAGCTTCAGTTTGTTCACACACTGAATCAGTAAAGTCTGTTAAATGACTCCTCTCTCACTTCATCCACACAATCAGTTTGTTTCACCTGAATCTCAGATATGGAAAAAAAATAATGAATCATCTCCTCATTGATTATTATCATGATAATTACAGTTTTATAAAACCTCATCGACCTTATTTGTAAGTTGATTTGAACAACAACAACATTCGATCTGACAAACACATAAATGTAAATGTAATTATAGATTTAATTCTTCAAGTGAGAACAAAATATCTGTGATAAAGGAAGGTCTGGTGATTTCTCTGTTAAGGCCCATGCAGTGGAAGAGA
>NW_019525531.1:358701-359760 GCF_002814215.2 Seriola lalandi dorsalis | reverse complement strand
GATCACACTCTTTTAAATCATCATCACAGCAGCAAAGAGTTTCATCTCTATTCATTACAGTTAAATTAATTCTACATATAATAATCTATCTATCATTAATACGAATACATAAACACACATATTCAACAAACATTCAGAGCACAGAGAAGTTTATATTTTCATGTGGAGAAATGTCAGTTTAGGTAAAGAAAAATCATCCTGAGCAGTGATATCCTCCATGGCTCCAGCTCCACCTAAAGAAACTCAAACATCAACACAACAATAAATGAGAAGAGGTCAAAGTACCACCCATAATGTTTGATTGACAGGTGATCTCTGTGCAGTGCAGAAACACAACAGCAATGAGCTTTTAGCAACAATGATGGAGACAAAATAAAATGATGAACTGAAACACAGATTTGAACCAACTGCACCTTAAATGACCTTTGTCTATTTGAGTTTACACAACTCAGCTGTGTCATAAACCCAAAGTCCAGCATAGAGAGGCTGAGTGAATGTGGTCTGGACTCTGTGGAGGAGAGTCATGGTTTCAGAGACGCTGTAGAAGGACAGAACACCTGCTCTGTGATCCAGGTACACTCCTACTCTGGAGGACTGAGGACCTGAGACTGGAGTGTTGTCATTGTTGTACCACAATGTATAACTGTTTTGGTTACAATCTAACGCCCACGATGTGTCATTGCGTCCAAATAAACATTCATCCGAGTTCCCTGCTCTGCTGATATTCTTGTATGCAACTGCTACAGAAACCTCGCCTCCTCTCCACTCCACCTCCCAGTAACAACGTCCAGTCAGAGTCTCTTTACTCAGGACCTGCTCACATGAAGTGAATCTGTCTGCATGACTAGAATAAGACTGTTGTTGAATCATTACTGTTGCTTTTCTGCCCTCAGATAATAACAGATATGTATTTGCTGTGTTTGGATCCAGTGTGATTTCCTGTGAATATTTTAAGAAGTCAGCTCTGGTCCTGGGCTCTGGTTGTGACAGTAAAACATCCACTTCAGTCACTGTCAGTGAGATGTTTGTCCATGTGTCCCTCAGAATGTCCTGTAGTTT
>NW_019525531.1:357698-358672 GCF_002814215.2 Seriola lalandi dorsalis | reverse complement strand
CTTTCTCTCTGTCCTGGATTCTCTGCTGGATTTGTTGTCGACTCAGCTGGAGCTCTCTCTGCCTCTCAGTCCTTTCTGCTGCAGCTGAGACTGTGTCGTGGCCTTTATGTTCCTCCACAGAGCAGAGATAACAGATACACTGCTGATCAGTGCGGCAGAACATCTTCATCACCTCATCATGACGAGAGCAGATGTTCTCCTGGAGCTTGTTGGAGGGCTCCACCAGCTTGTGTTTCTTTAACGGAGCTACATCATAATGAGGCTGCAGGTGTTTCTCACAGTAAGAGGCCAGACAAAGTAGACAGGATTTGACAGCTTTCAGTTTTCTCCCAGTGCAGACATCACAGGCCACATCTTCAGGTCCAGCATAGCAGTGATCAGCAGGAGCAGCTTGGAGTCCAGTCTTCTTCAGCTCCTCCAGTAAAACTGCAAACATGGTGCTTTTCACCAGGACAGGTCTTGGTATGAAGGTCTTCCTATACTGAGGGCAGCTGTGGATTTTCTTCTCATCCTCTTTATCCCAGTGGGTTTTAACACAGTTGATGCAGTAGCTGTGTCCACAGGGAATAGTCACCGGATCCTTCAGTAGATCCAGACAGATCAAACAGCAGAATCTCTCTTGGTCCAGCTGATTTCCTCGCTGCGCCATGTCACCTCCTGAGAGTCGCTGTCAAATAGTTTCACTTTCTCTGAAACAGAAACAATGTCGGTGCTCTGCTCTGTCCGCACTTGTTCACTTGCTGCAGTGAGTGAGACTTATCATCTCCTACAGTTCACCACATGTTGTCTACACCCATAAATATGTGACAGGGTGGAGCTTGATGAGTGTTGAAGCTAGAAACAAGGCAATGTTTTCAGTCTTTACTATATTTAACAAAGAGGAGCTGTTTGTTATAGGCAGGGTGTGTTATCTGTCTTTTACAACATGCAGTAAGAATTATGACCCAAGTAAGATACAAAAGTCACTTGGAGCT
>NW_019525531.1:357322-357648 GCF_002814215.2 Seriola lalandi dorsalis | reverse complement strand
TCAGCTCAGCGTCTTTCCTCTTCAGCTCAGTGATCTCCTGCTCCAGCTTCTCCTGAAGCTCTTTGACTCGACTCACTTCAGTTTTCTGCTGGGATCTGATCTGCTGCTTCACATCAGAGCTTCTTTTCTCCATGAGACGGATCAGCTCAGTGAAGATCTTCTCACTGTCCTTGATTCTCTGCTGGATTTGTTGTCGACTCAGCTGGAGCTCTCTCTGCCTCTCAGTCCTTTCTGCTGCAGCTGAGACTGTGTCGTGGCCTTTATGTTCATCCACAGAGCAGAGATAACAGATACACTGCTGATCAGTGCGGCAGAACATCTTCATC
>NW_019525531.1:342814-357302 GCF_002814215.2 Seriola lalandi dorsalis | reverse complement strand
TGAGACTTATCATCTCCTACAGTTCACCACATGTTGTCTACACCCATAAATATGTGACAGGGTGGAGCTTGATGAGTGTTGAAGCTAGAAACAAGGCAATGTTTTCAGTCTTTACTATATTTAACAAAGAGGAGCTGTTTGTTATAGGCAGGGTGTGTTATCTGTCTTTTACAACATGCAGTAAGAATTATGACCCAAGTAAGATACAAAAGTCACTTGGAGCTGGGCAGGTAATATTGTTCATATTGCTTAAAATTCCCACAGAAGAATAAAAAGCACAGCTTCATATTCTGAAGTTTTGTAAGCTTTGATACCAGAACAGATCCCTAAGGATTTAAGCATTAAGGATATCAATGTCTCTCTTCTGTCTTAACAACAACAACAACAACAACAACAACAACAACAACAACAACAACAACAACAAGCTGCTGCTGCCTCCCCCAGTATGAAACTGTTTGTATACTTTTCTGTGTCCTCTCCAGGTGAATACTCTAAGAAACTCTTAGAATTATAACTCAGTTAAGATAGAGTTGCACTGCCTCTACCAGGCATCTCAGGACAATAACAAAAACCATGAAGTCCAAGGACAGCTAATTCTAAACTGGAGCGAAAAAGGCTGATAAATGACACCAGTTGTTCCATCACAGTGGAAGTATGTGATCTTTGCATCTGGTTGTGCTCATAGAAAGTCAAGAATTTTCTGAACAGTACCTCAAACAACAGAATTTATAAGTTTGTTTGACATGCAAAGTCTCAGTGTCTCAGTAGACTTGACAAAATATCATAAAAAAGATGACCAAAAGTAAAATATAGAAAAATAAAGTGGCAAGAACAACTTTATAGGAGATTTAACACGAAAGAGATGATGTTGCTAAGAACTGCATCTGTTTTAAAGCCTGGTTACATGTGCTGTGCAGTAAAACGTGACACAACCAGATGTTATGTCAGTTTACCTTAACTACATTTGTAAAACATCATGAACATCAGTATCTTGTCATAAGTTGCACCACATTAAAAAATCAGATCTTCAGCCTCAGGTGTCAGCTGGTCCTGATGAGAGTGAAGAGCCACAAGATGGCAGTGTGTTCACACAGGACAGTGCAGACAGTCACTGATGATGGTGATGATGTTGGTGTTGATGGCTAACAAAAATTTAATGAAAATGCTTTGAAAAAATAGAAGATGATGATGATGATATCCTACATCACATGTTGATTTTGAGACATTAGCCACACTTTTTGAATAAACAATATATTAATAATTATTATTATAATAATAAAAAAGTAATTAAAAAAAGTAATACACATTAAATTCTGACCTGTAGAGGAATACGATGCCTGATAAATATCCAAAAATCTACAGAAGTCACATTTTCCTTTGTCCCCACATCAAAATGGAATATTTTTCCAATAATCAATACACACATAATGTTTTAATTTGTGAACTTTTAGATGCAACAGTTAACAGGCAGGTTTTGTTACCTTTGGGTAGAGCCACGCTAGCTGTTTCCCCCTTCTTCCAGTCTTTACGCTAAGCTAAGCTAACCAGCTGCTGGCTGCAGCCTCATATTCAGTCAGCACACAGGAGTGAGAGTGGCGTCAATCTAAATCTCTGACTCTCGCCATTATTTCCCAAAATTTCAAAGAACATAACTACAAACTTCAAAGATCAAGAATATCTTTTCTTTTGTTTGTTTATTTGATTTTTCTTTCTTCTGCTCCCACCTGACGTAATGAAACAAATGTGCAAAGAAAATATAAACTTGTTGAAAAGTTTTATTTTGAAAAATGTCTGACCCCGCAGAATAAGAGTCACCTCGGAGCACAGTCTATCTGTGCACAGTCTGTGGAACTGGAAAATATGCAATACAGTGTGGCTGTGGGCAACAAGTGTAGCTCCTCACTCTTTGAGATCTACCTTCTTGATTGACAGTCACAGCATTCTGACCATTTTAATATCAAAACATTGTCTTTTTGAATGAATTCTGTGGCTTATAGTCAGTGTGCAGATGTTTTGTACAAAGCTTCACAGTTTGTGTCCATAAAATAACCCACCATGACTGATCACCTTCTGTTTGAGAATTAAAGGTGCTTGCATTTATTTATTTTTTTGTCATTTTACACTTTTGACACAAAATTGGAAACGCATTGATTTATCATTATGTACTGTAGCATTTAGATATTTCTTCATTGGAACTAAAGGCCCAGACCAATCCTGAGACCCTGAACAGAGTACACAAAAGTATGCGGCCAGTGGTGTCCGCATACTTTTGGCCATATGTGCACATTCACGCACATAGATAGATAGATAGATAGATATGGCGCCCTCTGATGGTTATTTTATCAGTTTTCTAATAATCTGTTTTTATTTTCTCCTCAAAACAAAAAAACAACAAAAAACAAATATGTGAGTCCTGAATGCGCAGTCATTATTACAGTTATTACTGATGTTTTCAAACTGTCCTAAGTCACCTGCAGTGAACTGCAGTCAATTCTACCTGCGAGCAGAATCAATACAACACAATTAACAGGCATCAGAAAGGAAGATGGATGATTTTGCCTCCAAAATAAAAGCACAAAAGCAGTTTGGTGAGGAAAAATGGAAAGTAATGGAGTCTGCGCCACAGTTACAAAGTAGTTGATTTTTTTTTTTTTTTTAATAATCTGCTAGTCAGATCATTAACGTTAAATGTATCTGTCTCTAGAGATATAGAAGATAGAAACCAAAAAGTTGATGCTGCAAAGCTTCAGTGTAAGGTTTAACTGGCTGTTTCTAAGGTTTTTGATTTATTTGTATCTGTACTTTGGAAATTACACAACTTTATAATATTTTATGTGTATATAAAAAAGAGAAAAAAACACATAGCTTAACATGAATCAAAATATAAAATCCAGAACCATGAAAAAATACATCTAGACTTTTTATTTTCATTATTTTTGCTCAGTATTACCAAGATTTTGACTTAAAATATCAGAATTTTGATTAATTTCAATTTACTCTCTTGTAATTTTTGAGCCACTATTTAATATATTTGACTGTGTTTATATTTATCAGTAACTTTTCATCTTTTTATTGTGAGAATGGACTTCCACAATGACTCAACTTGGGATTTGGGCGTGTAAATCAAAATATAATGTCAAAACCATGAAAAAAAAAATCAAAAATTGCACTTTTTAAGATTAATGATGAGATAATGGATCAAAATATCATAATTTTGATTTATCAAAAGTCTTAAATTCAAAATTTTGTCAATATTTTGTTATTTTTGCACAGTAGTAGTAGCTAATTTTTTAATTTAATTTTTTTTGATCAGATATAATTTTTGACTGAAAATGTCATAATTTTGACTTACTATGAGAAGGCAGTTTTGGGGTAATTAACCTCGTAGGGGGCCCCAGGACACACATTTATTGCTGGGTCCTTATTGACCCCCACTTGAGCGTGAACAATTTTTATAAATTATTAAAAATTTAAGTTGTTTATTAATCAAAACTTATAAATACAAACATCTAAATCTAAATTTAAAGAAACTGGAATTGTTAAAGTACTGTTACGAAAAGCGTTACACAAAACGCTCTTATTTTGAAAATGCAAGTACCGGAAGAAGAAGCGCCATGTCTTGGCTATCTTGACTCAGGTTTGCGGCGGACGAACAGCGCCGCTGCCGCACAGACAGCGACACTCAGAGACGCACTCTGACTGACTTTGGATTTTTTGGGGGTTCGAGGAGAAGCCTGAAGAGAGAAAAGAGGGAGAAAGAGCCGGAAAACAGAGATTTAAGTCGGTTTCTAAAGGCGGAATGGCGGACCGGGACCCGGTGCCGCTTCCTGCGGAGGTGAGGGCTAAACTGGCCGAGCTGGAGCTGGAGTTGTCGGAGGGTGAGTACTTGAATTTCACCGCGGAGCTCGGCGGCTCTACCCGGCTGTGCCCGGCGCTGCTGCTGCTGCTCTTGGTGGGCGTTTGAGTCGCTGCTGGTCGGTCCTTGCTGAGAGGACGAACCGGTTCTGAGTTTGAGCTGCGAGGAGGAAAAGTGTTGAGCTGCCACAAGTTCAAGTCCACATTTATTAAACGCACGCACACACGCTGCCATAGTGACTGCTCTGGTTTATCAGGCTGTGATTTGGATGCAGAGGATGTGGTGTTTCGGTGGTGTGGTACTGAGGTGGAAACAGACTTGGCATGCTGTGGTGAGACTGTAGTATTGTTATGATATTCTCACGTTATCATAAGTCCTTACTGCACAAATATGCCATGAAAACGAGATGAAAAATACAATTAAACAGCACAATTTAGCACCACACAGTTCCTCAAAATCCTCCAGGAATATAACAGAAATATCACAAAGACACAAATCATATAAAGTCATTACTTAGCACGAGGCATCATAGTTATATTATAAGAGAAAATGGCATAAAGTACCATATTAACCCTTAAATCACTGCTATTAGATTAGATTCAACTTTGTCATTGCACAGAGTTCAAGTACTGGGGCAACGAAATGCAGCTAATCATCTAATCAGAAGTGCAAGAAAACTCCACAATAGAGTTGTAGTGATGCCATTAGGGCTGCAGTTGTTGATTATTTACATTATTGATTGATCTATTGACTATTTTTTCTGATGACTTGATTGATCTTTACTCCATTAAGTGTTAAAAGTAGTAAAGAAAATGCCCATAATGTGCAGGGAGCTCAGTTTAACATCTTCAATCTGCTTTTTCACATTACAAACCCAAAATATTCAGTTTACAATGATACTAAACAGAGAAGAAAATAATAAAGTGTTACTCATATGTATTGTTTTGTGCAACCAGCAGTCCCAAACCCCAACATACTCAGTTTACAGTGGTATAAACAGAGAAAAACAGCAAATCCTTGCATTTAAGAAACAGGAACCTGTGAATATTTGGCCTCTTTTATGATTAACTGGTACATTTTCTGTTGATTATTTGACTAATCTTTCTATTATTAGATGTCAGAACAGATAATCACCAGCGTAAAGTGCACTTAAAGGTCTCCATTGAGCACCAGAGAGACGTTATAGCCCCCAGTGGGGATATCATGGGAATACTACAGAGGTTTATCTTTGGGTTTGTCAGTAAGAAGTTGTTGTTGTCCTCACTGTCATTTTGGAAAATCCCGTTCAGCAGAGCCCTGCATGCTGCTTAGATTATGAGCAGAGACTAAGCAGCTGTTAAAAGACACAGTTTTCACATGACACACTGCAGCCTGGCTGCTTTTTCAGGGGGGATGAATGATTTCCATTATATTCCAGCTTTTTCTTTTTTTCCATAACACCAGAGCATATATGCTGAAATGCAGCCTTGGTATTGATTTTCTCATTAACTCCCCTCCTCCTCCTCCTTCCTCTTCTTCCTCTTCTTTTTCAGATTGATATGTCACATTGCTGCAGACTCACTCTCAGCCTGGAGAGTATCATAGTGTCATATTTCAGCTGCCTGCGAGCTTAGTGTTTTCCCTGTTTCTCATGCAGTCTGGAGGCTTCGCGGGGCTCAGCCATGTATGGAGAAAGACGTGGAAAAGCACAGAGATGGAGAGAGAGAGAGGGAGAGAAAGAGGGGAAGCGATTTTTAACAGCTGACTGCAAATGCACACATCGCATTTTAATGTTTCCACTGCTGCTGCTGCTGCTGCAAATGCAGGTTTCAAAAGCTGAGATATGCAGTGACGTAGAGGAGGGGGGGAGGGATGGGAAAAAGGTGACACACATTTTTTTTTTATGTAGCTTGCCAGCTTAGAGTTGCTCTAATGTAAACAAGTGCGTCTGAGGGAAATGGGGTCAGATGCCCCGTTGCATTATTTACATGCTTAGCTGATGGTGTAAATGCACGGCGGCAGCCAGTGCAAAGCTTTCCCGCATCCCGCAGACTTTGACCTAATTTTTCAATTTTCCACGCATCATCCCTCTCCTCCTTCAGCGGGGGCGGTGGCAGAAATGACATTATCAACAGTCAGGTGCCGCTACAGCGCCACAGGGACCGCGTGTCCTGTTGAACTGCCCTTTGAGCAAGGCATTAAACTCCTGTTTTCCCTCATGGCTCACTTCCCTGACGGTTCAAGGGTTGAGATGCTGAAACATCCTCGTGGCGGAGCACATGTTGGGTTTAAAATTGCAGTTTCATGTCACAGGGGGAGGGATGATGGAGCAGGAGACGTCCACTGAGGATTCAAACAAACAAACAAACTGTGGCGCACGATCACGTAAACACCACAACAAAGTAATAATGATAAATTGGAAAATATGTGGCTGCTGAGGAGCAGCTCCACTGAAGCAGTTGGGGGTTGAGTGCCTTGCTCAAGAGCACCTTAATGGTAGTAAATAAGGAAGGAACTTTTTCTTCCCTCTCTGTTTCTACTTAGGTTAGTGAGTGCCTACATTTCCCACAATGCCTTTCAGACAACCCTCAGCACAGGTGTGACATTCGTAGCATCCAGCTGTCGGTCACGTGACGGTGTGACGTTTGCCGTCAGGGTTTTAAGTATCAGAAACCTTTAGTCTGAGTAAATGTAATCATCTTGAGCGTATCTGAAAACACTGCAGATCGTCAGGTTGCAGAAATGATAGATGAATCAATAATGAAAAGTATTGTTGATGAACTGATTGATTAATTGACTTGTTGATGTTTCAGCACCGACACAAATCAGTTGCAATCAGGAAATATTGATGGCTGATCCCTGATAATGTAAAGTATGTGGCCAATGGCTGTGGATACAGAGTCAGTTTTTATTATTATTGTTTATTATTTTGCTTACACTGCTGTACGCAACATGTCTGTGAATATTGATACATCCAGGCAGTATCTAACTCAGCATATAACTCCACACCAGCTGCAGTCCAGTACATACTGGGCAGCACACACTGGTTGCAAAATGGATGTCAACACCCAATGTGCCCTATTTAACCCCACACACTGACAGAATATCGATGCATGTCAACCCACAAGAACATGTGTCAAGATGCTGCTGAGACTCTCATTAAGCCTTCAGGGATCATTTTATCATACGTGTTTAGTGGATTGACAACATCCAGGCCATCGTATTTTGACATCTTAAGCCAAATCTTGAGACTAAAACTAGTGGTGAACTTTGTGGGAATGTTTTTTTGACTCCTCGCAATGTGGTTAATACACATCTCTTATTTCTCTTGATAAAGAAGCATTCCCGCGCCGCTAACCTCAACCTGAGTCTAACCTTAAACCTGAAAACACGTCTGTCCTCGCTCTCGAGGTCTAAAAAAACTTGCATGGTTTCCTCGCAGTAGTGGAAGGACACTCGCTGCCGTCCACTCCTATTGCAGCTGCAGACTGACAGGATGCCCTGAACTAATCTGGCTCCTGGCTCAATATTAAGCTCTGCAGTTCAGCCCCAGATAACAAGCTGTCCACCTCAACACACTGCAGATTACACACGCACACACGCACACACACACACACACACACACACACAGACACACACACACACACACACACACACACACACACACACACACACAGAAACACACATCAAGCTGACCCCGCCTGACCAGCTGTATCTGCTGCATTTTTGTTGTAAATTTTGATTTGTTTCCTTTTTTTATCTTTGAAACGTGACTGTACTTTGTTGTACCTCCCACAGACCACCTATCAATCAAACAGAGTGGGCGGGTTGTAAGTAGCACTTTCACTGGAGGCAGGTAGCATCACTTCTTGGCTGGACGACTCCAGCGATGAACAATGAGTCCCACATTTTAAGAGTTTATTTTTTCATCATTATTGATCCATTTCATACTTAAAATACGCTGCTGGATCATTTATTAATTTCTCTCTAAAGTGTGCTGGCTTGTAAAGTAAATCTTGTTTAATCAATTAGGGATGCGAGCCAATTGTGTTTTTTTGTAAAAGAGAGAAAAAGTCAAATAGTTGAGATTTGGACTTAAAGGGTTTTTCCAGTAATGGATGTTCCTGGAAATTAAAAGAGCATTCACCACAATAAAAGAACTTCCTGGCAGCCTGCACATTCAGCATATGCATCACTATCGTCATTGTAATCACATTAAAAGTTGCTTCAGCAGGAGGATGAAGGCTGATTGTTTCATTAGCAAAGTGATGCTGTGAGGGATGAAAAGCACCGATGCTCATTTTCTCTCAGTCGTCTTACTTTGAATGTTGGTTTGCTGTCCTGCGGTGAAATTTTCACATCGAGAACAGTGCAGAAATGTGATTTGTGTGGTGGCAACAAAACGGTGTTTAAACGCAGTTTTTGACACGTGACATGGGCGGGTTCAGGCTAAAACAGGTGTGTGTAAAAAGTTCAGTTGTTTCATCGTATCGCAAAGTCAAACTCTTTTGCAAGCTTGGGTTGATGTTGAACCACTGGATTTCGTTCTCTCCTCCTTCGCTCACATATGGTCTTGATGATATTCCTCTGTGAGACTCTATCAGTCTGTTATTTTTAAGCTCTCCCTCTCTCTCTTTTCTTTCTTTCCTGAAAGATCTTATGGCAAAGCAGGAACCTCCTGCTCTCCACTGTTTCATTTCTGATAATTACAGCAGAGCCCCAGAGTCTGTTTGAAAAAGGACTCCGGCTCCCATGTATGATTTATCGGCCTTGTTCTGGCCGGCAGACACTGTATTTTGCTCTGAGTCTGAGAATAGCTGCAAATGTGAATCCAAGCTCGAGCAGCTTTAAGGATCTCGCCAAACATCGGTGGTCTCAGTTCACCTGCTTTCCAACTGATCTGTGCTCCGGGAGGCTTTTGGGAAACTTAGCCGTACTAATTTTCTATCATGGTTTTCAATCAATGTCTGAGTGGTACAAGCCCCAACAAAACTCGCATCATCATAATTTTTATGTTTTTTCAGTGAAAATCAAATGCAACAATTACCATTCCAACTGAAATCATCACTTGTACTGCAATCTCAATATCTGCCAAAATATCTCCGACATGATTGTCTAATCTTTCGAGCGCTACAGGTGTAGATCATTTACATGCAGTTCTTTGAGACTGACTGTGACCTTTGACTTTTGCATTTCCTGTTTTCTTGTGCAGCAGAAAACTAATGTAGAAGTCAGAAACACTGTTCCCCTTCATTGTGATTCTTCTGAAACAACCTTATTAATTTTTCATTTACTCTCGCTGAAATGCAGACGAAGATTTTCCCCTCTAACAGGCTGAACTGAACTGTGGGATTTCTCACTGGTAATAAAAGGCCAAACTCACTAAGCCTCCTGTTTCACCGTTTAATGTATTCAGCAACTGACATTTCACTGAATCACTTACAAGTTATGGGCTAAAAACTGATGTCTTTATATATATTTTTTCTCTGTCTGCTAATGCAACAGCTTCACTTAAATTCATACGTTCACAGGATGAGTTTGTTGAGAGAGAAATAGAACTAATATCCAACAGAAACTTCCATCAGAAAATGGCACATAATACACTTTTTTTGTGTCTGATGTCATTGACTGCACTTAGCCAAAGAAAAACTATTTTGTATGTGACATTTAATGCCTTAAATAGCACAAGGGCTCCATCTAATATATTTTTTCATGATCAATTAACATGCCAATTGTTTTCTTGACTAGGTAGATGGGGCTTGGGGTGTGGCTGAGAGTGGTGACTGCTTTGTTGTGACATCACAAAGTTCCAGAAGTCCTGACGGCTGGTTTTAAGGCTCAGTTTCTGAATACAGGCTGTGTACATTTCTCTGTGGACTGAGGCTTTGATACTTTCACAGTATTAATATAGAACCTAGACCTGATCTATAATCAAACAACACATGGACATCTACCTTTATACTATATGGACCTTTACATGACTTCTTCAAAAACCCCAAATATTTGATTTACTGTAGCATATGGCCAAGAAAAACCTGGAGCCATTTAACATATATAAAACAATAGTTCTATTTAACAAATTGATTGTCAAGTTGGTGGCTTCTGATCGACTAATAGATTAATTGACTAATATTTGCAGCGCTTTGGCCTACCTCAGTAATTATCAAACAAATTAGTCTGTTTCCATGGCAGTTAATCAGCTGCTTTGAAAGTGCAGATGTGTGATCAAATTCAGCTCGTTATCAAAACAAACAAAAATGCAAAATCAGGTAAAAAGACAGGTGTCACAGCCATTTTTGAACAGGTGGTGACGCCTGCTGTGGCTGTTTTCGAGGTTTTTATTGGTCGCCAGGCGACTGCAGCTGGGTGCGGCCGGAGTGACCTTTGGATAGGAGCATGTAACAGATTCTGTAACGTATCAGGCTGAGGATATGGTTATCTTAACACACACACACACACACACACACACACACACACACACACACACACACAGTCTTATCTTATTAGTGACACTGACTGTGAATGAATACTAGATGATTGCCTGTGACTCTGTGATATAAACAGAAAGCGTGTCAGTGTGTTTCATCAGCGGTGACTGATGTTTTGGGCAGAGTCCAGATCTCTGCAGAGAGAAACCAGCTGAGAGTCTTTCTGTCTCTCCGTGGAGGACTTGCTTCCTCAAGTTTGCCACTTTAATTTTAGGTCCTTACTCAGCTCGGGGTTTTAGTTCTCAAAGTTTTGTCATTAGTCATTTCTCTCAGTCACATGGTGCTCTCTCCACGTTGACACCTGGAAGAGAGAAAAAAATATGGGAAAAATATCAGATTATTACTGGCCCACTATACTTGCCGTAGTTGTGTTCACACTGCAATGAGCTCAGATCTTTGCAGTTAGCTCAGAGAGCACAATGTCATCATACTGTGTTATGTAATGCAGCCCAGCTTTAATACACGCTATATGTTGTTAGTTTTCTTACTTTACTGTAGTAAAATGAACAAGCTCAACTTTGAAACCCAGTTTAAACAGAGTTGACACTGAGCATCAGTACAAACAGAGATCATGATGAGAATTACTGATTTTGTTTTTTGTTACAGGTTTTACTGTTATATCCTTATAACTTCTGATAAGTTTCCTGGAAAGAACCAGGAGCTCAAGTTCTGAGTTGTTTTAGTTGGTTCAGTTCGTTGTATTGAGCTCATTGTTGACTGCCGTGAACATTGCTTGAAAGCTGTTGGAAAAGCCAGTAAGTTTCTGTCTGCTTTTCTCTTGTTTTAGTGTTTTATGCGTTCACGCTGGCTACAGCTGTGCAGTGGCGTTATGTTTTCAGGTCGTCCGTCCATCTGTATTTTCTCGTGAACACGATATCTCAGTTGATGAACTGATTAGAAAATTAAATTAGAAATGAAAATACACTTAATACGTTTTATTAAATTCCCTCAAAGTCTTCACTACATATATTACATAAGTCTGGGCAGACATGAATGTAACTGGTTGGCAGAGTAATTGTAGTTTTTCTCAACAGAAACTCTTCTTGTTGTGTGCTGTAAAGCCATCCTGCAGATTTCTCTTCACTGTTTATTTTGAAATCTTAACATACATTTTTTCTGAAACCAATGGCAGTATCAGAAAAGCCTCTGATACTTCCTAAAATAAATCATTTTTAACGTAATGGTATCGGATTGGTACTACAAGTTCAGGTATTTGAATCAGTATTAAGAAGGAAAAAATGGTACTGGAACATCTCTAATTAATTTCATTTATATATTAGCCACAGGTTAATAAATCAATACTTTCCTCTCTGCACCAGACTTCTCTGCTGTTTTTTTTTTTTTTTATGCCTTTGAGAACCTTTTTTTTCCTCAAAGTAATTCAATGCTATATTAAAAGATCAATCTGCCATCACTGCAGGGTGAAAACATATGTTGTACTTGAATAGATTTAGGATAAATGTCAGGTTACGTCTGCAGGCTGTGGTTTGTTGTGTCTTCTCCTGCGTCGTAACGTCTCACCTTTAGACCAGCAGTTGCCATAGAGATGGAGTTATTTTCTCCCCCTCCTACCTGAGAGATTACGACCTGTGGGGATGGAGAGAGAGAGAGGCTTGTTCTGCTTTAGTGGCACAAAGCTTCTGTCACACAGCTCGGCCATAAATTCATATTTGGTCTCACTGTTGGCTCCCTGGAGCAACATGAACAGTGATTCAGGACTCCAGACGTGCAGTCACTCGACGTAAATCTGACCGCTGTCCTCGCTCGACTCCCGCTGGAGAGATATCAGCTGAAATTGTCGCTTTATTGTGAACACGGCTGTTGTTAAGGGAAGCTGGCTGAGGTGAACAACACATCATGACATCAGCCTGAGATGATCTGACTCCGGAGCTGAACAAACACTTACACCACACTTACAGCTGTGGAGGGGTGAGAGTATCCTCTGGGCACCAAAGTTTGTTCACTAAGGAAAGAGAAAAATAGTTTTCTCACTGAAGCTTCCTTTTCTTGTTTTTTTTAAACAGGGTTTCAAAAGCCCTTAGGGTCATAAAACTCACTCAGAACACAGAACAGCATGTAAAACTTTCCACTCAGGGAAGAAAAACTAAATTAAAGAGACGTTTTCTTTACCAAACAGCAGCTGTATGGATCCCCCAGAGCGCCAGTGCCATCTTTATCCACAAACACTTTTTTTCAGTTGAATGCAAATCATCCTGCTGCAGCTCTTTTCCGCGTCCCCGAGTGGCCTCTTCCTCTGTATCCAACCCTTCCTTCTAAAAATTATGGCTCCGTACAACTAAACTGCAGCGGCAAATATGTTGTGTAGGAAACCTAACTGCATCAGCACTTGGTTGAGGCTGAGGAAAGATCCTGGTCTGGTTTACATTTAACCTAAACCACCATCATTCTTTTGTTGCCTAAATCACAGATGTAGCGCTACAATATGTTGCCTCTGATCATAATCCAGCAAGTGGTTACCGTATCTTTCCTACAGAAAGTGTCAGCTGTTGCAGTTTAGTTGTGTAGAAACGTAATTTCAACCAGACAGGGATGTGTTGTTAATGGACAAGGCCACTGAGAGAGCTGCTTGTGCTGTAGCCAATCCCAGCTGACATGGGGGCGAGGGGTACACCCTGGACAGGTCGCCAGTCTGCCACAGAGCTACTGGCAATTTAGAGTCGCCAATTAACAGCAGGTTCCAACCCAGAACCTTCTTCCTGTGAGGCGACAGTTCTAACCACCAAGAGGTGTTGATTCAGCTGTGTGATCATTCTGGAGGATGTAGTTTGTGCTGCTGTTGAACTGTATTGAATTATGCACATAGATGTTTCTGTTGTTAAAGGTCCCGTCAGCCATGCCCCAAGCCCCGCCCACCTGGACCCAATGTCCAACCTTGAGTGTTTACCTGAAATCTGCTAGATTTCTATTCAATCACTCAGCAAACAGTCAGCCAATCAGAAGACAGGCTCAGAGCCTCCTCTCTTCTGATTGGCTTGAAGCTGATTTTTAGTGGAAACCACTTATTAAGGTCATGTTGAAGTATTTTAAGAAAAGACTAGTAAATGATGTAGAAGACGTCAGTGTCACACAACCACAAATATATTTTCTTATGGATCAACATTTCAAATAAAACGCAGAAGAAGAGGACAAAATGGAGCTTTAAGCCTTAAATTTAAATGGGATGGTCAAAATAATTGAAACACCTGTTTCTATTCCTCAAAATTTTCATAAAGTTGAATCGACTCCTTTCTAAACCTGAACATTTTAACCTTGACGAAGTTAATTTGTAGTTGAACTGTTATATTTTTAGCTAGGTGGCAAACATAAACCTTCCCTGGATTAATGCAGCTTCAAAACAGGGAATTTAAGTATAAACACAACATGAGATTGAGTTATAAGCAGCGTGGCGCAACTCTCAGGACCCCACCTCCCAGGCCTTTCCATGGCAGTCAGTCCACATGTTTGTCATCAGCTGTCATCCTCTCTGAGAGCCGGGTGGCTTCTCTCGCAGGAGGCAGCAGCATAAATATTCATCTGCCCTCCCTGTCAGCCTCGCAGCACAACAAATCTGAGGGCTGGAAATGTCAGCGGGGCGAACAGGGGTGTTTGTTTCCCTCTGCTTTGGGTCGTCAGTCGTCAGCAGGCAGACGGAGGACAGGTTGAAGTCCAGTTGGAAAGCCGACTGCGAGGGCAGGAGCAGCTCTCGGGCAAAAAGAAAATTAGCTGTGGTTTTATATGGAAGTCACCATCAGGTGATTTGTTTTGTTTGTTGTTGAGCACAGAGTTTGAATAAGTAGTGAATTCATCTTCCCAGTTTAATGTGCTCAGCCAAGCAGGGAAGGTGCTGGGCAGAACTCAAACACCTTTAAGTTCAGCGGTAATGGCTGATCCAAGCTGTTGCAGTTTTCCTTCACTTGTTTTAAGAAAATAAAATTTTTAGGACTCAATTCTAAAGAGAAATAACTTGATAAAATGCTGATTTTTTTGAACATCTCTGGGATTAGACACAAACCCTCAGTGTTTATCTGTCTCCCCTTTGTGATCTGAACGGAGGTGGCAGTTGTGCTTGCTCAGGCAATTTGGAAAAACCCCTTTGGATGCTCTGTGTAATGGGCTTCAACTGCTCCATCTGCCATTAGAGCAATCACAAGACCCCCCCCCCCCC
>NW_019525531.1:340880-342794 GCF_002814215.2 Seriola lalandi dorsalis | reverse complement strand
CCCCCCCCCCCCAGCACCACCACCACCACCAATCAGCATTTTCATCTGCTCAGCGTCCTGTGTCAGTCCGATCAATGTCAGATTTCAGAGGCTGGTTTTAGAGCACGGCAGCTTCGGATGCAAAAGCCCCTCAATCACCTAATTGGCCTCTGAAAGCAGCAGTGTAAAGGAGTTTGCATTTTCCTCCAGAAACAACTATTAATGAATTGAGTTTACAGTAACAGACTGCGGTGATTGTACGAGTTGTGAGTGTTTATTTGGAGGGTTTTTTTTTAAAGATTTTTCAGGCATGCATTTGTTGGCAGCTGGTTTTTGGCCATTGTGCAGGAGTTCAGAAAAGGGGTTTCTGGATAGAATGTCATATGCATATCTACAGTTTGTTGTGCTGAACACATGGTTAGCAGTGGGGTCACACAACACTCAATACCCAAATAAAGATTTTTCAGAAATTAAGGCTGCAAATAACGAGTATTTCATCATTGATTACTCTAGTGATTATTTTCTTGACTAATTGTTAGCGGTCCAAAAACAAAACTGTTTTCTGAAGCCCAAGTTCACATTTTCTAATCTGCTTATCAATGAATGAATCTGAACTTTTGCAGGAAATAATTGCTAATAATTCCTGCACTGTTCTTATTTGATGGAGAAACCCGCGGCCTCTCTGACCGGCATCGCCCAGACTCCAGGCCTGATGAGTTTGGCTGTGAAAGGCCATGCAGGGTTAATTTTGTCAGAATAAACTGGAGAGTTCACTCTGTGCCACAACAAGGACAGTTTAAAGCTCGTAACTCCCCATCTGTCCTATATAGCAACTTGTGAATGCATCACTGCGGGGCTGCAGATTTCAGAACTTCATGCTTTCTTTGTTTTTGAATACATTTAATACACACAGCTGCAGAAACCTTCAATGAAGTAATTACTTACCACCTAGAAATCTGATTAAACTAAAAACGTGATTATTTCAACCCATTACTGATACAAATAAACTTGTTTCGTGAATCACAAAGGTAACTTTTTATATTCAAGTGCAGCCTGCCTTATTGTGTGTTGCTTCAAGGTACAAGCCGGGTTTCCATTACAGTTTTGCACAAAATATATATATATATGTTTTTTTTGTCGACAAATCACAATTGTGAAAACAATATCTCCATTTCAACTTTGCGAAATATTGCTTTGTCGAATAGTCTGAAAAACCACCTCTTGCGAGTGTGTACATTTTTTTTTTCACGTGTCCATAACTTTTCATAACTCATTTTTCAGTTCACAATTTCAAATTGCACATTAAGCAGATTAATGGAAATGCTTCTACTGACACTAATTTCTAGTAAATACATGAAACACAACGTTTTTCATAGGAAAAGTTAAACTGATCTTAGTGCATTTGCAGATTTGTTCACTTTTTTTTAGGAAAATGAACTATTTAGACAAACATTACTTGAAACGTTGGAGATTTTTTAACAGTGTCATGTGGGCGTAAATTAAATATGGGTCGTTTATGATCAATCATGAGGCCCACAACCAAGACTACAAGCAAATGGCTTCAGAAATGTCTGTGTAATTAGATGCATTCTGCTCGTAACAAAGCTAAGCCTTTATGTTTTTTCCACATGTGAATCTACATCATGAAAAAGAAAGTTCAAATCTATTGCATATGCACAAATGTGGGCAAACAGGCTTCACATGCAGCTTTAATTACTGGATTTTCATTCACCTTCCACTAAAATTAGGGAATTACAACATATGAAGTCACTAATCTTGGAAACAATTCGCTCTGTTGCTGGTGTGACAGCTTGAAATAATGTAACTGCTGTCGGAAAAAATCTCCAACGACCGCATGCAGCCGTGCAACTGTTCTCTGCCATGCTGCTTCTCAGGGAGGTGATGTCATCGCTGGAGCGGGCGGGCAGGAGGGGG
>NW_019525531.1:248723-249411 GCF_002814215.2 Seriola lalandi dorsalis | reverse complement strand
ACACACACACACACACACACACACACATTGCTGACATTGTCACCGATGACGTCTGTGCCCACAGTTGGATTCTTGATCCGAGCCAGTTAGTCACATGTTTGTGTGTTTAAGAAGGATTTGTCAAGTCAGCCGCGCAAACAGCTTTTTCCGTGTTCGACAAATCCGCTGCAGATTTAGCGTCACTCTGGTCCGTTTCACGCAACTCCCACAGCTCGAGTCAGGCGATGCTCTTCACTCTGATTTTCTCTGAATTTATCTTTTACTTCATCCTCGACTCATAGAAATCCATGAATTCTTCATCAGTCGTCATCTTCACAAAAACTGACTGTGTGAGAACTCACATTTAGGCTGCATGATATTTACTGTTAAGATTTGGGCATTTAAGTGGTTTGCTTTTATTCTATTCATAGAACAATACACACCTAGGGCACCAGAGTGGTCCGATTATAGACGAATACACCAAACTGAAGCGCAGTTCCCCATAACAAGTGCAGCGTGGAACATGGACATTCAAATAAAATGAAATGAAATGTGTTTGACACAAGTGTAGGAGGTAGACAAAATAATTGTATAATAATAATAATAATAATGATAATTATTATTATTAAATAATTATCACATTTAAAAGGCATCAAAGAGCGAAGAAAGTCAATTTATTCATCATCATCATTTTTAAAAAAAGTTTTCC
>NW_019525531.1:156422-248703 GCF_002814215.2 Seriola lalandi dorsalis | reverse complement strand
GGAGGGGAGGCAGCAGGGGCGAGAGTGGGGGGGGTGTTTCTGCCAGATTGCATCATTAAGCTACTCAGACAGGCACTTTCAGGCCTCTCCTGTCTGTTTTTTTTTGCCTCTTTGCCACTTCCCGGCTGTAGTCGAAGCCGGCGTGCTGCGAGGGGGGCCGCCGTTCAGAGAGTGAGGTCTCGTGGGGTGAAGGGAACAATAAAAAACAAAGCAACAACTCCTCTGCCCTCTTACTGGGAAAATAAATGAAACTGATAGGGAAACACTCCCTTTTTTTTTTTTTTTCTTTTTTTTCTCAAACACACGCCACAAATATTTGCCTCAGATGATGTGTTTCCTCTGCTCTCCATCCTGCCTGCGCTCGCTGTTCGTTTACGCTTTCAGCTTTGACTCTGTGACCCCCTGATCCCACTAACCCCCAACCGGCCCGGACGCTGTGATTAATATTTTCCTTTCAATGTTGCTGATGGAGGGTAATTACCACCAGCTCCTGCAGCCAGATGCTGCTTGTTCTGATGCTTAAAAACCACCTTTATGCTAAAAACTACTTAGGTTTGGTTTTAATTTTGGGTCCAAGACTTCCTCCCAGATCAGTTACTCATCATATTTAAGCCAACTGTTGTGTCTGGAGCTCCTCGGAGAACAATACTCACAATTAATGATCCCAAGGGTAACATAGTTCCTCCACCAGGAGAGGGGAGGGGGGGAGGGGAGGGTGGCTGGCTGCTGAACTTTGCCCAAGTCGGGCTTTAGGGCTTTTGTCTGCACAGACAGTAGTCAGCCTGAGTCGGACAATGAGGCACTTAATCCGTTTAAATAGTGCAGCTTTATTAGATTCACTGCAGAGGAACGAGATACGGAGCCCCCGTGTGATTGATGTGTTTGGCCGAGGGCCGATGGATTCCAGTTTTGTTTTTCGGCCTTGGCAACAGCACCGACGCTGCACTTTGGTTTAATTCACTTGTTATTTATGTATCTTACTGCTATGTGTCCGTGTTGAGCTTCCTTTGATTTCTCTTGTTTTATTTCTTTGTATCTTAAACACCTCAGAGGTTTCTATTGCACCTGCACAGTGGCTTGTCCCAGCATTTTAATGCAAACACTGTGGCTTCGTTCCTCTCTGTCCTGTGGACTCTCCTCAGTCCTGTTCCTCTCACTGCTGACCTGTGACTCACACACTGCCAGCCGGCATTCTTTGCAGTGCAGCTAATATAGAGAAGAAAAAGTCTTTGATACAGTTGTAGTATGAAAACAGGTTTGGTCATAGCAGGAGAGCTTGTTCCCTGTGGTCTGAGGAATGGTGTTTTGTTGCTTTATGCTGTTAGTGAGATAAATAAACAGAGTCAGGTCTGTATCCAGGATGCTGACACACTGTCTGCTTTCCTTATGTAAACGGTTCCTACAACAACAGTTGTTAAATGTACATGCTTTTAGAGACGCATCAGCAGGTCTGGAGCACAGCACCTGGACCACTGCACCTTCATCCTCCATTACTGAGAAGGTGAAAAATGTGTGACTACTTGACTCACACGTCCTACTTGAGTCGGACTTAAGCCATGAAAATAACAACTTTCCATTTCACCTGCACTAAAGCAGAACCATTAAAATCTTGAGTGCAAACTGGTAAACTCCCCTGAACAAAAAAATAAAACAAAGTGTCAGTTAGACCTAGCATTGAACACACCTGATATCCACTCTTTAAACTCCGTTTTGGTTTCCACCAACTCCTGAGAAAAATGTCTGGCTCTTTAGCTGCTACGTGTTCCACAGTGTTCAGCTGGTTTATTTGTCAGAAAGCATCTTGTTTGCTGAAAACAGCTGTGAACAAACTTGATTGGAGAGTCGAAAGTGAACCAAAGAAATAAAATTGCGGCTCGTAAAACCAGAACGAGTTGAAAGATGTTAAATTGTTTCTTAAGCCCAGGGGGAACTGCAGCGCTGGTGATAATTGACACTGAAGCTGTGTCCAAATTCAGGGGTTGCATCCTTCAGAGGCTGCATTTGAGGACTGATTGCGTCATAGGGGCTCGACTAAACTGTCCCATTTCGAAGGCTCCTTTAAATGCGGAAGAGAAATGCGTCCTAACAGATCCAACGGGTGGATCCTTCATGGCCCAACCTATCCCAAGATTCATTGCACACCAGTATTGAAAGCAAATAACACAGACAGAGCGCCTGAGGATTACACTTTTAAATGTAAGTATTGGCTTCAGCTCAGTTCAACAGCTAACCGTACAACTGTTAAAACCAAGGGCCTTAAAACCCCAAGTTTTTGAAAGAAAAAGTTGTGTGTTGTAGGGCGGGCACAGCTGGTGATGCCCAGCGAAAATCCTCTGTAGATCACACCGTGCCATTTCTGTTCCTGGTCTACGGCAGCTACGAAGAGCGACACCTTCGCAGACCACGTCCACAGAAGGATCTGGCCCCTGAATTGGGACACAGTTTATGAGTGACCCCTTTCATATCACACCTAGTCATTTGCTCAGTTGTTAATGTTAATCTAGCTAAATGTTAATTGTAATGGTCTTTAATGGTGGTCTTCAGGCAAAATGCAGTGGAAGATCCTGGAATATTGATGTTTTAGGCGTGTTAACTGGTAAAGATTGAAGATTTGAGACTTGATGCCAACCTAAAAACTGCCCTGGTCACTGATATTGATCAGAACCCCGAGTGTAGATACATATATTGTGGTTGTTGAGCTAATGGCTTGTAAAATCCTAACTTATTGCGCCTTTAATGCACTGACAAATCCATATGGCAGAGGTCTCTAGAGAACCTGCTGCCACAGTGCAAAGATCAAGCAAATCTTACACTCCTAAAGATAGTTTTTAACACTCAGCCCTGTGGGTCAGAGAAGGAGGCAGCCTGGTCTGCACAGAGAGAGTACAAGTGATGAATTCCATCTGTTTCACTACATTTAAAAAAAACTCTCTCTTCCTCTTATCCCTGGAATCTGCCTAAAATTGCCCTCATCCTTGAAGACATTCTGCAAACTGGTTCAAACCACTTTGGAGATTAGAACGTCGTTGGCTTTAACCGACCAGAGAGAAAAAAAAAAAAAAAGAGAAGAGAGGACGGATAAGAGAAGCATTGTGCTGTGAACGTTAACAATGCCACGGCCTGCTGGAGCCGACGACCAGCCAGTTGGAGGTTTGGCTGCTTGTTTGTCTCTCGGTATGTCGGGGTGATAAACTTTAGAGCGACGCACGTCCAAACAGCCTGCCAGGAAAAGCTGCCTGGCAGATTAGTTGCAGTACAACGTGGAAGACGTTTCACTGAGCCCCGTCCAAAACAAGACCACATTCACACGCTGTGCATAAGAGGACTATTGGAGCAGGTCAGGCGATGCTTAGAATCTGCAAAAACAGAAAAAAAAAACAATAACAGTGCCATTTGTTTCCAAAGCTGCTTGAACTGGATAAAGGCTCAGAGACTGATCCTAAAACAGCTGAAGTGATCTGCACTGTGACTATCGTGGCAATGGCAAGTTTGAGTAGCTACGACGCACATGCCACCATGTTGGCAGACCGACAAGAAGCTGAATATAACATTGCCACCTCTCCCTCCTTAAACTCTTAACACTTAACTCGCCAAACATTCTGACAGGAGACCACAATCACAGCCAAACTTATGCTTTCATACTGATTCAATAAAGCAGAGAAGCGCGGCATGAACCTGGAGTTGAACGCTGGTAGCTGGTTTACAGGAAATCTCCTAACTGTACGTTCCCCTGTGTGAGCTGTGGCTTCAAACGGTCCGGTGCCATCACAGCTGCCCAAAAAAGTCCAGCCTCCAACTTGTCCTGGAGACGGGAGAGACTTGGCTCGGACTAGAGTCTGCATGCATCAGGGAGAGAGCCTTTGGCAGCCTCCTCTCAAACTGACAGAGGAGGAACCGCTGGAGAACTCCGACCTCCGCCTTCCTCTTTGTATACAAACCATGTCGCTTCCCCTCTAAATGATGGGATCCGACCCCTGGACCTGGCTGTTGGGAGTCTGGAGCGCAGCCAAGTGTGGGCGTTGGAGGTTTACAGTACTCCAGATGGTGTCTTTTACATGTGTAAATAACATGACAAATAGAAACCCCCCCCCCCCGACAGTGTGTGGTGACTTCCTTCTGAGGCGGTCAGGTGCTGATCGCACACAACTGGTGAGAATGTTGGTGTGGCACTAACAGGGTGAGAGGTTCATTTCCTTGTGGTGCCTGAATAACATATTGAGTGGACTGATATTGTGGGCTTATGGCAGACACAGTAGTGGCATGATGGTGACGTTGGCAGATTGGTGATTGTAAGATGCGGAGTTTCGTTTTTTTTTGTGTTGTTCGGAATGTGTTTTGATCCCTCAGGGGAAGCTGGAAAACATTGCTGAGGAGAGAGATGTTGGAGCTGCCTTGCTAAACCTACTGCCCCTGCTACCAGACCCTGGGTTAGTGCTAAATGGATGGATGGATGGATGGATGGATGGATGGATGGATGTTTTGGGCCTTTATTATTTGGGATAGTAGAGAGTCAGATGGAAAATCTGAGAAGGGAAAGGCGCACGTTGTGGTTAAGTGGTATGTAACATCTAGAGCACCGTGATGCCCTCAGGGTATACTGTATTTTTTGTTGAAATAGCATCGTATCATTATTATTTATAATAATTTCATTACCATTATACATTATTGTTCAAAATATACTTTTATCAGATAGTCATCTTTATTGTCTTAGTGTCGTTGTATTGATGTAACATCTCTCTGTTTTGGAGAAAAAGGTTTGAGGGATTTTAGGGATCCCTGACAACAATGCCTTATTACTTGAGTATATATAAAAAATTAATATTGAATGATATATCATCATCAGATTTTTAAAAAGATCCTTCAAACATTGAAAGTGCTTGCCCTTAAAAAGAATCAGTGGAGCTCTGACTGTTAGAGTCGCTGAAGACTAACTAGCTGGTACTAAACTCATTGCAGCAATTGGCTACTTGCATGCTTGACAGGTGGTACTACGTGGATAAATTAAAGCTGTAATAGGCAATATTTTTCTATTACCCTGAATTAAATCACTCTTTATAATATGAAAGTTCAGCTTGTAGTGCTAAAGCCACAGAGTATTTACACCAACTAGTTTTAGCCTCTTTTAGTCCAGTGCTTTGGTTCTTCAGCTTCGCATTGATTTTATGGTTTTGGCTCTTTGGCTCTGACGAACACCGTAATATAAAATCATAGGTAGCTGCTTTCAGGAAGGTCTGATAAACTCACACTACCTGCCCAACACCAGATGGCTGACCGTGCAAAATTGCAGAGTTCACGTCACATGAATGTAAAGCAACAGATAAATGCTTCACGGTCGGAAATAATTGACCTTTTTCACGTTTTCAAGAGAATAGTTATACTTCAGTGCCTCAGTTTATGACGAGAGGCTGTTAGCACTTGTTGTGTTTGTATGTTTTGATCTCACATATTGATCATTTGATGCAGTGTCTTCCCTCTCCCCCCCGTCTTTGTGTCATTGTCATTTCAGGGTTGTAATCTTGAAATCTCACTGTGCACAGAAACCCAGCCACTATTTTCTTTTTTTCTTTTTTTTTTACCGTTGATGGTTTTTGAACAGAGAATGAACCTAATTTGCATTTTTATGCTGTTGGCTGGGCTCCATGACCAGGGGGCGGATTTATCTTTGTGTAATCAACACCGACATGAACAAAGAGAAACAGTCTCTGGATGATTATGGAGTCATGAAAATGACTTTGCACCAACTGCTCATGAGGGAGAAGCCACTAGTTTACAATTCATCTTAAATCTCAAAAGAACAGTAGCAGTCCTGTGTGGGGAAAGTTGGGGGGGTGGTGGAAAAATGTCTCGTAACTGAAAGGCCAAAAGTTCAACCCCTGCAATAGTGAACATGTCCATCAGCAGAGGTTTGTCCTGTCAAAGTGAAAAACACTGAACCTCAATCTGCTGTTAAAATGTTTCACTGCTTAATAGTGTAAAACACATAAACAAGACTGGGTTTTAAAACATTATTCCTTTCACACGTTTCACATTAAACTCCTGGTTAGAAATGACTCTGTGATTAAAGTAGGCGTGAACATGATAATGGTACTTTTTGTGCATTCTCAAAACTCACATATCCCTTCACTTTCTTCGGCGTTATTTATTTTATTGATAAGGGTATAGGTGGATTAACTTCACTAACTTCAAAGTCACAATTATGGGACCTAAATTAATTAATATTTTGACTTTTAAATAAATGGAGGAAGTAAAATTTAAAAAGAATGCAATTTAAGGTTTATTTAAGGTTAATTTAAGGCTACAACTACTAATGATGATACTAATACTAATACTAATGATTAATTAATTAATCACTAATTTATGTTTTCTTTGATTAATCAATTAATTGTTTCAACAAATAGTGAAAAGTGACCCTCACATGTTGCAAAAGCCCAGTGTAACATCGTCTTAGTCTTGTTTGTTTTATCCGACCTACAGTCCAAAAGATTTTTCTTTTACAGTGATATAAAACAGAGAAGAGAAGGAAATACTCAAACATTTAGCATTTTTCTTGTCTGTCAATCTACAAAAATTGTGTGCGATTAATTTTCTATCCATCTAATCAACAAATCAATTAATAACTACTTTGTATGTCTTACGTTGGGCTTCCCATGATTATTTTCTTTTTTATTATTCCTGCTGTCGTCCATTTTTTTTTTCTGGCATAGTTAGGCTTCCATATCCTTGTGCATTTTATACGTCTTGTTTTAAAAAGTGCTATACAATTAAATCTTTGCTTATGTATAACATGGAGGGAAACATTAGATCTGCTGCACTTGTGTGAATAGAAAGCTCATAAGTGCATTGAGTGATAGTCATTCTGCTCTGAGCACTGCAGCTTTTGACCCTTAAAAAAGGCGGAGAAACCTTTTTGACCCACGTCATCTGTTAGTGTGCACATGGCCTGTTTAAATGCACAGAAGAGAGGGAGTGTGTTTGTGTGTGTGTGTGTGTGTGTGTGTGTGTGTGTGTGTGTGTGTGTGGGAGGGGTGTCAGTGTCTTCCCTGGTAAGCGTTGAAGTGATTATCGAAGTCCAGCTAACTGGGTCATGATGGAGATGGATGATTCGCAGACGTCCTCCCTCCCTTTGCAGACGCTCAGAGGCAAAAGCTTTGGATGTTCCGCTTCACATCTGAGCTGATTTTCTCTCTCTGCACAGAGGAAGGACGGGGATTTCATCATTTGCTCCTTTCAGGCTAAAAACAAAAAAGGTTTTCCATATTCCCTTTCCCGAACCAGAGCTCGCCCGCGCGCCCCCAATTTGCTCATCAATAGCATCAAATGACCTCCCCCTCACTCGGACGGCATTGTGTAATCCTCAACAATCTGACTTTTCTCTGCTGCTTCAAATGAGCCATTGTACGATTTTGGGAAGAGGGCGAACGTTGTCTTATGTTACACAGGGCCCTTTGGTTTGTTTTCTCACATAACCAGGCAACTGGGGGAGTCAATAATGAGACTCTGAAAGGGCTTATTAACACCTGGTGTACTGTACATGTTGTCCAGGTTTGGAGACTTTATCCCTACTTTGAGAATAGTGTAGGAAGAGTTGAGTAGAAGTGTCCTCCAAAATGGCAAATATTACCTCACATTGTTACGTGACAGTGATTTTGACTGGGCTGAGCCAATAACAGACATGCTTTTAAAGTTACACAACAGTGGCCTACTTTAAACATGATGAGGGCCGGGAACTCTAAAGTATTATGTCATGCTAAGAAAAGCTCTGCAGGGATCCAGCTGATCAGTCTGTGGTTACAGCAATGTACCACTGCATCTGTCATCACAGATATGAGGCTTAGACCTTTGACTTACTTATTACTGGAGGCTTTTAATGTTGACGATTTAGGAAGTAAAACTGATTTAGCTAAAGGCTAAAATGAGGGATAAGCTTGTTTACTTATAGACTGTCTAGAATATCAGTTTTATCTCATAAAAGGTCCATATTTTACACTTTTCCTGTGTTTTATTATTATATAAGTGTTGATCCATAAGAAGATATATTTGTGGTTTTAAGAACCAAAAAAACATCTCAATGTAGTTTTACATCTCCTCTCTCAGGCTTCTCTCTGGAGCTCTAGGAACAACAGGTCAGTGAGCCAATCAGAAGAGAGGAGGCTCTGAGCCTCTGAGCCTCTCTTCTGATTGGCTGACTGCTTTCTGAGTAATGGAATAAAAATATAGCAGATTTCAGGTAAACACTCAGAATAACCAAATCCTGCAAGGTTGGATGGTGGGTCCAGGTGGGCGGGGCTTGGTACATGGCTCACAAAGTTCCAGAAGTCCTGACGGTTTTAAGGCTCAGTTTCTGAATACAGGCTGTGTGCATTTCTCTGTGGACTGACGCTTTGATACTTTCACAGTATTAATACAGAGCCTAGACCTGATCTTTAATCAAACAACACATGGACCATTATACTATATGGGAAATTTAAGTAAGTATCGTAGCTTGGAGTTGGGTTTAGCTTAGCTTAGCACAAACATGACATGTCTATAATAAAATGCCATGTGCAACAATACAGTTTATTATTTCCAAACATCCATAACATTGCAAAACCACAAGCCTCATTTTTTTGTTTCTCTGGCACATCTACCAAACAGAGCATCTGACATTTGGCTGACTCTTTAATCTCGAGATATTTACGATGGAGTGAGCAGGAGGAGGAGGTCCAGTGTCTCTGTTAAGCACCGTTCAACTGTTGCAGGGATCAAACCTGTGATCTTTATGTTCGAGGATGCTCTGCCATGCTCCGGCCTCATCATGGCGTCGCTCCAGTAATGAGAGTCTGTTTTGGGCCAGTGTTGTCAGTGTTATCTAAGTGGTTGGCTGAGTGTGAGCGGTGGGGGCTTTGTGTGTGTGTGTGTGTGTGTGTGTGTGTGTGTTTGTGTTTTTATTTTATCTCACTACAGCGGTCGTGTTTCTGTCTGATAGCGTCTCATCCAGATAATCACTCCCACTCTCTGCTTCAGGGATATTAACATGTTGTTCAGCCCAGCTCCAGGTTTTTTATTTTATCTCCCAGACAAAACAGTCTGTGCACAACAGAGAGGCTGGAGGGAAGAAGTGTGTGTGTGTGTGTGTGTGTGTGTGTGTGTGTGTTTGTGTGTGTGTGTGTGTGTGTGTGTGTGTGTGTGTGTGTATATTTTGGTTGGCCAGGTACAAATGAAAATGTGAGTGTATGTGGTGCATACAGAGGTAGTTGTTCATTAGTATGAGGCAATGCTTTTATCGGCTGATCAGAGCTGGAGCTCCTGTGGAATTAGACAATCTGTCTTTTTAAAAAAAAAACTAAAAAAAAAACTATATATACTATATATTACTAATAACTGGTGAAATCCAGTAAACAGGAAAATGTAACATGATATAGATGATAAGTAAATAATAGGATAAGACCCAATCAGGAAGCGACTGTGGGTCTCTATTTCATTGTTTCCAAAGGTCTCTTTTTTCACCCGTCCAGGCTACAACACAACACTGAAGTTTTTAAACTAAAACAGGTCCAGCAGTGTTTCCAAAAGTCCGAGTTTTCAGAGTAGTGTGGACTGGAGGTGAAAACGCAGCAAAAGAGATGCATTTTAAAAGGAAAACGTAAGTCGTGTGGACGTAGCCTTAAAGCAGTGGTTCCCAACTTGAAGCTGATGACAGGGACATTTATGTTGTTCTTTGACCATACACTAAAAGATTACATCCAACTGAAGAATCAATATGGATTGCTGGTTAGGAACAGGAAGAATTAAAATGAAAAAGAACCAGAAGACAGACGGTGAATCCACAAGTGATCTCTCTCTTCCATCAAACTAAAAAGAAAAATTGAGCTTCCCCTGCTTTTAGTTCAGTCCTGAATGTTTGATTATTTTCATTAAAATAAAAAGTGCTGTGAGAACATATCATTTGGCCTCTGTATTGTTAAGGGGTCAGATGTGGGCCACCAACATTCTTGAGATTTTGTTGGGAACCACCGCCTTAAAGCAAAACTAACTATGCCCTATACTTTGCTGAACTGTGGCTACAGTGGGAAATACAGGATAGTTGGAGTAAAACAGTCATCTGTTGATTATTTTCTCAATCATCTTCAAATGTCTTGTGATGTCCGACCAACAGTTCAATACCCAAAGATCAGGACGATCACAGTCACAGAAGAGTAAAGAAACAACAAAATATAAACATGTGTAGTTGAAACTGGAGAATTTGGTCATTCTTTCTTAAAATATGAATTAAAAATCACTAATTGACTATAAAAATAGTATCAGCTAATTATTTAATCAAATCATTTCAGCACTGGTCAGTAGAGGCAATATCTGGCTAAATTTTGTTAACATTAGCTAACATTACCAGACAAAGTATGGAATTGAGCAAGTGCGTGTTTTATTGATTATTAATTAAACTTTACTTTGAAGCGGAAGAATAGAATGCTCTGTTAGGTGAAATTTACATGTGTGGCATGTTCAGGCAGAACACAAACAGACATATTTACCACAGGGACACAGGTCAAGACAAAGATGAATCCAAAAGAGCTGAAGATGATTGTGATTGGTAGAAGAATTCCCATTAAACCCAGGCTTCAAGACTCCAGAAAAAGAAACTTTACAGAAAAGACAAAAGTTCCTTAGATAGTTCATACGCTCGCAGCTATGCAGCTTTAGTATTTTGGCTGTTTGGCTGTCTATCTGTCTGAGCACACCTTGATAGGTTGTCAACCATGGGCGACGGAGAGACAGGTTTTAATCCCGACTAAACACTCCACTAACCCTAACCCATTAACAGTTCTACATATATAACTGATCACTTTCGACAAAATGGTTGGCCTCTGCTGGTTTAATGCCAAGTACGCATTAGTCTGTGCATTTTCCTTTCGTCTGACAGCAACAAGCTGTAATTTGCAGCTCAGTTTGCTTTTATCTCAGTCTGGCTCTGCAAGTGGTAATCTAATAAGAGCTGGATAACGAAATAACATCTCTCAATGTGGTGAAATGTACCTTTTAAACAACTTAGAAATGCGGTAAACACCATGCAAAATGTCATTACATGTAGGAAATTGATGGCAATTTAGCATCTTGTCAACATGTTTTTCCCACAGAGTCAAACACGTAATCAGATTTGTTTTTAGATGAAACGAAATGAGTGTCCTCGTGATGAATCAGAGGTCATTATAGGGGACACTTAAGGAGAGGTCATCACATATAATCTCAGTAGTTAAAATAACGTTAAAAGACCTTTATTCTAAATCCAATTCTTTGGAAGCTTGTTTTCCTTCCTGAATTGTAAAATAAGTTGAACTGAACAAATTTGAACAGACAGGATGGAAGTCAGACATACCAGGCTAATAAAGAGGTAGACAGAAACAGAGGCAGACAAAAATAGGACAGGCCGCTGTATACTGAAACCTGAAGCAGCCTCGAGGTCTTCAAGTCAAAGGTGGATTCTCGGGTCTGTGAGAATGGGTTTGTGAAACCTTAGGTCACTTTGGTTTGGGCTGCGGCCGAGACAGAAAACATATAAACACTTTACAAACACACTGAGGACACTGGAGCCCCCACATACTGTTTATATGCCTTCCCTCACATTGTAAACATTTTCTGATAGAGCCGCTTACATGTTTGTCATTCCCAGCATTTTGTTGGAGGCTATTTTTACCACTATATTCAGGATATTCTCATTTGTACCCATAGAGGCTTTGCAGTTAAGTCAAATCTTTCAGGAGGGCTTGGAATTGATGCTATGCAGCATTGGAGTTCTATGTTTGTGTACATATGCACCAGGTTCTACAGAGGCTAGGAGGAAGGATGCTAGAGAACAGCCTGAAGCAAGAAGGAAAGACATGGTGACGGAGAGGTGCAAAAAGTAGCGAGCAACAAAAACTTTGTGCTGAATTCAGCAGAAAACACTAACAATTCATAGCTGGCTGCAGACAGCGGTTCACGGTGCGTGTATTGTTTGCACAGTGCAAGGCGAAATTAAATTTGCAGATTTTTCAAGGTGGTTTTGTGAAGTTTTACTCAGACATGAAAATAGTGCATCAGGGTTCATGTAAACTTAGGACTTGGATAGTAACCACTTGTTAACACTATGAAAAGACTTTTAACTGCTGTGTTAATAACTAGCTATTAAATCACATTCTCAGGCCCAATATGTGTCAGATAGTGTTTTATCACCTGAAATACCTTTTGCAGCATAATATCTTGTGGATAAATATACTGTGTATTGCAACTTTAGTTTTTGCAATTTGTTTTCATTCATTTCATTTCATCACATTCACATTATGGAAACGCAGTGAGATTTAGGAAGGTGTATGTACACACACAGCACACAGGAGGCATTTGTGTAAATCCAGGATGTACTGAGCTGCCAGTCAGCTATGAGAGGATTAACCTGCTAGCAGTCCGGTCACACGCTTCAGAGGAGGAAGCTTGTGTGGTGAACGTAATGCTGGACAAAAACCATGCACCTGCTCAAAGAAGTTTTGGGATGAAGACATAGTGTATAATGCTTCTTCTTTTTACTGTTTGAAGAACCAATGTAGTCATGAAGTGCACTTGACATATACAGTTTATAGTAATGTAGAAAGTTTTATTACAGCACCAGTCACAGTGTGTGGTTTCGCACTGCTATATTAAATCATGTATGAAGTGTTTCATGGTGTGCAGAATTTAAGTGCAATGACTGACAATGCTGTTGCTAATTATCATAATGATAATAAAGTTTATTCAGAGAAAAAGTTTCTAGATAAAGATACATTACAAGGTGGTTAGGTTTTTTATTTTTTGCTTATATTGAAGTCTGAGTTCTGTGGAAGACCCAGGCCTGACAACTAGAGTAATGGGCAATCAACATTTATATATGTCAACGAGTTGACGTCAAGACAAAAAAAAAAGCTAGGTCAGGTGTCATCAGGTGACATAATTATAAAACTCTGGTCATGTGATAACAGGTGGTTGTATTTTTTGGGTAGTTCGTAACTCTTCTTCTGTCTAGTCTGTTTCCGGTGTGAAAGCTCAGAAAAAGCCAGCAGGTGGACCTTTGAGTATAGGCTGATAATCAGAAGTCATTGAGATGTGTGCACAGATTCTCTTGCTGGAATCAGTCTAACCTGCTTGACGTCTTTAGTGTTAAGGAAGTCCTTAAGTTCAGTACCCACTGAATTGAATAACTTTTTTTTTTTCGGTTAAATGCTCAGTTTTCTCTCTATAAACTGCAGGGAAATTATAACAGAGATGATGTAATTTCATTTTTTTTCTCCAAAAATAGCATCACTCATGTTCATTTTGATCGAGGGTAAGAGAACTCCATCTGTTCCTTGCACTGGCTCCAACCCCAAATGTGTTTGAATTGTTCTTTCCCCAGTTGGACGTATAAAAGGCTCCACTCTTGTGGTTACTGCCTGCAAACTCACTCTTTTGAAACGTAATTAGGAGTTTTGGTGATTAGCTAAAGATAAAGCTTTAAGATTGGTCTCTTGCTAATAAGTAAGCCTCTGTTTGATTAGAATTAAACTCAGTAGTTTTGCATCAAAGGCAGATAAAGAGAGATGTCGATTGTTGACCTTTACAGAGGTCAGTAATGGGTCTGTCGCTCTCTCTGCTGGGCTTGAATATAGATATACCTATCCTCAACATCTCAATTACACCTCTATCCTTTCTCGGCATTTCCTGTTCCCTATTCCTCGCTCTCTTCCCACATCTTTTTCTCTCTCTTCCTCTCATTCATTAACCCCCTGTGACTCTTATAGTCCTTTATCTTTTTATTCCGTCTCTATTCAAAACCAGCAGCTGTGGGATGGAGATTTTTTCCTTTCTCACTTTGTTTCCTCAGATTTCTCAAGGATGGAAATCCCTCCTTTTTTCTCCTTCTTTTGGTCCTTTCTTTTTCTGGACTGTCAAGAGATTTAGAAATCTGAGCTCTAATTATTTTTAACCCCTGTACCCCTTTATCTTCATCTCCATCGCCATGCGATTTAAAATAAAAAATAAAAAATCACATCTCGATCCAGCCACTTTTTGCTAAATATTTAATGTTCCTGACGCAGCAGGCTGTGGCTCTCTGCTTCGCTTTATTGCCTTGAGGTCAGCATGTGATCCAGATGGCAGAATCACTTCACTTTTGAGCGTCTGCGAAAGTGCTTCGTCTTGTTTTAAGTAGTGAAACCTCATTGCTCCCGTCTTCTGCCCTTCCCTCCTTTCAGCCATCGTGGAAAATACTCCTGAGCAGATGGTCGCTGTGGCATTGGATGGAAGTCAGGGCCGTCATCGAATCATGTGCACTCTGCTGTATGTCCCACACTGTCCCTTTGGTACAGAATGTGACTTCCTGTTGCCCTTGTACCATATGTTACTGATATGCCATGTAAAAATCTATAATGTATTAGTATCAAGGTGTCAGCTACCCCAGTGACATCTAGAAAAAACCCTGGGGGAAATAACTGACTTTGATTTTGAGGCATTTGACCGAAGGACTCATCCAGTGATTAAGAACTGCTGTTTATTGTTTCAGGGCGCATACCTACACTAACATGTGTCAATGACTTTGTTTCATGTTTCACTAATATGAAAGAAGAGGATTCAGTGGTTAATTGTATCTTTAGAAAACTGCTACTACTTCCCTAACATCATAAAGTCTTTTTCTCAAGCTGTTGGGAAAGGGGTGCGGTTTTAGGCCAATATGACACATTATTATTCTGTGTAATACTGGGTTTTGGAGAATTACGCAATATCACTGTTATGTCTGGGAAGCAGGTTTAATTTAGTGGTTACAGTTTGACTCTAACTGTAAGGTCCTATAAGACATTGGTACCTTCGATGGTCTGCACATTTCAGCTTGGGCTGAGGAAGAGATTCAGGGTCTTGCTTAATAAGACTTAATCAATGGGTGAAATTTTTGATGCAACGAGTTCTCTAAATCAAGTTGTATAAAGGTTTCTGCCCCCTCCGTGGTTTGGATTACGTCTTTATTGATAAAGAAACTGGCACTGACCTTTGGTAGGAGGCAGGACGCAACCTCGGACTCTGTCCGTGTCAGATACACAGATTGTATACGTAAGCATCCACACCTTAAGACTTTTTTGTGGTGCGTTACCTGATGCCTGCCTTTGCAGAGACTATGGTCATTATTCACATGATGGGAAAATATTTCTGTTGAGCATGGGACATTTTGGCTGTTGCAGGGATCAGACTTATCGCCTTCACAAAGGAAAATAGCTTTTCCTTATACTTATTATGTATCTCATTTGAGTCTTCCTTGCTTAGACCAGATGGAGCTTCAACATTACTATGAAGGAGATCACAAGCAGTCAGACAATCTGAGATATTTATTGTTTTGATAAAAAAAAAATCTTGCATTTAATTGTAACTCATTGCAACTACCTCTATGCAATCACCAGTCCAGCAAGTTAAATTTTCATCATGAACTCCAAAATGTTTCAGTGGAAAAACTCACATCCATTGTAGTCATACCACCTGGTTCTCCCCAGAGTTCAAGCGTCTTTTGGGAAGACATACGCAAAGAAACCGGAGTACAGAATTCAGTTTTCATTTGAAGAGTATGAGCTAAAATCTCGTACTTTTGGGGAAAATTTGACAAAGAAAAACCTGTTTGTAAAACACATGTCCATGGGTGTCAGAATGGATAGAAATGCTCACATAAATTCAACAAATGGAAAAAGTCATCCCTCAGTCAGGCTATTGGTTGACAGTTCATGACAGTATTCCAGTATACCTGGAGTTAAACCTGTGACCTTCTGAAGGTCTAACTGTTGTTGAACATCTCATAATCCATCAGCAGCGTGAGGAGCGATGATTGCAGTGACTTCGGTCGACACTCGGGTCAGTCATGAGTCCCACATTGTGTGACATTTTGCTGCCAGCCCCATTAGACATGCGGCTGTGGACTGTGTATGCTTCTTATTGTTCTGCCTACTGTAAGCTTTGCCCTTTAGGGATGGAGGTTGGCTTGTGAATTAGGTCATCACCAGCCTTACTGTATGTTGTCGTCGTTGCCAGGCCACGGGAAAAAAAACACAGCATCAGCTGCTGTAATGGTGAGGCCTGTTTGGGCGTCAATTTGTGGCCAGTTCCTTCAGTTAAAACCAGTTTTTATTATTGCATTACAGCCTTTATTTATTTTTTTTCCCCCAAGGAAGCAGCAACATTTATAAGATTTCCAAATTATAATTTTAGAAATCTGCATCTACTGAAGATTGGACTGAACTGTCCAAACTCAGCTCCTTTCTCCACGGAATTAATCTTATTGTTCCTCTAGTCTACAGACAAACTTGCCAAGATCCTGTCACCCCCCCCCCCCCTTTTTTTTTTCCCTCTCTTTGTGGTTCATACGCAGACACCTCCCATAATCCTTCTCTCTCAGCTGCAGGCTCAGAGAGGTCCGTATGTTCTGCCCTTCTGTCCCAACCCTGGTTTTGGGGGCACCGGGCGAACAGAGGCGAGGGCACATGGGAGAAGAGAGTGGGCGTGGGTTGAAATGTTGCAAACGTGGCACGTTGGTGCGTGGGTGTCCCCCAGGAGGTTAGTGGCAGGTTTGCTTACAACCTCCTACACACCCTCACCATACCTCACCACCGCTCTCACCCCTTTACCCTCCGTTTCCATCATGATCATAAAGGCAGACACAGCGTTGGTCGAGGCATGTGGGCGCTGACCTACATTTTAACCTGAACTGTGTGAAGGGGGGAGGGAGAGTGTCCATTATATTTGAAAAGCTCAAGGAAATAGCACATTTTAATTATAATTATCTTAATTCTATAAGAGTTTATCTTCAGTCAAAGTGTGAGTTATGACCAGAACCTCAGCCTTTGTCCAGCTGATGGGAGCCTCATTAAAGTATTGGATTATAGATTTCTGAATTTCAGAAGTCTTTCATATATATATTTATTCATGTTTACCAAGGTTATGATGAAATTTTAAGGTGATGCATCTCATGCATCTAGTGGGGCGTTGCAGTTACAAGTCAAAAGGTTGGTAGCTGGTAACTGTTGACCCTAAGTAGGGCTGGGTACCGAACTTCGATACTTTATATTGTTGAGGATTGAAAAATGCCTTGTCATTTGATACCTTAGGAGTAAATGATTAAATCTCATCAGTGACAGTGAGACAATCAGCATGCAGCAATCCTGGACCAACGTCTATTAATACCGGCGATTGGCTGTTTATTTACACAAATACGTTTGAGTGTGTAAAGAGATTTGATAAAATTGGTATTGAAAAAAGTAGTATTAAGAATTGATATTTGTGTCAGTACCGATTTTGAAAATAAATATTATTCTAAAAAATTGCATGATACCCAGCCCTTACTCTAAGTTGCTATTTGGTGAAAATAAAACAAAAGAAAATTAAAACTAAATGTCCTTATCATTTTAAAATGTATGTTTGAATTGATTAAGAGCTGAAAGAGGCGAGTTTTTTTCAAATATTTTATATATTACAAAAAAAAGTCTAAACAGCTATACAGTGATACAGAGACACAGAGAAAGACAGAGAAAAAGAGAGAGAGAGAGAGAGGAGATTCTCCACACACCCTCACTGGACTCTTGTCATCACGGTCTCAGCTCAGTGACACGTCACCTCGGGTCGCCCCAGGTCCAGACAGCAAGGTGCTGGAGGTCGACAGGGGTCACTGAGGTGACATTTCCACACAGAGGAAACCTCGCTGGTTTTCTCCCTCACCTCCCAGTACCCTCACCTTCCCCTCAACCACCAGAACATTTCCCCTCTCAGCCCTCGTTAGGTTAGGTGAACGGGCTGCACACGCACTCGTGCACAATCTATTTACAAAAATAGAGTAAAAAGTTACTCATAAGAAAAAGGAGGACAAAGGAGAAAGTCATTGCTAATGAAAGAGGAGATTGCATAATGGAGCGATTACAGTGAACTGAGTGTGGTGGGATTGGCTCTTGGCAGATCTGGGCAGCAGTGTGCCAAAGTCTTGGTCTAGAAACCCAGTTAGTGCTTCTGTTGGACGCAGTCCAGAGATGATGCCTGACTCAGACCAGCTGATCTCCAAGAGCGCTGTGGATTAAACTGCCGTTACACAACAGCTCAGCGGCGGTGGGTGATACGGCCTCGATTTCACTCTCTAAGTGTGCAGGGATAATTACCGAATTTGTAAACTTTATTGGTGAGGTGAATCCAGGTGAAAACCATTATCTCTAACAGCTTTTCTGTTGATGTAATTGAGGTGGGAAATCAGAGGCTCCTGTTGTTTTCAGCCACAGTGGTGACGTGGTTGTAGTGATGACCGTGTTAGTTTAGAGTGAAATATCTCAACAGTTCTTTGATGTATTGTTTGTGAATGGTGGTGCAGACGTTCCCAGACTTTTTTTTTGTTTTCAAGCCCCGCCCGCCCGTCTCAGAAGAGAACCTCCTCTCTTCCGATTGGCTGAGAGGAGACGTAAAACTACATTGAGATGGGTTTTGGTTCTTAAAACCACAAATATATCTTCATATGGATCAACACTTCAAATAAAAGGGAAATATGGAGCTTTAAGTCACAACTTGGGATGATGTGTGACAAATAGATACAGCTTCATTTCAAGAGGTCACGAACCAAAACGTGTTGGAATCCACAGGTTCAGATTGATAAAAGTTGAGCCAAGTCTGACATACAAACCCTTAAATGGCCACCGTACATAGGATAAACCTTTTGCTTCCATCGAGCAAGTTTATTTTCTGTTGTGTGATGAAAATTACATCCTCACAGTCTCTTATGTGGCTGCAACAAAACTTACTAACGTTCTTCTCCTTAAGTCAACTTTAAAACAATGTATGTGTATTTTTTGGTCTTTTCAGGACAAAAATATTTGTTTACTTGAAGATGAGAGAATATTAAATCACACTGATGAGGGAGAATATTGGATTATTTTCATGACAATCTAATAATCACCTCAGATAAAGAACAATATCTGCCAGTTTTGTGTTGTTCCCCTGCTACCAGCTTAACACACATTTCAAGTCTGCACTGTGATGCTTTCTGATTGCAGTTAGAAAGTATACACGCAGCCTTGACTTGGTCTTTAATATAGTTTTTCTGCTCGATCATATGGAAGTCTGGAGAAAATAAGTGAAAGCAGACTGCAGGAGGGAGGAAATCAAGGTGACAAATGGAGACAGGAAAGATATTGAGACAGTTTGGGAAATAAGTTAGGTGAGAGAAGTAATAATAGTGTTGCTTGTTACTGGAAAAACCAGTAAGCTCCACAATTAGCCGGTAAATCTCCCAGAAGGCTTTGCTCCCAGTAGCAGTGACCAGTGCAAATTATTTGTTGGGTTTTGTTGTCCGTGTTGATGAACGTTTAGGCAAATTACCACAGAGGAAACAATTATATACACAATTATGAATCCACAAATGCACTCAAAAGGGCAGTTAATCATGTATCATTAAATACTGATAGATTTATACACAAAAAATACTTAAAAAATACTGAATTGTGGCCTGGATTGTACCTCAGTTGTACATCAAACAATGAATATATATAAACTGTTTTCTCTAACTGATAAACATGGAATATATAGAAATGTTAAAGTTTAGCTTTGAACGCTGCATTTGCAGATTTCAGGATTTAAACGTCATCAGAACAAACTGAAGTTAATCAGCTGGGTTTTGTTCAGTCTCCCCAGAACTTTATAATACAGAGGAAATTCAAGATCGTCTGAAGACATGAAACAGCTCAAGCTGAACTACAGGAACGTATTGTAAAAGATAATATGCTGCGGTGGTGCAGCCTTTAGAGACTTAGAGTTACAAAGTCTTAGAGAATTTTGGATTTGAATATGTCATCAGTTATGGCACTGCTGTTTCCCAGAGGTGTTTTTGAATTTTTTTTTTTGAATTTATAATCCTTTAAAACAAAGCAATGTCTACTCTCAATCCTCTATCACCAGTAGCATTTGTCTATTCTGTGACTTGATCATCAAAAGGGTGTTGTTCCTATTTTATATGAATATTTTAGAAACCTGATATATTTCTGTTGCAGAAATGTTTATTGGACCCCATCAGATTATGACCCTTGGAGTAGCCCTGAACCACAGCTCGAAAAACATCATCAATGTGGGCTGTACTGTGAATGTTACAGTGTCATATAGTCAGTCTAGTGTTTCTAGAGCTGCAGGAGGTAGTTGATTAGTTGATTGATAAGTCATTTCTGATTTCAGCCAATTTTCAAGGAAAAAATGAAACACGTTTGCTGGTTTAAGCTTCTCAAATGTGAGAATTTGCAGCTTTTCTTCACGAGACATGGTAGTTTATAAAATACCTTTGAGAGTTTTGGACTGATGGACAGATAAGTCTCATGATTTAGGATGTCATCTTGAGCTGTGGGAAGTTTTAATGGACGTTTTTCACTAATAATTGTTAGTTTCAGCCCAAGATTTTCAAAAAGATGACACAAATCACTTTTTGAGTTTCCCGACTTGTACAGAGTAGTGGATTGTGTCATTGAACTGCGCAGTCCTGCTGCTGAGGAGGCAAAAACATAAAAATCATAAAGTCTGAATTAACGTCAGGGACGCTGCTTATACAATATTGCAGTCTTCACACTTTCTCGCCGTTCAACAGAGATATTTCCACCGTTATTTGTACTCGGTCGTGTTTGTTCAGAGCGTCACAGCTCGCTGGTTCGCCTCTGGGTTGGAGGGGGAAACTCGGTCAAGCTCCGGCTTTACTGTGCTAATTTTTCTTCTGATGAATTTTTGAACAGCACCCAAACCCACAAATGTGTGTTGGCTGTTTGAAACACTGAAAACACGACAGGCTGCTTACCAGTCCCAACACACACTCTGATAGAACACACTCACACACTCACATACACCCATCTTACAGTTTGTTTTACAGAACGTGTGCATTTGAGTCACTTCACTGTCAGTACAACTGGATTACGTTTTAATCTACTCACACGAGCATAAACTGGCTCTGTGACGCTGCCTAGCAACCGTCTCTGTCGGGAATGAGAACATTAACTGAGGTAAAGATGTGATGCCACATCATGAACACTGCAGCGTCTGTTTTGAAAACCTCCATCATTTCCAAATAATAGAGCTGGGTGTTGTGACGTGAGGGGCTTTTGTTCCCCGCAGAGATTTTTTGTCATATAACGGTGAAAACTTTTTACCACATTTTGACCAAGTTGAAGTCATATCACCCAGCCTTATGTTTGGCAACATTATCTTTTTAAAGCGTCATAAATATGAGGAAACTATCTCATGAACGCAGGAAATATCAGTTTTACGATAAAACTATCTCATGTGTAAGAAAAATAAATATCTCATAATTACAAGATCTGTGCTCGTGATTGTCAGACATTTTCTTTTAACCTTGTATGAGACCTGAATCCTGTAATTATCAGATGTTGACGTCCTGATTTTCATAAATTTAACTGTGTGCTTCTGTATTTTTGATTAGTTTTTTTTTTTTGTCTCAATTGTCTCAATTGTCTCATCTGTTGTACACGACCGCACACAGACATGAAGTCAGTATCTCCAAACAAGTGAGGAGATTTTGGTCAGAGCTGATCAGTGAGATAAAGATGAAAGAAGTCCTCATGTTCTGAGTCATGAGTTTAACAAGTAAAGAAAAGACTTGTCTTTCTAATTTCTCGTTCTGCATTTGCTCCAGTCACACTCTGTTCACTCAGCACACTCACTCACGCACACACATCTTATGACTGTCATGCTCGCTCTGCAGGCTACCAGGCTAACCTCTTGTTGAACCCCCCCACCCCGTTAACAGCTCCCTGGGGCTTCTATATAGCCACTCTGGGACTCCAGTTCCCATGATCCCCTTTTGTTGAGGTCAGAGGTTACGTCCCTACAGGGAAGATGGGCAGACCTGCTCATTAATAGCTTGTAATGATTGTATACCCCCCATGGGTATCTGGCTGCCATGACTCATTTTGAGGATCTGTACTTTATCCCATATAATTTTGATAATATTTTTTACTTCTTTCATTGTTATTTGATAATTTGACAAGAATCAAACAAACTGATTTGTTTTCAGAATATTTTGTAGATTTTCTTGACAGATTTGATAATATGTCTCATTTTTAAGTGTTCTTTGCCTTTAACATGATATTACATCAGTGTCTCTCTGCGTCGTGCATACTTCAGTCACAAACCTATTCCTTTTTTTTTTTAAATTCATGTTTCACCTGCTAACGTCAGCAAGCAGACCGTGACACGGTTTGAACTGCAGGCCCTGTGCAGCCATGTGATCTCCAGCTCCTCTGTCAGCTGCAACAGCCTGTTTGAAATTCTCCAACAACGGGTGGTTGATTAAGATCCCCCAGACTCCTCTTGGCGGATTAAACACAGGGAGGAACATGTCAGCTTTTCAGAAACTTTCTTGCAGAAACCAAAAGCTGGTCGTGAGAAACTGAGACAGAAAACATTAAAACACACACAAAGTTCCACTCTGCTGCAATACATGCCAAATACTCCCATATTGTATGTGAGCTGTGCGTCCATGATGTTTACTTTTTGCTGTTCTGTCACAAATATTTACAAACTCGTAATCTCAGTTGAGGTTTAAATGCAGACGAGAACGGCTTGATTAAGTGAAGAAGACTTTATGTGAGTCTCTGCAGGCAGCAGGGAAAAGAAAGCTCTTTAAATTCCCTGTCAACAGGTGGTTGATTAAGATCCAGCGGGACGTCTGCAGGGATCCACCTCCCTGATGAAACACCAACCAGATAAGAAACCTGACATGGTTCTGTCTCCTGCAGAAACCCACATTCATAGCTTTGACATTTCAGGACAGAGTTTTTGTCTGTATTTTAATATTTCAACTAAATGTTGCCTCTCTGGGAAATAGTTTCTCCTGATAATGGTAAATGGACTTGCACTTATATAGCGCTTTTCTAGTCTTACTGACCGCTCAAAGCGCTTTACAATACTTGCCACATCCACCCATTCACTCACACATTCATACACTGATGGAACAGCCATCAGGGGCAATGTGGGGTTCAGTATCTTGCCAAAGAATACTTCAACATGCGGCCTGGAGGAGCCGGGGATCGAACCTCCGACCATCTAATTAGTGGACGACCCGCTCTACCTCCTCTTAACCGCCCCTTAATGTGAGTGAAGTTTAGTGTTATCTGAAAAAAGTGGTATGTCTACCAGCAGGTTAATATAATCAATTCATTAATTAAGTAATCGTTTATATAGTAATATACAAAAATAGATGTTGTGTGATAATGTCAGGCAGCAGATTCTCATTTGAGACTGTTTTGACAAATTTGCTTAAAAATGGCCATAATCTATTGATTATCAACTGACCTAACTGATTATCAAAGTAGCTGACTGACCAATTGTTGCAGTTCTAATATAATTTCACTAAAACTGTCCTGAAATGAAGCTGATAAATATAAATGCCAAGTCTGTGGTTGGTTGCCATGGAGATGGTCATTTATTTTCATTCAGCACACCTGCTGCTTCAGAGTTTGTTTTCCTTCATTTTCATGGAAAGTTAAAGTTCAGGTCCAAAGAAACTTGGCTGAGGTTTTTTATTTTTTATGTTTTTAAGCTGGAGGGACGTGTGCAGTGTATTCTGGGTAATGTAGTCCATTTGACCCATAGTCCTTTCTTTCCTGTCTTTTTTGATTTCCCCTTCTGTTTTTGCTCCATCTTTCCACTCCTCCCTCTTCACTTCCTTCTTTTCTCTCCTCTTTCCTGTCTTTCATCCTCTGTTTCCTCCCATCCATCTCTCTCCCCATCCTCCTCTTTTATTTCTCTCTCCCTGTTTGTGCTTCCTCCCTCCATGTTTTCTTTCTTCTCTTTTGTCGTTTCCTCTGTATTCTTCTCCTTTCTTCGCCTGTTATCCCTCATAACTTTCCCTCTGTATCCATTGTGCCTGTTTTTAATATTCTTTCTTTCTTTCTTTCTTTCTTTCTTTCTTTCTTTCTTTCTTTCTTTCTTTCTTTTTTTCTTTCTTTCTTTCTGTCTTTCTTTCTTTTTTCTCACCCTTTCCCTCCCCTCTCCTCTTCTTCTCTTTTCTTCTTTCTGCTCTTACTCTGTTTTACTTTACCTCCCCCTCTCCTCCTGCAGCTGTTCCTCCACTCTGTCTTTCATCCTCTCCTTTTTTGTCCCTTTTCTGTCCCTCTCTTCCTTGCTTCTTCCTTTGTCTTCCCTCTTTCCTTCCTTCCTCCCTCCTTCTCTTTCTTTTCTTTCGTCCTTCCTCTTCTCATCTCCCACCTTCTCTTCATTCTATCCCTTCCTTCCCTTCTTCTCTCACCTGTCTTCTTCTTTTCCCTCTTCTCCTGTTCCTCTTCTTCCATCCTTCCTGTCTTTTCTCCTTTGTCCCTAATTATTTCTTCTCTACCTCTCTGTTCCCTCCTCCTTTCCTTTCCTTTCTCCCTCCCTCACCTCTCTTTCTCTTCTCTCGCTCCTCTCCTTCCTCCCTCTCTCTGTCAGGAATGCAGTCATGTGCTCTAGACTCTTCCCTCCAAACACACACACATTCCTTTGCAGTCGCACACAGACACACACACTTTGTCTCTGCCTCACACACACATGGTGTTTACCCCTCGGATAGAGGAGTGTGTGTAGCTGTAGCTAGAGTCTGAACGAGCTTTTCAAGATAAAAACAGAGTGTATGTGTGACAGAGTTAATCCTCAGGACTTTATTCTGGGTCTGTCTCAGTCCAGCAGTTCCTGAATCTCTTGATCATTGTAGGCTACTGAACTTTTGCTGTTCCGCTGTGATAAAAAGAAACTTTGTGTGGGCAACAGAAGATGTACAAAGCTGCTTTTGTTTCACCAAGGACAAAGAAAGTGAGGAATTATTTCCTGAGGGTGGAAGAAATGCGTTACAGTTACTCTGCTCGCTGTAACTTTGGAGTTTCTTCAGCTGCAAAGCAAAACACTAAGAGTGGATATGTTCTGATTTCTTACAGCGTGGTTCTGGTCATAGCTGTTGGTTTCAAAACATTGTGCTCATGTGTTAGTTGTCAACATCTAAGGGCTGGGGCGATATCCAAAATGTAATATCTCGGTATAGTCCAGCTCAAATATCGTGATATCGGAATGCAGCAGGGCAGGCTGTGCAAAACTGCAAATTAAACAAAAATCTATACAGGCTATACTGTATATATCTCTGGAAAAAAAATCGAACCTAAGGTGAGAGGAATAAGGTGAAATTCCCCAAAAAGAAGTCAGACAGGTTGTAAACAAACCTTTAGGTTAGAGAAACTTATTTGGCAGAAAGAAATGAAGTACAACTGTAAAATTATATCTGTTATAAACATCCATCGCTTCACATCACCCCAACTTCTTGTGCACTGAGAGATTATAGGAACATCACTTTAAGATTTTACTTCCAAATAAAGTAGTTCAGATGTTGTGGATAAACTTTTGGCATGAAAATTTGTTCAAATAAAGAGAAGATTGTTCTTAAAATTGTAGAATTTTTGTTCATTTACTGCCAAATAAATATTCTTAAGCCTTTCTCTGAGGAGGATGGCCAGTAGCTGCATATAATCTATTAGCATTAGCATTAGCAAGTTGGTTGGCTACTGTAGCAAACTACCTAAAGTAAAATAAAAGAGGGTTAGTTAATATTAACCAAACATTAATCCACCTTGTTAAAGTGTTATTGGTTTATTTAGGCCTTTTTGTCTAAAATGAAAAGGAAGTGCAGTAATATTATATTATAGTCTTTTCCAACTAGAATCAGTCTTTTATTTAAGTTGATTCTTTGTTAAACAACAGTACGTTTACTTGAGCTCGCACATCAGTTTACAGTTGTTTAAATTGTATAAAGATTTGTTCTTCTCTTTCCATCACAACATATGTTATTCAAAGGCTGTTGTTAATACAGGCTGTGTTTAACAGACGCACAAAAGGGTTTCATCCCACACTGTGTACGCAGACTTTTGTGTCTTTTTTTTCATAGTAAAGGAAACAGATAAAGGAATGAACACGTTCTGTGTGTCTGGCTGTGAGGTGTCGTACAGGTCACTTCCTCCTGCAGACAGAGGTGGAAATATGTCGGAAACTCCCTGAAGCTTCAAGCCAACAACATGTTCTAACATCTGGGAGGTTGAACGAGGACAAAGGAGACACAAATCATGCTTATCATCGAGTTATTCCATCAGTTTAAGGGTCATAAATGAATTAGCTAGTGTAAGCATGAAACGCTTCAGTGTAAATGAATCATGGAACGTTTTCCGTGCTGAGAGTCGAGAGGTCTGAAATGTAAGAAAGAAGTGAGTCTTGATTTCACTGCAGTCTTGTTGTGTTCTCTTGTTTGAAACCATCGTGGTGCTTTAATCTGCGCAGGAACACTGGCACTTTCAGCTTGCAGCCACATGAACAGGTGCAGGCACACACACAGAGCACGGATTGTCTTATCCTGTCAGAAAACCAAGGGATATGTTATTTTTAAAAAAACGAGGCTACAGGTCACAGAAACAAACTACAATGACTCATATCTGTGTATTTTTCAAGACATTCAGAAAAAACAACAAGTTCTATTCACTGTCATGTTGTTGTTTTTTGTCCTTGGCACGTAGTGGATGGTGAGGTCTTGGATTTCATTCAGGAGCCTGAGAAGTCAGTTTAACTGCAGTGGAGATTTTCCTTCATTTGTCTTTCTGTTTCTTCTTTCGTTCCCTCCCAGCATAACAAAAAACAACATTTGTCATTGAGGCTGTTTTAGATTTTCTACCTGCTGCATGAGTTTGTGCATGTGTGTGTGTGTGTCTGTGTGTGTGAGAGAGAGAGATACACACACAGAGAGGGGGTTTTCTGTTTTAGGATACAGGGCATGTGGATATAGTTGTTAGTTTGCTCGGCTGAGTTTGTGCATAACAGCGAAACAAAGAATGTATGAGCAACTGCAAATGCATGATTTTGTATATTTTTGTACACTGTGTGTGTGTGTGTGTGTGTGTGTGTGTCTGTGTGTGTGTGTGTGTGTGTGTGTTCCGAGAGGAGGAATGCTCTCTCTTTTTCTGATGACCAGTGACAGATGCCCTGCTTCAGGCGGGGGCTAACATCTGTGTGTGTGTGTGTGTGTGTGTGTGTGTGTGTGTGTGTGTGTGTGTGTGTGTGTGTGTGTGTGTGTGTTTGCATGAATGTGCGCGCCCGGGCCTCCGACAGTCGGTACAAAAAGGCTCCAGTGTGTGTGTTTGTGTGTGTTTGTGTGTGTTTGTGTGTGTTTGTGTGCCGACACAGCCACAAGGAATTGTGGGATGCGTGGGAGCCTGGGCACTGCTCATAAAAAGTAGAAGGAATGAGCGAGTGATGGAGTCTCCTTTCTTTCTTTATGAGCATCTCTCCGTCAGAGCTGGAAATAGACCTTCAGGTCTTTAGAGAAAGAGGAAGCAGTCCTGCATTTGAAACTGTTGTCACTGTCATCTGTGTCATCACAGTGTTAAATTATCAATGTGTTACCCTGTAATCAAAACTTTCTGTGTTGCAGCTGACACTCAGTCATTCGTGTTGAATTAATCAGCTCTACACTGTTAAGGTATACAAAATCAGAGATTTTATTATCTCTGTCAATATATTCACCTTTTGACAAAACTTTCCCAACTTAAGGTCCACTTAATACTTTTTCATCACACTATCACACTGTCTTCATTGGCTGGTAGCGTGTGCTCACTCAGAGGAGGAGCTGGATGTGTTTAGATGCTAGCACAGTATCTGTTGTTTGATTCGTAGCAAAATATTAGTTTGACAGTCACGATTAATAGATCCATTCAGTTGCGGTTTTCCCAAATCTTTCAACAGTATCACATGGTTTCCATCAGCGTATGGAAACAACGAAGAAAGGTGATGATTATGTGTAGTTTTACAGCACGTTATGTGATAAAACCATGGATAGAAAACTACAAACAAATTAAACACTTTAAAAGGAAAAACACAAAATGGTAGTTGCCACATTTAAGTTTATAAGGCAGCAGGTGTAGCTACCTTCGTCGCCATGGTTACTATAATAACAGTCATGGCTTGGTTAGGTTTCGGAAAGCATGATTTGGGTTAAAATATGTACTTCCTCAACATTAGATGGTCTTTGTTGTCATGGTTACAACATAAAGTGCTGCTTTCACATGGGAATCGGACACCGCTCTCCTGTGTCATATTCATCCATCCACCACAACCTCCTCCTGACATGGACTTTGTCTCTCTTTATACTACGTCATCCCACTTTTCCCTTTGCTCCTGCCATAATTACTACGACCACTAGATGTCGCCTAGCAACAAAATGTAACTATGGGTCATAATAACCTGCTGCACTGACGACTTATGGGCTCATTTTTTACAGTAGGACAGTCTCTTACTCTGGTGACTTCCTGTAGCTGCAGAACTGTTTGTGAGGTGGATTGGAAGAACTTGAATGACATGTTAGCAACATTAGCATGAGCAGAAGGGAGATGGATAAATGTACTCTGATTGTATTTGGCTTGTTAAGTCGTCTCATGTTTTTCTGTTAGCCGCAGAAATTATTTTGTCTCAGCTCATTCCTGATGACATTATAAATATTGTCTGTCATCCTCCTTCTGTCCGTCTTTTCTCTCTGCTAAGGCTATTTCCAGCCCTCTTCCTTTGTTTCTGCATTATCACACATCATTCCGGTCTGGCCCTTGAGAGTCTGATTTCAGTTGCCGAGATGGACGACCTTTCGGCAGCGGGGAAAAAAAGCTTTGAATGGTCGAGCTCGGCGGCGCTTCGCATTTATTCATGTAGTGTAATTGTCCTCTTCTGAGCGGTGTAATTCTATCGTCGTCTGTTCGGGCTGAATGCCAGGGCGGTTATGAATAAAAATGTGCTGTAGTGAGACGGCAGGATGAAACAGAATGCTCAGCCTCTTTTGTGCTGGATTGAATTGATTGATGGAGAAATTACATGTAAACTGTCCATTTTTGAGCCTTGATTTATCCAAGAGAAGTTGAGTGAGCACTCAGTTATTCCTGTTCTGTCCTCGACCGGTCAACACTGAGCAGCTCCACTAGTATACCTGGCCCTCAGCATGCTTCACTCAAAGGCTCCTCGATTGGAAGTAAAAGTCAAAAGTAAACACCTGGAGTTTCCTGTGGATTAGAAACAGTGTCATTAGCAACATTATTAGAATTTAATTTAACTTGGACTTTACATATATGATATTATTATATTACATATATGATAACGTGGAGCTGAGACTTCGGTGCATGCCGGTTTGTGGCAAGCATACGCTCACCCACCTGTCACTCAAAGAGGCCATGCCCTCAATTATGCAGAACTTTAAGCCTTAATAAAATTCAAATGGGTGATTTCCGCCTGTACAGTTGTCATGAAGCAGGAAATTAGCTGTAGAGACCAAAGCTGTTTTTGTACCAGGCTGTAAACATATTTATTCCTGCTGTAAAGTTGGACATTTTAACATGGGAGTCTATGGGGATGACTCACTGTTGGAACCAGCCTGTAGTGGTCATTAGAGGAACTGCGGTCTTGCCGCTTGGGCCTACCTTTACTCTCCGCGTAGAGGTGGGGAGGAGATGCAACTTCCTGTACCGGTGCTGTTTGTTGACACCTCAGAATCATCCAATATGGATGTCATTCCAAGGCTAATTGGTAGCATGCCAAAGTTAGCGTGTTTTACTTCCTCATAATTCAAACTGAGCTCTGAACTGTTGAGCTACTCTCAAGTTTCCATGGTGCAATAGGTCATTTCAGTGCGTTGCTAAAGGGCACTTTGACTGTAAAGTTCAAAACCAACTGTTGGAAAAAAAACCAGCAGTCTTTTGTCTTTCTTTGTGTTTTGGAGGATGATTAGCTAAAAGACGGAGGACGAGATGAGATCACAAGGCCGGCAACAGCTGGAGTGTGTGTGAGTGGGTGGGTGGGTGAATACAGTTCTCTGTATTCTCTTAGTGAGAGTGTGTATCGCATACAGAACTGCAGTATAGAGACACACACACACACACACACACACACACACACAGACGGACTTTGAACTTCATGTACTGAGAAACATGCAAACAGGCGTCTCCTGTTCTGACTGTGAATGACAGTTTGATGGCTGATTCTGCTAAAGAGACACCTAAACACACACACAGACACACACGGACACGCACACACATACACACACACACTGCAGTGGATGGCATTCAGTCATGCATTCCAGTTACATGAACAGAAGCGCAGGCTGTCAGACCTTCAGCTGTGCTTGAAGGTCACCATGACCACACTCATACACACCTCTCCTGTAGAAAAAACAACACACACACACACACACACACACACACACACACACACACACACACACACACACACACACACACACAGAGTTGGTTTCATTAATGTAACTGGGCCACTGTTCCTGTTCCTTTGTATATTGATTCATATTTAATGTGTTTGTTCGGGGTGTCTGGCTGAAACCACGTGAAACAGGCTACTGTGTTATATTGTGTGTGTGTGTGTGTGTGTGTGTGTGTGTGTGTGTGTGTGTGTGCATGCGTGGTGTCTACAACAATACAGCCTCTCGACACATTCAAACACCCTGTTCCCACATCATATTGAATAAAACACGGTTTTCAAATGTGTCCAACCCAAATATTTGAGCGGCGGCTCTCGGCTATTTTGTCCTCTTCGTCTGTTGGGAGCAGAGCGGGAGTCTGTTGATCTGGTTTAGGGACTTTGGGGAGACTATAGTGGCCACAGGTGCTTGTAGAGGGACAGTGCACAGAAAATATATAAATGTGGCTTTGAAAAATCTGCTTGGATTCACAGCTATGAATCACAACCTTCATAATCCACCTTTATGGCGCTGATGTCGTTGTACTTTCACAGTATTAATAGAACCTTGACCTACTTTATAATCAAAGAACACATAGACATCTACCTTTATACTGTATGCAACCTTTAAGATCCTTGGCAGTTTTGCTTGTTGTGTAGTTCCTGTTCCCATCAGAGAGGAGCTTTTGCAGCCTGCAGTGCCAACTATCACTGATTGGTTAAATACAAATGATTTGTCGATGCAAGTTACATCTAGATGGCTCAGTTTTTGGTAGATATCTTGGCAACATAACCAGTATTTCAACAGTGTTTCAGTCTGTATATTTCACTGTATAGTTGACTATAGTTACTATAGTTATTTCAATGCTGTTGGAACATTGAATGTCTATCAGTATCAGGACTTTTGTGACTTGTAATCTACAATACGTGGGTCTTGAGAGTCTCTCTCATTTTTGGCTTTTAAACAGATAATAATCCACCAGCCAATTTACAGTTTAGTGATTAGTTCAATCCAGGTTCTCTCTAGCTTGACTTCATGTCCATAAGCAGTGTGTCCCTGTTGTCCATGTGCTTTTCATATGCTTTGTTTGGTTTTCCTGGTTTATTCAAATCGCTTAAGAAAATTCCAGTTCAGGCAGAAGTGACACGGTTATGCTGTTTAGGAGCATTTGAAAGTATTTCTGGAAGTGCTGAGGAAGATGAGGGAGCGGTTTACTCTTAAGGAAACAGAGAGAGAAAGAGACGAGTGTGACCACCTGTCAGAGGTTTATTTAGCTGCCATGGTAGCCGCCGCTGCGCTGCTTCTCACGACCTCCATATGCCTTGTATAGACGACCTGTTACACCCCTGTGTGTTAAATATGGTGTGTTGGAGAGCGTCAATTAACAAACGAAGCATTGCTGCATCTCCCTGTTTTTAATACTATTAGAGGATGAATGAAATATGGTTCATTCAGGTTTGTATTGGGTTTCATGTTCAGAAAGTCGGGTGTGTGTGAACATGACCCGAGTCTCACCTCCTTCAGCTGTACACTTCAGCTCTTCTTTTTTTATTTTTTTTTTTGAACTTAGACTCTGGCTCCTGAGACTTGACCCTCCAGCTGACCTCTGTGATCTTTGACACACTAAACACACTCACTGCTGCAGCAGCCAGTTTATCCAGTCCACTCATAATGTACCAGCATCATGGCATTTTATCCCCAGCTGATCTGGTAACCCTCCCATGAGGAGGAACAGCTCTTAAATAAATAACTTTAAACAAGCAGACAAACCCTGACTGTGCTTTCTCAAACTGAGTTTAACCGGAGCTGTCGAGGTGTTTAACCTCATAATACGGTTTGTTAGCTCTTGATTCAATTTGACAATTAGGAGCGATTTTCCAATCGGCGCTCGTCCTGTCTGCTGGATGAGCCTTTGTCCCGAGTGTTTACCAAAACTGCTCGTCTGTCAGGCTGCTTGTCTTTTGTCTGTTTCTGAAACCAGTCCAAGCTCTGTGGCTTCTCAGAATCTAACGTTTTGTGCTTTTTGATAGTTTATTTAGATGAGTCTCATTTGTTATATTGATCGTTTTAGACTGCTCTGACTTTGTCGTTAAGGTGCGTCTTCAGGTTGTGTGTAGGATCTGATCATTTTCATGATCTCGTTTTTGTTTCATTGTGAACTTGTGGCATATTTCATGTGGTCTGTTGCACTGTAACTGATGGTTGTTGCTGCGTATCTTGGCCAGGACATTTGCCATCTCTAGAGCCATGCCGCTTCAATGGTTAAAATGACAAACAAACGTCAAATATGTGTTTATGACAGTAAGTTGACCAATTAATAAACCTGATACTAAAGAAAAAAAAAGAACAAGAGTGACAAATTAACATCAAGTTCTTTAGCAGCGTTATTGACCGTCCCCTTTCTTATTAGCTGGTCAGACAGATGTGCCTGCAGCTGTTTCTACAGACCCTAAGTACTGGGGATGCACCGGGGATGATCAGAGCTGCAGATTTCAGGTGGAATTAAGAGCAACACTACAGGTGCTGAAGGTCATAATAATGTTATGTGATACTGATCCACAGTTCTCCTGTTAAACTCAGTGAAGCAAACAAATAGTCTTTAAAATCTCTCTCAAAATGAAGCCTGGAAAAATTTTATTACAATACTTTCTACCTACTTGCAATGAAATCAATTAATTTAATTATTTCTGAATTTGCATTTGTTTTTACAAATGAGGCTGACGACTCCAAATTAATAAAACGTTAATTTTTAAGAACAGCTAATGTTTTTGTCCTGTCTTTGATGAATTTGTCGTCTTAGTCGGAAATGACATAATATTAAAACTTGAGTAAAATACCATTTTAATCACCTTAAGTCCACTTCATAACAGATATCAATGTGAAACCAACACCCTTTTCATTTCAGCGGAATCTTTGTACCACTTCAGCTTCAACCATCATTTCCATTATTTACACTGGCCCCTCTCTTTTCCATTCGTCTCCCTCATTTGACAGGAACTACCTTTAAACAGCAGCAGCAGCGTTTCACACAGAAATCCTGCTGTCACCTTCACTCCCAGCTAACAAGGTGACAGTGAAAGTGAGAGGACGTTCCTGCAGGTGACAGAAATACGAAAGTGCACCTGGAAAAGTATTCTACCATCTGCCGACACCGACAGCTCTGTTTTGACTTCTGGTTGCGTGAATACGTAGCTTCAGGGTGAAGGTATGTCGAGCGACATTTGACAGACGCTGTCTTTAAGACGTTTTCTGTGTAAATCCCTTTCACTGGGATGTAAGTAAGCACTGATTTCATTTCACATGTGCAGTGATACATCCAGCTTCTTCCACCAAGCCAGTTTTGGATGGTGGGATTGCTCTGAGCTTAAAGGAGCTGGACTGCAAAAGGGAAGGGTCACAGGTTCAATCCTCGATACACTAAACCCTTCCAGCCTCATTTATTTCCAGTCAATCTGGGTAAGAGCGCTGGCTAACTGCCCAGAAAACACACATGTAAATCAGTCCTGCAGTAGATGACTGGAATTATGGATTTTCACTCTGTAGCTTCATTAGATTATTATATTTTATTTTTAATGGCAACAATAGAAGTGAGCAGTTAGCTTGTTTCTCTGCTTAATGGAGGTTAATTGCTTTGCTCAAGGGTACGCTAACATGATGCAATGTGTGTCATGCATCCTCTGTTTAAACAGTGTCCTCATGGTTGTTACATAAAGAAAGAGAAATAAAAATCAGCTAATGAGAAGCAATTTCATTGGAATTAAAGGAGTACGAGGATTTCTAAAATATGAATATACAACAAAACAAAATTAAATATATCAATAAAAATGTTCAGCTTTTATCGTTGAAAAAAAATATTAAGAATAAAATAAATATTACACAATAAAATATTTATAATATATATTTAATTATAAAATATATTTTTTTATTATTGAAATATTGAAATATTACATTTACATATATTTTACATTTCAAAAATATTTTATTATAAAAAATTATAACGAATATTTAAGAAAAATATTGATTAAATATTTAATATTAAAAAATTCTAAAATAATAGAATAAGATAAAAATATTTATATTTATAAAATTTTAATATAACAAATAGTTTAGAATAACATATTTACAAAAAATATTTTAATGAAATTTTGTATAAGAAAATAATAAAAAAATAAACAATAGACAATATTTATTTTTATTGATTATTCAGCTTTATTATTCTGCTTCAGGAATTCAAACCAGCAACCCTCCAGTCAAACAGCTGCATACTTATCTATACTGTATGTTGACAAATCACTCTGTTTGGTTATTAGCAGAATTCATAGCGATGTGATGACACATTAGCTAATTACAGTTTTTATTTTTTGCCTCCTCTGTGGCTCATACAACACTCCTCTTCACGCTTTCCTAATTATCTTCATTATTAATTAATGATCTCTCACACTACTGCAACAGCCCAGTCTTTCCCCTTGTTCATGGCTGCTCTCCACCAGCTCAGCTGATACTGGAAATGTCAGGCTGTGTGTGTGTGTGTGTGTGTGTGTGTGTGTGTGTGTGTGTGTGTGTGAGGCTATGATGCCACGTTAAAGGCAATGCAGGATAATCAGATGTGACATTTTGGCATGAAGAGGGCTGCTGCTGTTACAGAGCCGTAATGATCATGTGCTGTGGCAGAGCGACCTGGTTGACCCTGCGAGGAGATGAGGGAAGGAAGGAAGGGAACAAGGAAGGAAAACAGGAAATGTAATTAAATAAATGGATGAATTGAAGAGATGGACTTGGATGGATGACTGAAAAATTGGATAGATAAATGAAAAATAAGATTCCATCATCTCCTTTTGCTGCCTTTCAATCCTTCTTCTTTCTTCATCCTTCCTTCCCTATTTCTTTTCACTACTGTCCATCTTTCCTCGTGTTCTTCTGTCTTTCCTTTCTCCCTTCATTTTTCCTTTCAGTTTCCTTCTCTCCTTCTTTCTTTCATACATTGTATTCATCTTACCTCGCTTTCTTGCCTCATTACATCATCCTTTCTTGTCTTTCTTCCTCCTATCCCTCCATGCCGCCTTTCCATCCTTCCTCACTTCCTTCCATCTGTCCTTCTTTCTCCTTCCTCTCACTCTGCTTTCTTTCCTCTTCTTCCTCTCGTCTTCCATCCTTCCTTCCTTCCTTCCTTCCTTCCTTCCTTCCTTCCTTCCTTCTCATCCTTTAATGCGTCCATCCTCCTTCTCTTCACTCTAATCTGCATGTCTTTCTTCCTTGTCATTTTACCATCCTTCCTCCCATCTAATCTCCCTCTTTTTCTCCCTTCTCTTATCTTTACATCCTCTTTTAATGCTCCCGTCTCATCTTCCTCCCTCTAATTTGCCTTCTTTCTTGCTTCTTTCTTCCCTTCCCATCTTCCCATCATTCCTTTTTATCTTCTCATCACTTTCTATGATCAGATTTCTTTCCTTTCACCCTCATTTGTGTCCTTTAATGCTCCCTTCTTACCTTACACCCCTCCTATATACTGTCCTTCTTTCAAACCTCTAGCCTTTCTTTTCCTGTCTTCTCCCTGCTTCCTCTACTGTACCTTTCTTCTGCTTCATTCCTTACTCCATCATATCTTCAGTGTTCTCAAGGCAGGTACTTAATGGGTTAAAAACCTTGCTCAAGGGCAAGAGTCAAGCTCAATAGACATACCAGCTGTAGTGGGAATTGAACCTGCAAACTTTTAGTTTCAATGCAGTCTCTTCTCTGTGTGTCTGACTTTGCAGCACATTAGCAGAGGTGAATCAGATCACATAGCTTTTTCCTCTCTCTCTCTCTCTCTCTCTCTCTCTCTGTGTGTGTGTGTGTGTGTGTGTGTGTGTATGTGTGTGTGTGTGTGTGTGTGTGGTGACATTGCAGTTGTTGGTCAGGGACGCAGTCTGTCAGTGGGAAAGAATCTGTATGCTGAGATACACACACACACTCAGCTCTTCAATTATACATAATCATTCAAAGACACACACACCTCGACTCCCACGCCTCAGGCATGTTGTTTATATGTGTGTTTAGACAGAAATAAACTCCTTCCAGTGAGGCTGCCGCTTTGCAGCAGTGCTGTTTGGGGTTTGATGCCTTGCTCAGTGGCACATGGGCGTTAGTCATTGAAGGAGGAGGAGACGACATTCTCAGAAAGTCCAGTGAATCATATTTTGTAGATCTGTTTCTGGTCCACTTGTTTTGTGCAGAACCACATACACACCAACACTCACACACAAAGGCTAAATGCTGTGTTATTAATAGAAGTGTCAGGGTGACACAGTAATCCCACATGGCAGAGGCATTCCTCCTCTGATATCTGCACACACACTTCGACTCAGCACTATACAGAGAGAGAGAGAAAGAAAGGTGTGTGTGTGTGTGTGTGTGTGTGTGTGTGTGTGTGTGTGTGTGCGCTTCAGTGTCTATCTAAGATAGCTAACTTACTTTTGTTTAAACCAGTCTGATTGACTGGTTTACTAACTAGTTGTTTAGTACTTTTACACCAAGGCAAAAGACCTGAAGAAGAATGTGTTTTGTCGATACATGTTCTCACCTGGAGAGTAAAGGGTTAAATGTTAACAGATTAACCGTGGACACCTGTAGCTGAAAAAAGGCTCCAGAGAAACGTGTGTGTGTGTGACTAAAATCTGTCATTAACTGTGATTAAATTAATCCGTATCCATAGCAACAAGCATCATAGTGTATGGTCAGGTTGGACAGTTTCCTGAAATTTGACTAAAGCTTTTTTATTGATTGGTTATTGATCTGGTTTACTGATTGCCGTGCTGACGTCTTGATTGATTACTTGATCACTGAAGGACCAAGCGACGTTGTCAAGGGATCAGTTGTGGTTTCAGAAGTACAAAAAAATATCCACTTATAACATTTATAATAAAATTGGTTATTTTGCTTTCTATAATAATGTAGCATAACAAGAACAAGAACCTGCAATATTTACCTTCATAGACACCTGATACCACAAAGACCACTGTGCTTTACTGCCTAACCTTTGAGAGACGTTCAATTGTAGCATCTGCTTTGTTTTCAGCCTGAAGTAGTGTCTGCTAATGTTCATTTCAGGCTTCATTGCACCCCAACAACCTTTACCTGTAAGAAAAGGGAAGCCCATATGTAACCTGAGAGGCAAAACCCAGGGCAAAAACCTCCAAGAAAAACCTGCCCCTCCACTGAAAGCGTCTCAGAGGAAAATATCAACATCAACTCTGATGGACTGTGATGGCCGGACAGGAAGAAAATAATGTTCAGAGAGATGAGTAAGAAAATCAACTATCAAATCACGTTCTACTGAATGAATGGCTGATGGAGAGAGTAGCAAAAGAAGCTGCGGCATACAGAAGTACAGCACTTAGTGGCGATAGAGCTTGTATATCTCGACAAAATTTGCTACTTCAGTTAATGGTTCTAAATACTCTGGTACCCATGATCCTCAGCGGGAACTGCTGTTGCAAAGACACCATCAAGAGGCATGAATCAAAACAATCAAGGGAAAATTCACAGATTATGAATCATAGTTGCTGATTTCACCAAAAATTGCCCCAGAATATAAAGTTAAATCATTTTTAGCATTAACTCGCTTTTATTAGTGTAGCAGTGCTTGAAGTCCTAGCTGACTTCTCACTTTAAGTTTATATGTACACAAGATTTCTGAACCAGTTGTTAATTTTTATACTGATGGTTGAACCAGGAGAGTTTTCTGTTTATCGAAGCTCCACTTGTAGCTAACATCATCTTTGAGGAAAATAAACCACAACTACTTAAGGAACCTTATGAACCTAAAATAGGTCTGCCTACTTCGCCTGCTTTGCTTCTCTGTTGACACTTTAACCGTTTGGCTGCTTAAGTGGTTTACTGACAGACTGGTTTACTGGCTGGCCGATCACACCACATGTTCATGAATTAATCGGTAGGTCGAGCCAGGAGAGTCAGTGGACCTCTTCAGCTGGGATACCGAGCTGTGATTTCCAAAATAACAAGCACTCACTAAGGGATCACACACACACACACACACTCTCGGTGGATTCATGGGACAGGACTCCTGACTGTTCTTGGGACCGACACAGTGTGTAGCTGCAGGGTTCTGGCGATCCTCTGGATGCTGGCAAAGACTGAAACATGTGACTCAGCGACTCTTCAGAGCCGGCTCTCTGTTCTCCCAGCAGCCTCGGGGAGCAACACAACTCACAGCCAAGACCTGAGTGACACACACTCGGTTTCAGTCCAAAAACAAGATAGTCACTCACTTAAAAGAAAGAAATATTTAGAGATTATTCTATTTTTTGAAGTGAATACTGGACAGAAACTCTGCTTGAGAGGCTGAAACATTGGGCAGAAGCACAACATAAAGTTAGAGCTGCTGTAGCTCAGGAAGCCTGGATAACTCTGGTGGTCAAGTTACAGACACTTAAATGAATAGTATCCTGTATGTCCTGATATCTCCATCAAAGTTAAAATGATCACACCCACAACTTTATCAGCTTTGTCTTTTGCTCTAAGTGAACAAGGACCAGTTCCATATTTCTTTTTCTGGTGCCAGTTCAGTCGAGTAGGATCTGGTTCAAAACATGGTGGACTGTGTTCAACATGAAATGACACTCAGGTTCAGGCCTTCTGCTGACATGCTTCTCTTTCTGCACCCGACCATGTGTGTGCTGCAGAGAGGACCAGTTGTCCATTGGCATGGTGAGGCTTAATCTGTGTGTGTGTGTGTGTGTGTGTGTGTGTGTGTGTGTGTGTGTGTGCAGCCTGCAACAGTGTGTGTGCTTTCTGCTTGAAAATGAGGCTTTGTTTTTTCATTCCTTATTTCCTTAAAAAAAAGATTTAATGAAGAGACAGTGACATCATCACAACAGTAGATATTCTGCTTGAATGGAGCAGTTGTGTTACATTGTGAGTCTATTACTTTAGTACTGTTGCTAGGTTAGCTTGTTTCATCTACAATGTGTCAATTGCAGTTTTACCACATTTGCATCATAGCCATAATTATGAATAGAGATCATTTACAGATACATTTTTTACAGATTGAGTTGTTGTGTAATATACTCGATTGCAGATTGTGTAATTGCACTGAGAGGAAATCCACTGTATTGGCCTGAATATTAGACGACCCTGATTATGAGATGTAAAAGTGTACATTGAAATCCCACATATTTAATTTGTCTGTCTGTCAAAAACATAGACTGTAAGTAAAGATGGACGTAGCCTCCGTGACATCACCCATAGTTTTCTGAAGAGTGGTTTTAAAGCTCAGAGTGAGCTGCTCCACCATCGCCATCCTGGCAGTGCCTGACTCCCTAACTCTCAGCAAAGAGGAGGGGCGTGTGTGGAGCCAAGACAAAGCAACATACCCTCAGTTATGCATAACTTTAAGCCTTAATAATATTTAAACAGGTAAATTATATTAAAATTCAGCCCTGTAGAGATGTCATGAAGGAGGAAATTAGAAGTACAGAGCAAATCATTCAACAACAACATACAAAAAGACACTTAAGAATAATGCAGACATAAACAGTCAGAAAACAGAACTCTTAGAAATCTAACAGCTGAACCCACGGGTTAAAGGGTCTGTCAACCCAAATTACAAAAACAGATATCCTTCTTAGATTTCTGCCTCTGCCCCAATGCAGTGGGTGTAATGAAATTTCCTCTGTTCCATCTAAAGCTTTGGAAAAATTCCATAAAAAAAAAAAAAAAATCCAGACACACTGTACGTCACGTTTAGAAAGGGACTGTTTTTTTGTAGCTAGTAGCCAGTTTTGTAGGTAGTTTTCACAGTGAGGTGGTGATTTTTTAATATGTGGTTTGTCATGTTTATGGTCATGGAAAAATGTATCTTTACCACCATATTCATATTTGCTATGACTTTTAATTATGTTGTACAGAAGTTGTCATACCGACAAGACAATATCCATTCACATACACATTCAACAAACACACACACAGTTTGTCTGCTGCCTGGTGAAATAAGGGTTAAAAAACAAATTACCAGAGTGTAAATAGCTGGGAAATATGTAGTTAATAAGTACATTTGTTGCTGACACCAGAACATTGTTGGCCATTTAAGATAACCATGTAGAGCTCCATAGACCTCCAGGGATATTTCACTACAGTCCTTGTGCACTTTGTTGATCTCCCCCACCCCTCCCACCCCACAGGAAACATGCATATCAGTGTATCATAATTAACTGAGCACTAATTCCCTCTCTGGTGGCCACAGTGTGCACTATATGGGTTACGCTGTGACCCAGAACAGTGATAATTTATTTCAAATTCGTATTTTTAATTAATGCTGCCTCAGTTGGTGCCGTGATTGATGTGGCATCGCTTGTAGGGATGTTTAATGGCCATTAATCTCCACGGAGAGCAATTATTCAGCCGCCGCTGAGCATCACCGTGTCAACAATGTCACAGTGACGAGCCTATGTGCTTTTATTTGATTCTGATTTTTCTGGTTTCTCCCTTTCTGAATGCTCTTACAGAATCCCAACAGCAATGAAATCCAAGTGGATTCCAAGGAAGCCGCCACAGGGCTATCTTTGGACTGATGCATTATAGTGCCAAGTATGCTTCTTCTTTTCTCCCATCACAGGGAAGCCATTTTTGGACAGCTGGTTTACAGCCTGTTTTGAGAGTCTCCCCTGCCTGTTATGTAACAGCATGAAACTGACTTAACTGCTACTGCTACCACTCTGGAAAGTGAACTGAACTTCAACAAGTCAAAATAATGATGAACAAACCTGTTCTAATGAAGTTCTTTAAACCATCATGAGCCAATATTTTTTTATTTTTATCAATTCACTTATTGTAAAGGAAAAGGAGCCGTTGTAGTGACAAACCCACATAGAATTAACAGCAGCTCTGCAGCATTTTAGCCTCTTGTAGCTCACTGTTTTTCTTTTATAACAGGTTAGGTGTATGGTTAAGTGTCCATGCTCACATCAACCCCAAAGGTAGTGACTACCTAGCAGCAGATGTCTATAAGAAGATATTTTTGTGGTTTTAAGAACCAAAAACCATCTCAGTGTAGTTTTACATCTCCTCTCTCAGGCTTCTCTCTGGAGCTCTAGTAACAACAGGTCAGTCAGCCAATTAGAAGAGAGGAGGCTCTGAGCCTCGAAATATTTTATTTATTAATTTTCTTTCATTTATTTATTTTTTTTAAGTACTCTGTTTTGATATATACTGTTACTGTGATATACAACTACATCTATCATTATAAAGGATTTTTTCCACAGCTGTCTTTAGGTTTCATGTCATATTCAGTTAACCAGTCTGTCACTAAAATACTTAGTAGTAAATTATTGCATTAAATCTTTCCAGTGGTGAGGTCATTATCTCCAAATAAAGCATTCATTTTGAGTAGTTCAAATGGCAACAGGAGCTCAATTACAGCACAGGGAAACAGTGCAAGACATGCACCAAGTGACCAGTAATCCATTAGTCCAAATAAATATTTCGGGATAACCAAACTGATGAAACCATTGAAAGGACTCTGAATAAGCTATTTTGGAACAAGTCTTTGACCACAATTTCACGGCTCAACCAAGCTATTGTATTAATAGGATTTCCATCACTGCGAATGACCGTCGTGGAGAAAAAGCCCCGACAAGGCATTAATCTGGATTAAAATGGTTTAAGCGTGGCAGGGCCTCGTTCACATAAAAAACTGTGAGGCCTCAGTGTCAGCTCAGGTAATTATGTTGGAAAGTGAAGAGGTCATATTACTTCACATCTCAGCCGGATGAGTTCGGAGGCTCTGGGAGCTGCTCACTCGATTGAAAATGAGGAATTTGATATTTGGAAACTAGCCTCATTTCTTTTCCAAGCTGTACCAGTGCTTTTTGATATTACTCTGACTTTTAGAACTGATGATTTCCTCAGCACCTGTCCAGTGAAAAGTTGTTTTTATTTCAGTCGTTCTTGTAGCTGTGTGTTTCATTTATACCTAGGGAGTCTGGACTATTGTCTGGGATCATTTTCCCAGAGTCTGGTGGAAATATTATTGAAGATGTACTGTTGCAGGAGTGCAGAGAGTGCAGGTTAATACCAGGGGTGCCACTCTGAACCCAGTGAAATGGTTATAAATGAACTCCTCTGTGCAAAGACAAATACATTCTAACCTACTCTCTTTCTTTTTCCTCTGTCCACCCACGATAAGTTTACTGGACTAAAGCATATACAGGAGGAAAATCTGAGCATGCACACACTACAGTTAAACACACTGAATTGTCTCATCCATCAGTACTTCCTGGCTCACAGGAGCTTCCACACTTCCTTCGGGAACTGTTTTGTTAAATGTTAATCCACACCCACCTGTTATCTACCTTTACCTCACCTCCAGCCTGTCCAATGATGTCCTACTTTCCTCTCTGTGGAGGGTGGAGTCACAGTGCTCACCTGTCCTACAACACCAGGACCAGGAAGCACAAGGTAAACTCTCTTTGGGAAACAAAGTCACTCATTGTCTTCTGCATCGTCCTTCAGTTGATTCACGACCGCAGCCTTTTAATAGAGAAAATCACTGTGTGAGAGGATGGCGTCGTCGGTGAAGAGAGTCATTATCCTGCTGACAATGGACAGGGAGGGGTCCACTTCCTGTGATGGGGCTGTACTAAAGGACTTACTCGTTGTTTTACAGTGGTGATGTGGCCTGTTAATCTGATGAGGTCAGTACAGTATTTACTTTTCAACAGATATCGGAAGAGCCTAACAATAGACAGTATATAGAGTATTACTACGCTCTGTGGTTTATCACAACTTAACCCACTGATCTGTATATATAAATCCCTGCTTGGACTGGTTCCTTTTCACCTGTGTCAATTATATGTGCTTCTAAACCTGAACCAATAGACGCTCTATTCAGGCCAGTTCAAAAAAGACTAAGAACGCAGCAACCTAGCTCCTTGTTTCTAATTGTTTTCGATAGTTTTTGAAAATTCATACTGTTTTGTGCAGTGTGGGACAGTTTTGTTGTCTGTGTTTATTGTTGCACTGGTGTTTTATTTCGTCTTCTTTGCCAGATCTCTGTTAAAGAAGATGTTTAAATGTCAAGGATATGTGTTGAATTAAAGAAAAGACAACCACCAACAAGCTTTTTGCTAATGTAATCCATGAGTGAGATCGGCCGATGCTGATCATTTTTGGCATGCATCGCAGATGGCGTATGTTCTATCAGTCTCACACACTTTGTAAAAAGTCCACACAGCTGACATGCTGTTTTGTTTTAGTGGCCTGTCGCATGCTGTGGCAGTGAACAAGGAGGGAGGCGGGACTACACTACACAGCACACAGTGCTTCTCTCAGCCGCAGACACCAAAGTATTAACCACAGGTGATCGGTTCTAAGGTGATCGATGACTAGAAGCTTTAATTCCCATCTTCCCATCATGTATATTTGACAAAAATCAGCTGATTGGCATCCATACTGGAAAAGATATATTTGCAGTTTTTTGCATAGAATGTGAGACATGGCATCATAGTTCAGCTTACAATCACTATAGTATATTACATTATTTTACTGTACATGTAGGGTTACCAAAACCATGTCTGACTTTCAGTATTGATTCCAAATAATACTTTCACTACCTTAGTTTTTCATACTATGGGAATAAAACTGAGTTTCTCAGCAGTGGTCACAGTATGATGAACACCTGTACAACCTGATGCAATATAATACTGGAGCCCGCCACAAGCACTCTTTTCAAATGAGGCTCAGTCTGTGTTGAGACTGTTAGAGATTTATCCATTCAACATTTGGAGCCATTTGTACTTTAATATAATAAAATGAATTTAAAGTTGAAGTTGAATACAGCGTCATAATCTATGACCTTTAACATTACCAGAGTTTACTTAGCATCTCTATGGGGTTCAGTTTTAAATTCAGGGTCAATACATTAGATAGAGTTACACTGAGTTAGTTTGCAGGTGTAAAGGTGCTGTAGATAGTGTGACTCTGCCCTTGGTGCTTTTTGTTTAATCATCTCTCCATTGCCATTTTCTGTTGGCTCACACTACAGTAGCACCATCCTTCTATCATTATGCTTCATTTTGTGCTGGAAGTGTTGGTAGCGTAGTGCAGCTGCTTCAGTGACCCAGTTTCCTCATGAGAAAAATTCAAATTTCACAGGTTGGTGCTCACTGTTTAACTTAGAACCAGGATAAGAAATGAAGCTATAAACTGAGCTGGCTGTTCTCAGTACAATAGCAGAACCAGGTGCACGGCTGCTGTTTACCCTTTCCTCTTTGAAGAGTCATATATGGTCTGTTGACTCAGTGATGTCACTCTTTCAAAATGAGATCAGTGTTTGCGTGGGCTTATATATGACAGCAAAGACAAATATCCACTTCAGTTTTTGAGTGTGGATTTCTTCAACAGTAAACTCTGGATGAAAAGACTCTTGTTCTTTATATTTTATGTAGAAATTAGAGCTGAAACAATCAGATGATTGAGTCTCATTAAGTCTCATGATCCCTTCTATGCATCACAGGATAGATCTCAGGGGTTTATGAGATGCATTATGGGATAGATTACAAAAAAAAGTTCTGTGACAGAAATTTGAATTCTTATCTCCAGTCTTTGTTTTTGTTGTGAAAAACCAGATAGTTTTTTCTCTTCAGGCCTCAAAAATGTGACTCAAGTGAAATGTGATAGACGGTGAAGACTTGTCAATAAGAAAATAATTGTTAGTTCTAGCCTGAGTAGACATTACGTCTTTGCTATCACTGCTTTTGCAGACTTTTTTTTTAAATGGTGTGCAGTCTTCACGGCTCCTACTACCTCAACTTTGCCGACATTTTGATGTCTGATAGAGATTTATGACGTTATCTCTGCCACATAAAACGCTCAGCGTCACTTTTCTCACATCTCTTTCTCTCGTCTTGCAATGAAACTCCACTTTTGTTGGTGTCATCACAAAAGCTGCCAGCTGCACATCGCTCCTATCAGCACTCTTCAGCACTTCCTCACTCTTCACTGGGAAACTTTGCCGTTCAGCTTTTTTTTTTTTTCTTCCTCCGGATCTTCTGTCTCTCTCTCTTTTTTGCTTTTGTGTGTGATTGATGGCTGACAGAGAAGCCAGACGGAGGCCGTACAGACCTGACTGCTCTGCTAGCTGCTATTGATTCCTCTTCACTTAAGCCGTAATGAAGTATTGGTCAGCCTCAGTGAGTGTCAGCAGTGCTTAGCGAGGCAGCAGGTGAGAGGAGCCCCGAGACACTAGACTTAATTACAACTGGTCCTTGTGTATTCAGCTTCCCCTTTGAGCTGCACTGATGGCATTAGTGTGGTGGTGGTTGGAGGAAGGAAGACGGACAAGTGCTGCAGCTGATTAAAGGAAATAAAGGAAGGAATGATAAGTTTTTGTTCGTCCTCAGGGGGGAAGTTCACTCGTGAGAGCAGCATGAAAACAGGTCAAAGACAGAGATCCAGGAAGGAAGATATAAATTAAGAAATTAAAGTTGCACTCGTCAATATTTTCATATTAACAACGGATGAAATTACTTTGTGTCATGTAAAAGCAACAAGTCCTCCAACCTTTTTTTTCTACCGTCTGATACGACTCATAGGAGTATCTCCTGAAATATATTGGACCTTGGTTGTCATGGTTACAATAATACACATGTGTACTCTACCGAAAGTAGCATACCTGCCTTTATCGCCATGGTTACTATAATGGTTTGGTAAGGATTAGGCCCTAAAGCTGCCTGGTGAGGTTTAGGAAAAGATCATGATTTGGATTAAAATAAATTCTTCCTCAACATTCGATCTTTGTTGTCATGGTTACAATATAAACAGCTACTTTCACATGGGAATCGAACACCGCTCTCCTGTGTCATATTCCTGCATTTTGTTGTCCTATCCATCCACCACAACCTCCTCCTGACGTGGACTTCATCTCTCTTTATACTACCTCACCGCACTTTTCTCTTTGCTCCTGTCATAATTACTACGACCACTAGATGTTGCCTAGCAACAAAACGTAACTTTCGGTCATAATAATCTGCTGCACAGACGACTTAGTGGCTTGTTTTCTACAGAAGGACAGTGTCTGTAATGTAAAAGAGGCTGCTTGAAGTGGAAAAACATATGGAAAATTTTTCTCCAAACTCCAACTTAAGGGTCTTTTAGCTTGTTGTTTTGGTTTTTCTGGCACACAGATGAAGTTAGAATAAGATTGTGTCAGAAGTTCGAAAGCTCTAGAACAGCCAGTGAATGTACCTTGTGGTTTTCTCAACTACTGTTTTGAAGGTCAAGACTAAACTATTGATTTTGAGATAAGGATGTAGTGGTGGAAGTAGAGTGGTTTGTAGTGCTGGTGACAGTTGAGAGATGTACTGCAGAGCAGGATGTGCCTCAGTGAGGAGGTGGTTGTGTCTGCTGAATGGCTCAAATGGAAACGCTAATGTTTGCAAAATAAACAAATTACTGATAAATTGTTGATGCAGAAATTCTGCTGAACAGATTTATGAAACTTGAGTCTCACATACAGCCCTGCTGCATATCCATACAAGGATAATAACAGGTCTTGATTCTCCAGTGTTCATGTCGGGAAACATATCAGAAACGTCCCCAAGGCCCTCATATCACACACACACACAAACACACACACACACACACACACACATTGGAAACATATGTTTGTGGAAAAAAACTTTGCATAATTTATTGTGTGATGTAAACAACACGTCTCCTCACTGTCACTGACACCCAAGATGCCATATGTTCCGCTGACGAAAGCTAATGCCTGCACACTGACTCTGAGCCACAGTTTTATTTAGATTGACGAGGTTTTAGTCCTGGTCCATTTTTCTTCAGGTAGCATGTTTAAAACTGGTTACCACACCCATATATACTGAATATATATTATATATAACATATATTTCTTATTTGCAAAAATGTATTGTATTCCCGCTTAGTTTCTCTCACTTCCCTCTTTTACCTATGAACAGGTGATTTGTTACCCATCTGTTGCTTTGTTTGAAGACATTTTGACAGAATGAATCTGTTGTGAGGATCAAACCTGTTGCTCTCCAGCAAGAGTCCTGATTCCACCTTAAACCCTGAGAAATGTTGACCCAGTGCTGGTCTGCCTGAAGGAGCTTTAGCTCCGAGCACGCTGCCCATAAATGGACACACACTGAAGGGAGAGGATAGAACAAGGGGGGGACTGATAAGAAAAAAAAGGGGAAAAAGGGAGGATAAAGACTGCAACAGGAAAGAGAACGAGGTAAAGAAAAAGTGTTAAATGTAGGAAGAAAGAATTAAAGGGAGGGTGATCAAATGGAGAGATAAAAATAGGAGATGAAGGAATGTCAAAGGACATAAAAAAAAGTAGACGAGAGCAAGTGAGGGGGAAAAGTGATCTGTTAGCCAATGTAAACACAGGAAACGCCAAAAAAAAAAGAAAAAGAGAAAAGGTTAGAAACATCTTTTAATGGAAACTGAGATCCACAGCCTGCAAACAGTATCCTCGAGTGAACTGTGGGAGAGTCTCTTTGGTCAGATTTACATAACAGACTTATTATTACTCACTACACCTGCTTTTAAAAGCTCCATATAGTATAAAGGTAGATGACCATGTGTTGTTTGATTATAAAGCAGGTCTAGGTTCTGTATTAATACTGTGAAAGTATCAAAGCCTGTATTCAGAAACTGAGCCTTAAAACCAGCCGTCAGGACTTCTGTGACTTTGTGATGTCACAACAAAGCAGTCACTGTTCTCAGCCATGCCCTTGCTCTTTGGTGTATTACATCATCAAGCAATATTTAGCCACTTTTCAAGTGGTTTTCATTACTTTCCATTAAAATTAGTTGTTTCCATTACTTCCTTAACTTTGCACATGGACCATGCACAGTCCAACCATACACCAGGGTTTGACCCAGTCTAGTTAAATGTCAAACACTGAGCTCAGGTCAGCTGAGGTTTTAATGTTAAAGTTTTAATGGTGCTTTTTAAAGTAGCCTGCCAGGAGGTGGAATAGTGTCCTAGAAAGCACTGTGTGTGTGTGTGTGTGTGTGTGTGTGTGTGTGTGTGTGTGTGTGTGTGTGTGTGTGTGTGTGTGTGATCATTGTACATGTCTCTGAGAGTGCATTTAATATGTGCATATATTATATATAATATCATATATGGTCCTTCTTCCTGTGTGAATGTGTGTGAGCAGGGAGACGCATATCTGCTTGGGTAGTATGCACATATCTGTGTGTTTGTGTGTGTGTGTGCGTGTACGTGTGTGTGTGTGTGTGTGTGTGTGTCTGTGCAGCCAGAGGGGCCCTGTCACCCTGAGCGGAGGTGAAGTGACAGATTTGGATCAGCGGGGGATACAGGTCACTGCAACTGTGCCATGGTTAAATAATGCAACACATCTAATTCATACACCTGAATTATGAAGACAGAGCGACCGCGTGTCTCGGGAGCATCTTTCTAGTGACACAGTCTGTGTCTGAGGACTTGAGGCCAGACACTCGGGTTGAGACAGCAGCACTTCAGACAGTCTGGAGGTCAGGAAGGGAGAGAGACGACGAGCTGACAGAGAGACCTTTAACAACGCACTGGTTACTGGCTCATTCTGGAGGTAAATACATGAAATCATTAGATTAATATATCAACAGCTTGTTGACTGTAACTATTAGTATATGTGCTGTAAACAGGGGGATTATGTGAGATGTAGTTTGTGAATAAACATGAGCATTTCCCACTGATTTGCTATGGAGCCTGCAGCATGCTCTGCATTGAGTGAGTAACAGGGTGTTAAATAATTACATATTTACAAATTTCAATAGAATTTTCATCACAGTTTTAATTGAATTTCTGTTGACTGATTTGTCAAGGCTGATTTTGTTATCTTTTACTTCACGTTAAATGTTAAATTTGAGATAAAAGTAATAATGGAGAGATAACTGGTGTGTGTGTGTGTGTGTGTGTGTGTGTGTGTGTGTGTTTGTTTATCTGTGTGCCGTACTAGCTGCATCAGTGTAATTACAGTAGAAAACATGCTCCAGTAATAAAGGCTGTTATTCAGAGTGCATGAGAGCAAATAGGAAAAAACACATATACATGGACATGCAGCAGCTCCAGCCTCGCACACTCTCCTCTCTTCACACATTCACTAACTGACAGTCACAGATAAGACTCTTAAAGGTGTGTGTGTGTGTGTGTGTGTGTGTGTGTGTGTGTGTGTGTGTGTGTGTGTGTGTGTGTGTGTGTGTTGTTCAGGTTGACTTATTTCAACTAACACCTGATTTCAGAACCATGGACTTCCTGAACTGCACTTCTGTCTTTTGGGGTCATGTTTGGGTTATGAGAATTTGGAAATATGACAAAGTAACATCATAAAGAGTGATCAGACTTTGCACTATTTCTCGGTTGTACCCAAAATAAAAAGGTTACTGTACTTTGTACCCTTTTGATGTCATAACACGGATCTCCTTTGAAAGGCAACTATCTAAATTTTACAACTAAAACATCAAAAGGACTATAGGAGATACGTAACCAAAGTTACAGAGGCACAAACATGGTAGAAATATTAGTTTCTTTCATCTATTTTTTTGGGCATAAAAAAAGGGAACACAAGGTATTCTGGAGCACCTGTTGTTGTATGGAAAACACTTTGCAACCATGGCCAAAAGTCTGAACCAATTCTGCATCAACAGCTGCTGCAGTGATATGCTTCGCACAGAGAGAATCAAGAGACTCTGAACTTTCAAATAATGTATGATTTGTCAAGGATGTGTGGAGATCAAAACACACCTAAAGTAGCTCTAACAAGGCCAAAGCATCTCTCGAGTGGGACGGTGTATTTTAAAAGGTTTTGCTAAGTTTACTCGTGAGGAACTTTTAATACAATTCGAAGTATATCATCCAGATTTACGTAAGACTATTGTAAAAGAATAAGCTTGATATACAGTTAATTCAGTGAGGGCAGTTTAATTGGAAATATTAACGATACACAGAGGAAGGTTTTGTTGAAAGATTTCATTTCTATGATGATGGGAGAAACGACAGGATCCTGCCTCTGGAGCTTGGTTCATAAAACATTGGAAAAAAAGGTCTTGCAACGTAATAACTAGAAGCAACTAAAATAAAGTAAGAAAAACAAGCATATTTTACTTTTGTACCCAGCAGGCAACGACCATTAATGTAAGCCGTTGGACTCTTAACGGCCGACAGACCTTAGATTTTGGTTGGTATATTTTGGTTGACATCAAAATCCAACTTTGGCTAACTGATATTGTGACGTTTAGCAAACGTTAGGTTTTGCTTGTATTGTCCGTGTTTCTTTTACGCAAGATGGTGTTGGATTCTGGTTACTTAACCACACAACTCAAAACCAACAAAATGCCAACGTCAGCCATTGTCAGTATTCCACATCAAATTGACGTTGAATTTTGGTCACTCAACGTCTCAACCAACATTCAACCAAACATCAAGGTCAAACGATGTTGGTGGCCAGCTACATGCTTAATGGGAAAACTGTTGGATTTTTCAGATATAGTGACTTTGACACCACAAATAGCAGAGAGTTTAAAAATGTATGAATAAAACTCACCAGTAAAAGAAAACCGGCAACACTTAAGAGAAAAGATTTTCCATATTGAATTCTATAAAAGCTTTAGCTGCAACATCATGCCAGTAACTAAGAGCTACTCACCAGCAAACGAGGCATCATAGCTGATGATGTTGTGATTAGATGTGACCACATTGATTTGACAAAAGAAGAAGAATATTTTCAGGTCATAATGTCTTATTTAAAAAAAAAAAAAAAAAAAGAAAGGGGGATTAATCTCTGTCACTTTTTATTTTAATTTTGTATATATGTGTGAAAGAAAACAACAAGTGCTTGAGTGCTCCTACAGTATGTTGTGTGTGTGTGTGTGTGTGTGTGTGTGTGTGTGTGTGTGTGTGCCCTGCAGTTCCTCCTGTGTGTGGTCTGGCTGGGCGTGGACAGTATCTGTCAGATATTGAGGTCAGACGGAGAAGCAGAGAGAAGGGAATTCTCCGGAGATCAAATAAAGGATGAAAGAGACAGCAGCATAAAGGTAGAGACACAGAAGACAGAGCAGGAAACACACAGTAGGTCAGGCTGTCAGAAAGCCAGACAGAGAGGTTGAAACAAAGAGAGAGAAAGAGAGAAAGGCGAGAGGTCCCCGGTGTGGAGATGAACCCGTTTCCCCAGCAGCAGGAGGAGGGGAAGGGTCTGTCAACGGGATTTGTTCCAACCAGTGTTAGTGGTGTTTTAGACGGCATGAAAGATTGATGGAGATGAAAAGGCTGGCTGGCTGTCTGGGTTGGACACTCTGACGGAGACGCTGGCGGTGCAGGAAAGAGCTAGGAGGAGCTGAAGTTGTCCACATGCTACACATTGACAGATATACTGCGCGTTCGTCAAGGTATGACAAAAGAGCTGTGAAAAACCTTGAGGAGTGCTTGATCTGTGTCCGGTCAGTTTTGCAAGTTGTTCTTTGATGTATCCTGTTCTCGCTTCCTGCTGCAGTGGTTTAGTTTCACCATGGAGGTTGTTAAACCTTAATTCGCTCTAATGATATGTTTCTTGTAATGAGGACTACCTATGTAAACTTGAGACCACCTGTGAGGTATTCAAATCTTTTGAAGATTCATGAGGTTTGTGACCGCAGGTGGCGCTACACGTTTGTGTCGTTCGTATCTCGTGCTCCACCAGCACAAACAAGGACTCACCTATACACAGCCATGAACATGGTTGTTACAAGTGGAAGAACAAGTAAGTGGCACTTTAGGCAACGTATCACTGAGAACTTTACAAGGATGTTAACTTCCAAATGATTGTAACTGGCTTTGAAAAATTGCGAACCATTAGCTCATGTGGTTGATTGAAAGGGTTTTTAGAGGCCTGAAGAAGTTAAGGTATCCTGTATTTCTCTAGTAGACAGCAAAATTTGGAGAAAAGTCAAAAAAAGTTTTTTACTTCAAATGTCATAGTTTTCTGAGTGATCCATATAGTCATTTTTTATTTTCTTATCACTTTAATTATCTGTTGACCAGACTCAAGGAGGTCCTGTCTTCACCCATGTGTGTTTGTTGGTTTGTTGGTTTCTTAGCAGGATTATGCAAAATACTACCGATTTCCACCAAACTTGGTGGAGGGGTGGGGGCGTGGTCCAGGGACGAACCCATTCAATTTTGGGGCAGATCTGGATCATTTACCGAATTTGAACTTATTTTCTCTGAGGTCTGCTGTTTGTTCTGTGACATTGGTCTTGGTGGAGGTCTGCACTCTCTGAGTGCTTCTAGTTTGCCATTCATTTGTTGAGCATTTCAAATATAACTCCATTTTTGTATTTAATGCTTGATTTGATAGAGGTTCAGACCTGGTGAAATCTGGTTAAAATCACTCTGTTTTCCAGTGATCTGCTGCATCTCGGTTCCGTCAGCAGTGTTAATAAACAGCCCACTGCTTTGGGCTTCATTTCAAACTATGCATCGATGTGTTTTCTGCCCCTGATTGTAGAAAAAGGAATTATAAGAAAGCAGAGACTTTTTTTCAATCCTTTCAAATTAAGGCCGAGCTGTGGTCAGGAGAACGGCCACAGCTGTTGCTATTGGTGGATGACATGGGGGTATCTGCGCCCAGTGTTTTACAGTAGCAAGCAGAGCGCTGCGTTATCAGCATACCACAAGTTCCTCTGTCAGTCTGTCATGACAATGTTCTTCAGAGGAACACCTACTGACAACACAGAGGGAATACAACCGACTCCTCCATCTACGTGTTTATCCATCCATCTTTCAGTGGAGCGGTTAATGTTGTCGTTGCTGTTATGATCAACATTAGTTCAACATGACAACAAGTGCAGGGAGACCGTTAACGGCAAGGTTGTTATCTGCCCTTGGGCTATAAACTTTCTAAACTCCATAAAGTGCTAGTGCATTGTTTATTGTAGAGCTCATTTTTTGCTGCATCGTGCTTTTTAAATCCCAGGATGGTTTTATATTCCTAAGACTAGAAGCGAAACATTAATTTGTTAACTCCATATCAACCTGGATCAGTTTTTGTATTTAAATAACATGAACGTTTTGCTTTAGACGTTTAAGTCTTTAACATACAGATCAGGTCAGTGAAAGTTTGAACTCTGTATCTAGTATTCCTTCATGCTGTATCTTTTCTTTATTTTCCGCTATATGGCCAGATGTATGTGGACACACCTGCCCACATACTTTTGTTTACTTTTGGTTTGGAGCAGTTTTTCTTGGTTTGGGCTAAGTCCCTCAGATCCAAGATACAATCATATTTTAGGTGATGACTGACTGGTCTGTACCTTTGAGATCAACTGGAACACCAACTGTGAGCTAGACCTCATCACCCAACATCAATGTTAATCCCCACTAAAGTTCTTGTGGTTGAATGGGAGTAAATCCCTGCAGCAGGTTCAACATCTGGTTCACAGACTGCAACCAGAAGAGTGGAGGCTGACAGAGCAGCAGGTTAATGCCCATGATTTTGTAATGCTCAGCTGTCCGCATACATTTGGTCATGTAGTGTATTATTTGTTTTGCCTCCCAGCTTCTCCCCCTTCCTCTCAAGCGCTCTATGTTATCTCTATTGGCTTCATTGCTGCGATGCTTGGTAATCTCATCTGGTGTGACGGAGCGCTAGCAGCTAGCAGAGGAGAGGCGCAAGTCCCTGTTGAAGGAGTCGTCCTCCTCCCACGATAACACCTCCACCTCTGGCCCGCTCCTCCACAGCACGCCGGGGGCATCTTATCTGGACCCCGAATAAGCAGCCGTTGCCCTTTAGCTTTGAAACAGATAAGCTAGGCTAACATTTTTAGCTTGGAGAGCCAATACTTTCAGGAGCAACATCACTCCTGAGGTCACATGTTAACTCTAGCAAGAAGCATCTTATATATGAACTTTTCAGGGATAAATTCTGCTCCTTTTTCAGAGCTTGAGAACAAGCTAAGTTTATTATTAACCTTGGAGAGCCTTAACTTTGAGATTCATATAATATATTAAACGAGAACAAGAGAACAAAAACCTAAGGACAAAATATCAACATTTTCTTTAAATTATACTCAAGATGCCAAGAGACAATCACCACCACTCGCTCCCTGCACGAAACCACATTTGATGGAGAGAAAACTTACAAATAGCCCCTTTAATGATCTGAACTTTATTTTGTAGAAATCATGGCTTTTCCTGTCAGTTTCCAAACTAACTGACCTTGGCCCAAATCTGGGCCATGATTCGATTTAATGGCTGAATGTTTTATCAGGTTGCTACAAGGTTTAATCTCTTTTGCCTAAACACAAGCTCAAACCACCTACTCATGACCAGCACACAGAACATTCATTTATGCTAACAAGGCATGTCATTCCTGCAGTGGGGTTCAACCTTCAGGTGTTGTCTTAGTGCGGCTGCTGGCAGGTGACCTTGCGGGGGCCATTGTAAATTGATTTTCTGTTCTGCTTCACTCCCTCCTGATGGAGGATGGCTTTAGATGGACAGATCTAGCTGCTAACGACAGCTATGAAGGCTAATCCCCCTCCTCACCCATCCACCTACACACACACACACACACACACACACACACACACACACACACACACACACACACACAGAACCAGTCATTATAATGCAGCAGGTTTATCTCTCTGCTGCTTTTTGCTGTGTCACACTGCTGCAGCTGAAGGAGAAAAAAAAAGGTTGAGATTTAAGAACCAGTGATTTATTTTACAATAAACCCACTTATTGGCTTATTGATCTTTTTTATTTGCAGGATAGTTAACCCTCCTGGCATGGCTGAAACTCTAATGGGCCTACAGAGGTTAATATGGAGTATCTGTGGTACCAGATAATGACTTAATGGTGACCTACAAATTTACAACTTATTCTAATGCTTTTCAGTTATATGCATTTTCATAGTAAAGGACTTTCTGTAATATTTGTTATCATTATTAACTATTATTATGTGTATAATACTAATATTAAAATTAATATTAATATTGTAAATACGTATAAAAATAAAAAATAGAATAAATATAAAATATATAATTGCCATTCATTTACTTGTTATTATCATTGATTGGCTGACTGTTTTCTGAGTGATCCAATAAAAATGTAGCAGGTTTCATGTAAACACTCAGAGTAACTAAATCCTGCAAGGTTGGATGGTGGGTCCAGGTGGCCGGAGCTTGGAGCATGGCTGAGAGTGGTAACTGCTTTGTTGTGACATCACAAAGTTCCAGAAGTCCTGACGGCTGGTTTTAAGGCTCAGTTTCTGAATAAAGGCTGTGTGCATTTCTCTGTGGACTGAGGCTTTGATACTTTCACAGTATTAATATAGAACCTTTTCAGTCATTTCAGGACAAAATCAGTATTCAGATTACTAAACAGAGCCACTTCCTGTTCTATAAAACATGACTCACTTTACAAGACGGAGCTGCCAAGGTGTTGTTCTCGCTGAATGAACCACTCGTGTAACGGCTAAATGAGAGAGTTTAATGAGAGTCGATGAGGACGAGCAGAAGGAGTAAATAGGTTGTTAAGATATAAATGTAGATTAGGACACTGGATAGAGACTGAGAGTTTGTACTCATTTTAATTCCTGCTGAGACTCATACTTCACAGGATCACCTCTCATCAAACTCCCTCCAAACACTTCTACCTTTAGTTTTTGGCATCACTGCACAAAAACACCCACTGATCGCTAAAAACATCCGACGTTTGGATCTCACTGCTGATGTGTGATGCTCTTGGCTGGGCTGCAGTCTGGTTTGTCAAACTGGCGTTGACGTGTCAGGAGGCTCAGATTGTGTTAGGGAGTGAATATTGTCAACACCTGTGTCAGGCAGGGTTTGTGCTGAAGCACTTCAGTTTGGATCTTGGTTTGTAAATGATGCCTGTCTCTTAGATTAAGTGCAAAACATAAGGAGTAGAGTAGAATCTAGAATAGAGTAGAGTAGATTATACAAGCCATTACAGACAGACAGTATGATACGGATTAGTTTATGTACTTTAATTTATCAGATATCCCAGATGACTTCATTTTAGTTCAAGTGAAAATAAGAAGTGAAATAGTAATTTTCTCAGGTTGAGAACAGGCCTGCTTTCATTACATTTCCTACATTTGCAAATCAGTTCTATATACATGTCATTTCTCAGGGACAGTGTTGATAATTATGTATTTTTAAAAACACAGTATTTCGGCTTGACCCAGTGTTACCTGATGGATTATGAGTTGAACACAGCTGGCCTTGTTTTCCTTTGGCAGGCAGCCATGGTATGAGCGCAACGAATCAACAGACTCACAAGAGGAAATGCCACCTCGCTTTGCATTGTACTGTTCTTCACCTCTGCCTTGTCTTGTTACTATCGCATCAGGCCATCACTCACATATGTTTATTATGTGCACTCAGGCTTCTTTGCGCACGTAGTTACAGCAGTGTGTTGGTATTCAGGTATTTATTTAAACAGACTGCGATAAATGGAGTAAAGATGATTCTTCTTTCTCCTCGACTGTTAGCATGTGATGTGTTGTCTTAGTATAACGACCACGTCTGTTCCCATGTTTGACCACTGTATGGATCGGGCGGAGTGTAATGGATAGATGTAATGTGACACAGGGATTATTATAGCAGCACAGTTCAGACAGTTTTCTTCCTCTGTCATTGCTCCTGGTGTTACCTCCTCTGCCACAGTTTGCTCCATTCGCCTCGGGCCCTGCGTCAAACACTGACTGGAGCTGCTGATGTGGCTCCACACACTGCTGTGTGTCTCCCATTGCCTTGGGAGGTGTGTGTGTGTGTGGGGGGGGGGTCATACCCCTTTAGGTCCAGTTTCAGAAATGCTGAGAGGGCAGGGAACACTGCCACTGCTGCCTGTGTCATACTGCCAAACAGCCTGCTTTTGAATAACTGATAATACCACTCTTTGCTCTTCCTCCAGCACAAATAAATGTTTGGAATTGACGTGGTTTCATGGGAGCAGACAGACGGGGGAGCATGCTCCAATCAGATGCAGTTAAATTCAATCCAAAACATTATTTTCCTGTAACGGAAGTTTGCTTTGCTGAGGCTTAGTGAGTCAATATAACACTGAGAGGTCATTGCAGCTGCAGAGCAACGTCTAACACATGCATTGGCTAGCTGCCATGTACGTACATGCACATAAACTGGTTACTTTGGTTTTTGATCACAACAAATCTGACTATAAACACGTGTGTGAAAAAAGACACAAAATATGAGTGCGGCAGCCTTGAAGAGGGATGAAAGAAAAGTTCATGACTCTTCCTGTTAATGTCAAGAATGATTTAATCTGAAGTCCATCTAAGACTGCATCTGTTTCTGCAGCTAAACACTTGACTACACTCGAACACACTCACTGTGGAGGAGGCTGCCCCGTCACGCTGCCGTCACTCCACATGAATTTCCCACGCCTATCTTCTCTGCACCTCTGCACCAGGTCACCATCGTTGGTCCATGTAACGCACACCACAGTGCACGGTGCGCTGCTCTCTGTGCAGCTGTGGGTGTGTTGGGCTGCAGATGAAGTGGTGAGATAGTGAGGTGAAGTTTTTTTTCTGTTGGCAGAGTGGAATGATGGAGTGTTGTTCAGGCTGCGCTCCACTGGGATCTCTCTGTCTCAGCTCTTTTAGCCTCCTGGCCCCTGCTAAATGGGAGAGGGGATACTGTGCGTGTGCTGGGGTAAACATGTATGAGCACTCATCCGTATGTGTGTTCGGTACTGTATGTCTTGTGTGCATTTGCGCTGTTAACTGATTTTAAATGTGTTTGTAGTAGTTGTAGCTGTAGTTGTGTTTTTTCAGTCTGTGTTTGTTCTCCTGATGCACCAACTGTGCAGACATTAGTACATTTACTCAGGTCTGAACCTAAAGCTCCATATAGTCTAAAGGCAGGTGTCCATGTGTTGTTTGATTATAAATTAGGTCTAGGTTCTATATTAATACTGTGAAAGTATCAAAGCCTCAGTCCACAGAGAAATGCACACAGCCTGTATTCAGAAACTGAGCCTTTGAGATATAGTGTGTTTTACTTTTTAACAGCTGTAGCTAGTTCTTAGTTTTCAAGTTCAAATTTTACATAAAAACATATGATAAGCTTATAAAACATGATATATTGTTAAAGATGAAACCAGTTATCCCTGACCTTTTTTGTTTGTGGCTCTTAAAATAGATTTTGTGATATGAGTTAGTGGATCTTTTTTCATTTCATTTTCACAAAATAAAATATAAAAATTATGATGATTATGTGATTTATGCCGGGGTTCAAAACAAGCATGTTCTCTTACATCCTGAGAATATGATTTATAGGGGTGTCTCTGTAGCACCATGTGGTTCTTTTCTATATAATAGTTTGTTGAGACATTACCTTATTATAAGGTAATATTATTACATTACCTTGTTGCAACTCCAATTTATTGTGATTTCAATAATATTTCGATTGGTTGTTCAGCCCTAAGTAATGGTAGTAGAAGCTAGAGCTGGGCAGTATGTTTAAAGGAATATTGCAACATGTAAAATATATGTAAACATCATCTTAGATAGTGAAATGAATGTTCAAAGTGATGAGTTTGCTCCACTGTTCTTTATTACATCAGACAAAACTCACTCATGTAAAACTTTTCTGATTTCTGTGTTTGCAGTAATAACCCCTTCCCTCTCTCTCTCTCTCTCTCTCTCTCTCTCTCTCTCTCTCTCTCTCTCTCTCACCCCTAACTGTTTTAATGGAGGTTAAACTCTTTATGGACTGCAGACTTCCTGACGACTCAGGTCACAGGCTCCTCGGCTGTAGCTGCTGCCCTCTGCACAAAATTTGTTGTTGAGTTTCAAATTTTTGTTGGTTTTAAAAAAAAAATCACAAGTGATCAGCTTTTTCAAGTGATCTTAAATGTTATAATGCGCAGCAACGTTGACATGATAATAAATGAAATGTTATCTTAAAGAAATAAAATGATTGAGTTGAGTTTGCAGCACGTAGGTCGAAGTGAATAAATCAGCTTCCTGAAGTTTAAAAGATGTTGCTGCCTCAAGTGGATGTTTTTCTTTATTTCAAGAACTAAGAGTTTAGAAATAACTGATAATGTTAAGAGACAAGCAACATCTCTAAATGAACTATTGACTTGAAACTCATTTGAACTCAGTAGGCGACTCTGATATAAGTGCCCGACGAATACATATTTCCGCATGTTTTCTTTCTTTTACTTTTACTTTTGTTCATTTTATTTTTATATTTGATTGTACAGCAGAACGTATAAAAACATAGAAAATTACAAACCATGAACATGAAGCAATTTAAGACCAAAGACATTTATCAACAAACCAGAGCAACAATAGGAAATGTGAAGCCAGAGCAGCAGAAATCTGATAGAGACAAAAACAGAGAGAGGGAGAAAGGAACTATTGTGATGAGGGTGTGTGTGTGTGTGTGTGTGTGTGTGTGTGTGTGTGTGTGTGTGTGTGTCTGTCTGTCTAAATCTAAAAAAGTAAATAGTAGGTGGTTGATGTTAATTTGATGCTGTTGTTACAGTCTGAACCACAGGTTGTCAAAAAAAGGTTTTTATGGTGCTTTGGTGTAAAGTGAGAGACTGCTCTGTTGCGCAGCATTGTCTGTTTTCCTATGGGATTATGGGAATTGTAGGCCTATTGTTAACGTTAAGTGACAGGGAGGCGGGCTGTGGTCTTGGTTTCTCTTCCCCCCTGTGGTCGTGCTGTAACAGTATGTGTGTCTCCGTGTTAACATGTCGTCACCTCAAGTGTGTGTATGTTTGTCTTAGCATGAGTGTGTGTATGTTTGAATGTGTGTGTGTCTGTGTGTGGTTTCTCATCAGGATGTCTGTGTCCTGACTGGGTCGGCTTCTCAGTTCCCCTCTGCCTTTTTCCAACATCCTGTTTTCACACATATGTTCACACACACAGAAACATAAACACACACCTGGGTCCTCATTCCTCCAAAGCTGAAAACATGTGAGGCCACGTAACACCTCACATAACAACAGATTTCTTTAGTCTTCACACTCAGAAAGAAACACATATGAAATGACTAGGGTTATGTAACTAGACGACACCTCAGATTTTGTCTGCCAAACTAATGCAGTGTAGGCTATGAGCTATTATTTGATAATATATCTAATATTATGAATTTCCCATCATTTACGATATTTTTAAACCTTCATCAGAGAGACGGAAATATTATATGTTTTTAATATGAAAGAACTCTGGTTGCTGATATGTATATGTAACATATGAAAAAATACCACTATAATATCGTATATCTCGATATTTGGGCATGACTCTATCGAGATATTAAAGGTCCATATTTGACACTTTTCCTGTGGTTTTAGTGTTGATCCATAAGAAGATATATTTGTGGTTTTAAGAACCAAAAGCCATCTCAATGTAGTTTTACATCTCCTCTCTCAGGCTTCTCTCTGGAGCTCTAGTAACAACAGGTCAGTGAGATGACTGTTTGTAATAAAAATATAGCAGATTTCAGGTAAACACTCAGAGAAACCAAATCCTGCAAGGTTGGATGGTGGGTCCAGGTGGGTGGGGGTTGGGGCGTTACTGAGAGTGATGACTGCTTTGTTGTGACATCACAAAGTTACAGGAAGTCCTGACGGCTGGTTTTAAGGCTCAGTTTCTGAATACAGGCTGTGTGCATTTCTCTGTGGACTGAGGCTTTGATACTTTCACAGTATTAATATAGAATCTAGACCTGATCTATAATCACACTACACATGGACATCTACCTTTAGACTATATGGGACCTTTAAATTTTGGTTATCATTGCACGCCTAATGCCATATTTGCTATTGCCTTTGGAAACCAACCATATGAGCTTTTTTTAAACTAAGATTTGTTTCAGTTTACAGCAGTGGTGCAGTGGTGTATTTTTCATGTCAAGTTATCTCAGTGCTGAGCAGTGAACCGTGAGCTGTAGTGAAAAACTGGGTTGAAGTTCAGTCTCTTTCTACTCCATTTACATTCAGCTTGATGTGTTTATTATATCACTGACAATGAACCTTCCCTCCTCCTCCATTAGTTTGTGTGTGTTCAGTAGAGGGAGTGGTAACTGTAGTAGCTGTGGTGCAGGTAGTAGCATGACCTCAGAGTCTCAGTCTTGTTTTTCTTTTCCTTATCTTATAACTTCAGCGTGTTTATGTCCATGTTGTTATGTATTGTCTTGTCTCACTCTCTCTACTTTTTCTTCTTTCTGTTGTTTTTTCCTTTCTGTGAAGCAGTTTGTGCTGCTTTTTGGTGCTGGCAAGATAATAACAATAATAATAACAATATTGAATGTTTAATAGTAATATATGGTGCTTTGACAATCAATTACTGCCTTTCATCATTCATATGTTTTTTTTGGTTATGTTGTTTATTTTAAACATATTAATAAATGAATGAATCCATAAAAGTAATCATTAATTGCAGCCTTGTGTTGCAGCACTGTTTGCAGGTACTTCTGATCATTATCTTTATTTGAATTGGCTGTTTAAAGACAGATGTTTGTATTCCAGGTTGTGAAGCTTTCTGAGACAAGGCTATGATTGTGGATTTGATAAATAACCCTGACTTCAGTATTTGCAGCAGTGCTAGTGATGATGATGGTCATTTTGGTAGAAGTGGTGGTTTCATTTGTAGGAGTGGCAGTTCTAAATAACATCACAGTATTCATATCAGTTTATAAATCAGATGTGTTCAGTCCGGCGTGTCGTCGTGTCGGTTTTCTAGGTAAACCCGTGCCGTTCGGGTCGTGTCCTGTCACGCCTGCAGGCTGAATAGATAAACCCCAGTGTCCCGTTACAACAGCGTTCAACAGTTGATCCATCTCACCTAACGGTAACCCACATTAGTTTTGATCTGTCACTCAGACAACACATGACTCAGCTGATTCTCAGTTTAACTGCAGTAACATGGTGAAGCACAGGGGGGTAGACGATTGGAAAGCTTGGGACAAAGAAAATTAAATAATGACTTTTCTTCTAAACTGTCTTCACCACATATTTTTCCAGTTTTATTCAAATGTGGACAGACTTTGAACCGGTTCTGCTACATTTGATAAGAAGCAACAGCCTCTTCTCCTGTGGAGAAACATGCCCAGCTGCACAGCCCTCATTTTAGCTTTTTGAACAAGTGAAAAAAATAAGTATTTTGTGACCATGCAACAAATAGTTTTGGTTTGGAGATACCTGCTGCTACAACTTCTGACAGCTTCTAAACACATTAGAAGAAAATGGAATTTGATTTGTGTGGTGTCCACTGAAGCTCAGCTGCGTTGTGTCTTTCCAGAGACAGTCTGAGGATGAGGTTGTATTCTTGACTGATACTGGATTTTTAAGACCCAGACTGATGACCAAGATACATACTGACACACTATGTAATGGAAACAGTTGGTAAAGCTAGTTTGACATTTCTTTACTGTGATATCATGTTACTTATCAGCCATAATATAGACCGATACGATATCTGCTGTCTGATATATCGTCCAGGCTTATTTATCATTCAGTAGAATGAAGAAATCTCACCGTCAGAGGTTTTTTACTGTATAGGGAATATTTCTTGTGTAGAATGTAGTTCCAGTGAAAACTGCTGACAGGGATGTCTGTGTATTTTCCAAAGTTACAACAACATTGTTTATGGAAGGAAAAACGAAAAGTTTAAAGTACCAAAAACAGATTTTGACTCTCCTCTGCTGTACTGAGGTGGAGGCAAAAATCTAAGTCAAAACCTGGATGAATGAAACTAAACAGTGACACCTTTACCACTCTAACGTTCGGCACCTGTAGAAGGCTGAAATGACTTGGCCCTATGGTAAAAATGTCATGGAGACACTGATATATGCAGTTTGGCAGATGTTCGGACCCATAAAAATGGGTCTGTAGTGCATTATCTACCCACCTACGACTTTTAACACACAAAACCTACTCAAAAAATCCATCATGACTCATGACCTTTAATCTTCCAAAAACAACCAGTAAGAGTGTTTTCTGATCTGGTTTCCCTCTTGGCAGGATTATACTGTTTGACCAACACCATGACACTGACTGTTACACCTCAGTGGTGAAGATGGAAAATACACCATGACACTGACTGTTACACCTCAGTAGTGAAGATGGAAAATATACCTGTGAATATGAAGCGTGAGCTTAGCATAAAGACTGGAAATAAAAGGGGGGGCAGCTAGCCTAGCTCTGTATGAAGCCCACAGCAAAACTAAAGCAGATGCATGCACAACATGTTGGGTCTTTTGTTTAAAGGTCCCATACAGTATAAAGGCAGATGTCCATGTGTTGTTTGATTATAGATCAGGTCTAGGTTCTATATTAATACTGTAAAAGTATCAAAGCCTCAGTCCACAGAGAAATGCACACAGCCTGTATTCAGAAACTGAGCTTTAAAACCAGCCGTCAGGACTTCCTGTAACTTTGTGATGTTACAACAAAGCAGTCACCGCTCTCAGCCATGCCCCAAGCCCCGCCCACCTGGACCCACCATCCAACCTTGCAGGATTTGGTTTCTCTGAGTGTTTACCTCAAATGTGATATTTGTATGCTCTCACTTAGATTTTTAATATGTTCAAAACTTTCCAAACTGTTTCCCCTTGTTTCCAGTGTTTAAGATAAGCTAAGCTTATCATATTAACTGTATGGACACCACAAGAGTGGTGTCGATCATCTCCTATTCTCAGCAAGAAAACGAAGAGATGCTTATTTCTCAAAATGTCAAACTATTACTTTTAGTTCAGGCAACTAAAATTACTTGTCTAAGAAAAGATTGTAGTCATGGTTAAAAGAAACCAGTGTTGATTGTTTGTAGGAGGCAAGACATGAACAGACGTCTACAGTGTCGGACGCTTCTCTAAGACTTTTTACAGAGAAAAATCGTCACGTATTCTGTTGTTATGTAAATCTTTACAAAAGGCCTTGAAGAACCAATTGTGTTGTTTTCCGGTGAGGACCGATGCTTTTTGTTAAGAAGTTACAGTCTCAGAAACTGATAGGGATGCTTTTGACTGAATCTCCAAACAGAAGCTCATATTCTCCAAATCAATCTTCTGTCCTCCAGCACAGGATTTTCTCCCCCTCACCTGAATAACAAAAATCTAATAGAGGAGCGCAGTGCAGCATCGCAGCTGCAGAGTGCGTCGACTGTTATGTGAAGCGTCAGTCTGACGGAGGGGAGTCCAAACACCACCTGTTGATGCAGCAGTGACGACGCCTCTTCTTCTGCAGCTGAGTGTGTGTTTGCAGTTTGTAGCTTTTTGCCTCGCAGATGGAAGCAGCAGTTTGCAGCCGCGGCTCATCAGTGTGGTGTCTGGGGTTGGTAGATGAGGCTGGAACATGTTGCCGTGGTAAATGCATCACAAATCATGACTGCTGCTTTACGTCTCTCTCTCCCTCTCTCTCTGTCTCTCTCTCTCTCTTCCTCTTGCCTCGATCGATCGGTCTGATTTTCGTCTGAGCATGAAATGGACCAGCTGCTGTGAGGCAAGTTGTTAAGGTGTAGGCGTCACGGTGTGCGACTCATCCTGTGTGCATTTGTCTGTGTGTGTGTGTGTGTGTGTGTGTGCGCACGCACGCGTGTGCGTGCATGGTTATCTTCTGCTGCATCACTCGCCGCCTCCCCTCTCAATTGAATTCAATTCATTAGTGTTTATTGGCATGAATGTTACATGAGCCAAGCTGCCAAAAGATCCTGAATATAGCAGCAGTTTATCATGAAAAAAAACCCAGAAATAAATTACTGTAAATATCTGCCAAACGTGTTGCAGGGCCACTCCCTCGCTCCCTCCCTCTCTCTCTCTCTCTCTCTCTCTCTTCTCTTTTTATTTCTCACTGCTTCCCTCCATCTTTGGTGCAGCAGAGGCTCATGGGAGCAGCCCCAAGCGACCCTGTGGGATAAATCCATTTTAGAAACCCAAAATCTTGACAGATAGAGAGAGGGAGAGAGGGAGGGTAAGAAAAATACTGTGTGTGTGCATGCAGTCAAATACACACACGCACGCACACACGCAGGCACGCACGCACGCACACATGTACGCACGCATGCACACACACACGCACACACACACACACACACACACACACACACACACACACACACACACACACATACACTCAGCAGGGAGTAGGGAAGGAAGCAAGCAGGAGCCTCCCAGGCATTTTACTCATGTAGAGAATGTAATGAAATCTGAGACAGTCCTCCTCCCCCTCTCCTCCCCCTCCCCTCCTCTGTTCCCCTCCTCTTCCTCATGGATCACATACAAGGCTTTTAAATGACAGTAGAAAATGAAAGAACTCTGATTGCTGATAGTTATAGTAGATATAGATTTTGTTATAGTTGTGAATGTTTTTTCTGAGGAACCACCTGTTGATCGGTGTCTGTCACATATCGTACGATGGTACACGAGAAAAAGTTTGAGGTACTTGCACTTGTAGTGTTGCTATTTGATGTTCCTTTTTGCTTCTACTCATTTCCTTGGCAAATATTTTGCCTTTACTTTAAGTAGTTCATTACACAACTGGCTGTCCCATTTCGAAAGCTCCTTCAAATGCGGACTTCTTTTCCTTGGCAACAAAGGAATCTTTTGTGGCCAATCTATCCCAAGATTCATTGCAATCTGGTAATGAAAATAACATGGCAGCAAACAACAGCAGTTGAGGCCCCTTGTCATAGAAATCTTTGTATTCTCTTCTTTCCTCTCCCATTGATCAGTTTAAGACCCCTCACATTTATCCGGTGACCCTTTGGGGTGGCCCGACCCCTAGTTTGGGAACCACTGGACTAAACTACTAACTATATGAAATCAGCTCCACCTTGAGCAGCTACATTAGAACGCTGCTTTCACACTGAAGCATCAGTATTAACAATGTTATAATGTGACACATGATAATAAACGATATCAGTCGCACAAGACATTATTAATATTTGATTTATGGCTTAGTCATTATTCCAGCTGAAAATACTCTACAACTTGTGAACCATTTTATGGGTTACAAGACATATGAATATATTTCTATGGGACTGACCAATGTTTTGCTGCACAGCACCAGTTTGAGGCGACCGGCAAAAACCTGTCGATTGGTTTCCGTCACATTCCTGGTACAGAGTTGTGCTGCCGAACTCCGGTCAACAAATATGAAACCAGAGAGCCTTTCTTTGGCGCAGTGGCGTTATTTTTTATTTTAATGACAGGATGTAGGGAGGAGAAATATGTAGATAAGAACAAGAGACGAAACAAGAGACCAGATTCAGAAGAGAAGAATTCAGACGAGATGACGTACGGTTTCAAACTTCCAGCCCCAAGTTTGTTTGTTTGAATTTTTTTGCGTTGGTTTGGTTGTGTTTCAGCTGGCAGTATTTTCCAGTAAACCATCCTGTTATCAAGCTTTCATGTCCTTCATTGGCCAAAAATTTGCTTTGGGAAAATACTTTACTGAAATGGTTAGGTAAAACAGCATAAAGTTATTTCATAGCTCTACTACATTTCTTGGTTTTACAGTTGATTTTGTAGATCTAGGACTCTGCTGATGCCTGTTGCCTCTTATAGTTAGGCAGGATTATTGCCGAATTAAGTATTCATCGCAACAAAACTTTAGTATAGAAATCTACCAAGAAACCTTCCTCTCAGTCAGTCAGTTTGTTACGCAGGATCAGAGTATTTCTGCTCGCCTCCCACTGTCCTTTCAGGTTTCAATTTCTGCCTGAGGCTTGTGGCCTTTTACGTCTGGGGTCTGCTTCAGGTTTTTCACCCTTTCTCCTCCATCAAACCAGCGCTTGTTTGCTCGCTGTGAGGAAGCCAGTACTTACAACTCACCTTTACGGCACTTTTCTCTAGCCCTTGTTGATTTTGGGTAAATTCTGAGCAGGATTCCTCTTTGCTCTCGGTTTTCTTTTGATATAAAGAGACGTTTGTGTGAGGTTAATTTGTTTGAGCTGAAATGTAGGATGCGATGTTGTGGAGTTTGTTTCTGGCGGATTAAATTAGTGTTTTTAATCATCTCCCGGTTGTGAATACTTACATACAAACCAACACATTGATAAGCAAATCTGACGTTTATTTTGCCGAAGACACAACGTGATTAAAGGTTTTTCTCTTGGGCAGTTTTAACTTTAACTTTTGGGAAGGGAGGTTGTTAGTTATTCAGTCTGGATATGAATTAGTAATATTTAAAAAATGTCTTCCATCCTTCAGAGCCACGTGAAATACAACTCTAGGTAAAGCCAAAGGTGCCTTTTCACCCCACCAGGTTTCCCACCTTTAAACCAAACTGCTTTACCTGGTCCTTCAGGAAAGTGGCTTACAGCCCCCATGATGGATGTTTTCTGTATATACAGTGCTAATCAATCCCTGAGAGTAAGTGTTCCCATAGAAAGTCAAGTGGTTTGATAACTGATGCTGGCATTTATTGATACAGAGTACACTTATGTCAATATGTCAAGTGAATTAAAATGAATGATGGTACTTTTAAAACGTAGGTCGTTCAAGTCCTTGGTGTGATACAATGATGGTTAAACTGACTGTATTGTCTATTCTAAAAGACATCAAACAGTCATGAGGTGAAGATTTCCCTAAAATTTGAATTCACATGTAAAGCAGAACATGATTTCTGCTTTTTGTTTCCTGAATTTTAAACACTGTCAGTCACATCTTTTCTTCTTTGATAAAGAGGAAGCCACCCAACAACTTCAGTTTCCTGTTGCAACACTCAGTCTACTCCATCAATGAAATGCACTGTCAGGAGAGGATATGCAATCAGATTATAGATATTGTAGTTGTCATTGGTCGACAACAAGCGTAGTGACGGATCCCACTGAAGTATTTGTGAGATTGACGGATGTGGCGGTACCGACACTGACGGCAGAATATCCATTATCGAACGTGTGTGATTGTTTTCATAAAGCACCACACATACGGTGCACTCTCATGTACTTGTATCTTACATATGCACAATGTGTTTCCTGCTGGTGGCAAAAAGTGCAGGACACAGAAGTTTTATATACTGTAATGTGAAGACAATAGGCTGAGCTGTTGGTGAGGAGATCCACAAAACCTCAGTAGAATTGGTGTTGAATGTATACAATAGTATTATTATAGAATACAAGATATTATTGTTATATGAAACCTCATATGCTGCAAAAAAATTGTAACAAACTATGTAGCCTGTTATAGGAGCTGTTTGTAAGTTTTTCTATTTCTACATAGTTAATGTTAGCATCAACAGCTGTTTACAGTCTGGAAGAACTTCATTCCTTTACTCATGAACAGCTGTCTCCTGAGGTGGAGAGCAACAGCAATGTTAACTCCTGTCTCTATCACGTCTTTAGTTCTACTGACGTTAGCACACGTTTACTGTAGGTTTATTTCCATCTCTCTTTGTTCTGTGTCCATTTTAATTAGCACATTATTAGTTCTGTTCAGCCTTAATCACATGAAGACACAGAGCTGAAGGCTGGTGCTGGTGGAGGTGGGATTCCAGCTGCTGCTTCTTGAAAACACAGCTGCTAATGGGAAAGGAAGAGGAGGAGGAGGAGGAGGAGGAGATGGAGAGGAAGGAGGAGAGCTGAAAGTGGAGGAAGAGGAAAGAGTTGTCTTTCTTGACAATGCACTTCCTCCCATCCACTTTTCTCTTTGCTGCTCATTTCCCTCCCCCGCACCAAATCCCCAAATCATCTGTCTGGACTTATTCGCCTTTAAAAAAAAAAAAAGAAAAAGACTGTGACGAATGAAAAGGTGGTGGAAATCCTGCAAGGCAGAGGGTTTATTTGGTGGTTTATGGATCTTAATGGGCTCATCTAAATGTAAATGAGAGGCGAGGTGGAGACAGAGTGTCTGTCTGTCTGTTGTCTGTCTGTCTGCTGCTGGGAAAGCAAAATGTTTAGAAAGAGGCAAACTGTTCATTTACAGAGTTCAGTTCAGTTCAGTTCACTGTAGAGTGCTTTACTGGTCAGAGAGTAAACAGTGTTACATCAAGGCTGAGGAACAGTGTTCACCCGAAGGTGCTGTGAGCATCATGTCAGTGTCTGGACAAGTGAGACTATCAAGGTAAAAAAAAAAAAACAGGTTTTAGATTTTGAGCCAGTGGGGTCAGATTTGGAGGGAAATCTGGGAAAACCAGAAGAGTTTTCTATACAAGGTTTGGATTGAAGCATATCCCAGCATTCATTGGGCTGCCTGGTTTGGCTGCTATCGGCTGTAATAGATCACACCAAACAGAGCAGCAGGTCAAGTAGTGAGCTCCTCTTTCACGAGGTGACAGAGTTCATGGGAAATGCGTGACTTTAAAGAAAGAGGAAATATTATCTGCTGCACCTTTTAATTTAGCCATTTTTGTCAGGTTTATTAAGTGCCATTAACCATTATGCTCATTAGCAGTGACCTCTTGAACTGATCAATGTTTTAATCTATAAAATGTCAGAAAATAGGGAAAAATGTTCATCACAGTTTTCTTAAACCCAAGTATTCAGACACTTCAGAACAATGCTTAAAAACCCAAATATATTCAGTCTACATAACTCTGCATTGTTTTTGACTGTTTATTGTTGTCTGATAGATCATAATCTGTTTATTCATTTGCTGTTTGATAAACTAATCAATTAATCAACTGCTTTCAACTAGTTTCAGCATCACTCCTCCAACCTGAACAACCATATAGGTCATTTTTTCAACCCTCTGATACGACCCATAGGTGTGTCTCCGGACCTTGGTTTTCATGGTTACAATAATAAAGATGCAGACAGTGCAGAGAGGGGCGTACCCGTTGTCACCATGGTTACTATAATAACAGTCATGGCTTGGTTCGGTTTAGGAACAAGATCGTGATTTGGGTTAAAATAAGTCCCTCCTCAACATTAGCAGATCTGTCATGGTTACAATGATAAACGGTCATGGTCACGGTCACAATAGAAATTAACATAAACTTCTACTTCCACATGGGAATCAAACAACGCTCCTGTGTCGTATTCCTCCACCACCACCTCCTCCTGACATGGACTTTGTCTCTCTTCATACTACGTCCCCGCACTATTCTCTTCGCTCCTGTCATAATTACTACGACCACTACATGTTGCCTAGCAACAAAACCTAACTATGGGACATAATAACCTGCTGCACAGACGACCTATGGGCTCGTTTTTTCAGGACAGTCTCGATGTGCGAGTAATTGTCATTCACACACAGAACATTGTAACGTTCTCACAGTAGATATTGTCATCACAGGACCAATAAGAGAGTTGTATGTGTTTATGGGTGTTACACTACATTAACCAAGGCTGGTGATGGTCTCAGTTAAATGTACAACTGCAGTGAAACCCTGCTGTTGTTTAAAATACCTCACAGTTTGGGTATGTTGTCAGATGAGTATAGTGCAGTCGCCAGCTGCTCTGTTAGCAGGTCAAATAGGGATTTGGTTTGTTGATATCCACCCACCACTGCAGATACAACCACTCATAGTCTGAATAGGTTTGTGTGTGTGTGTGTGTGTGTGTGTGTGTGTGTGTGTGTGTGTGTGTGTGTGTGTGTGTGTGTGTGCGTGTGCGTGGGTGCATGCCTGCCTGCGCGCACGTGCGTGTGCGTGCGTGTCAAAAACTTGCTGGTAGAACTAAGTCTAACATTGAAGGCTCCTGGCCTCCCAGTATTTAATGACCAGGATCCAGGAATTCAGGATTGCAGGATGACGTCCGGCTTGAGCTGTTGTTGTTGTTGCAGCAAAATTACAGGGAGAAGGAGAGACGTGGAGTTAAATTTTGTACCTCTTTTCGTGCCTTAACTCCTGAAAAATCCAAGCTATGCTTAACTATTTGAAGCATTTCTCCTAATTTGATCCAGATGAGCAACTGCTTGTTGCAGCACGGCAACAAAAACACACATGTAATAATGAAGAGTAGGGATAAACAAAATCAACCGTGGCAATCAGGCAACAACAGGATACAAATAATCTGCACTGTAAAATATCAAAATACCAAATAACCAAATAATTAATTTACTCACTCCAAACAGAGCCTGTTGTTTACGTCTGGTTCACATTTTTCTGTCTCATTTTAGTTGCTTGTTAAAGCAGAAGAACAAGAGCAAAGACTTTACTCCCATTAGTAAGTTTCCATCCTGGTTGGTGTCGACATGATTCACCTGAGCAAAGGTTTCTTTATAATTTAACAGGTAATTTTGTTCAAAATAGCACAGATTGAAACAGTTTAAAGTTCCACTCTGTACTGATAATCCTAACATGAAAACATTTCTGTTTCCACGTTTCTTTAATGGATCAAATGTGGAACTAAGTTCCAGTTCAGTTTAAGATTAGATTTCTGTCTTTGAACTCATTTCGTATCCTCTTTCTTTTTGGTGCTTTTTGAAATTTCTCAATACTAGTGCAGATTCTTCAGATTCAGTACAGATGATGTACAGTTATACGACAAAGAATTTCCCTAACTAACTAACTAACTAACTAACTAACTAACTAACTATATCATAGCTTTATTTTGACTGTTATCTCATGGTGAGATGACATGCAACAATTTCCAACTGGATGTAGAAAGACTCAGCCTCACAAGGAACCTGTCTAAATGAAATACCCGTTTTGATTTGGCAAAATTCCAGTTAAACTCCAAGTTTGTTGAGTTTGGCTTTTGCACTTTTCCATACGCCACGTGAAGAACATATCTCCATCAGTGGCAAATATGTAGTGAGGTTCGATACATTAGACCTACAGGCAGCTACAATGTCCAAATAGAGGATCTACCCCTGCCTGCTTACTATAGCCTACTTTTATCCATACCAAGCATCAACCTCCGAGGCTGGAATATGAAGCCAACACAGGAGTAACAAAAATTTGCACGTCCTCCAATGACCACTAGAATCTGGCTCCAACAGTGAGTAAATCCCCACAGACTTCCATGTTAAAATGTCCAACTTTACAGCAGAAATCAACATGTTTACAACCCGGTATAAAAAACTGTTTTGGTCTCTAATGCTAATTTCCTCCTTCATGACAACTGTTTATATAACTCACCTGTTTACATTTTATTAAGACCTCGAGTTCTGCATAATTGAGGGCGTGGCTGCTTTGAGTGACAGGTGGGTGAGCGTATGCTTGACGGCGGAGCAGCTCACTCTGAGCTTTAAAACCGCTCTTCAGACACCTGTGGGTGACGTCACAGAGGCTATGTCCATCTTTATGTGCAGTCAAACTTAGGTGATACTTATATGTGACTGGGCCACACATGTGAACGGTAATAAAGCAAAGTCCAGTTGAATTTTTTATCAATCAGTTTCTTAACTTAACGTTTGACGTACTTGCCGAACCCTGGTTCAGATGCTGAGATGAAAATCAACATCCAAAGAGACGACTCAACTTCCTGCAGCTTTCCTGATCGAGAGCAGTTTGACAGCCACTTTCCCTCGTTACAAAATCGTATTTTTTGATCTTGTGTCTTATTCAGTATCGGCTCACACGGCCGCCCAATGTTCAAACATCATTTTGAGAAAACCAGTAGCTTCTGCAGTGTGGTCACATCAGGAACTGGGAGTATTTCTGCTACCGCACAGCTTTAAATCTGCTCTGAACTGTAGGAAATGAGAGTATATTTCTTTTATAGCCCCGGCATTAAGTGGGATACACTGTAGGTTGAGTCGTTGAGGGGAAATGTGTGGGAGTCGGAGGTATGTATTTCACCGCTGCTCTCGGCGTCATGTGATTTCTGTTTATGGAAGGTGATATTGTGAGAAAAAGAAAGGAAGAAGAAGCCTTCCACCTTGACTGCTTCTTCTCCATCAGCCCTTAAAAATGAACTCCGCCGCCACCCTCGCCCGTTATCCTGCAGCGAAGAGTGGAAAACGAAACTCTCGCCTTTTAAACTGAAGTTCACGTTTTTCCTCGTCAAGTCATTCAGGTCAGTGCGATGCCCTCGCCGCCCCAATTATTCCACACAAACGGCCTCAAAACTGACGGGAGGAGATGTCGTAACGTGTCCTTCAGTTGTGTTTTTTTTTTTAATCATTCTTCCGCTTTGTTCCCCCCCCCAGCCGGCGTTGTACTGCGCTCTGAGCCTGACGCCACGGCTTTCTTCTTTTCTGGTGGTCTGGTATTAATGTTTGCGAGGCGTGTTTGATTTGGGCTGAGGCCTGGAGTGTGAATAGCGAGGCATTAAGGTTGAGGGAGTTTCTGTGTTCCCACATTTCAGCGCTCTTCCAACGCGTCTCGCCGTGTGGGAGTCCATTAGCGACAGTCGTGTGGTGACGATCGGAAGAGCTGAGGTGGCAGGGGGAGAGTCGAGAAAGAAAGAGAAGAAAAAAAGATAGGAGGACTGACTAAACCTCAGGAGGGAAAGTGTTTTCTTGTACAAAGCAGAGCTAGAAAAAAAAAAAAAGAAAGAAAAAGGACTGAGGGTGAAACTGAGCCGGAGTTTTAAAGGCCCGCACTCCTCTCAGATTAAAACCACATTGTTTTAGCAGCACATGTTGGTATTTCCTCTCGGTCAGGGCTGCTGGGTGGAGCACCGGGGGGAACGCGAGTGCCTTGCCAAGCAGCGCTGCAGCTGACTCTCGGCAGCACGTGGAAATACCTCCGCTGCTCTCAACGTGCCAGGCGAGAGAGGGCCGGTATATTTCAGAGAGGGAGGGAGATGGAGAGAAAGAGAGAGAGAGAGAGAGAGTCATCACTAGTTGTTAGGTCCTGGAGGGTTGAAGGGTGCACTGGTTGACGTTCCCAGAGGCTCCATCTGTCCACCGGAGCAAAATGCGAGAAAAAGTTTTGGCAACTTAGGTTGAGAAAGAGCAGATTTGGTGATTTTGCAGGTCAATCAACGAAGCTTTAAATCGGTTGGTCATGTGGTGTGAAAAACATCCAATCAAGCACAATCGACAGCTTTACCTTTCTCTTTATTGTTGGGATCTAGTATCTCAGTATCTCTGTTGTCTATTGGGCAGACTCGCAAGTTTTCCGCCTTTTAATTTTTAACAAACACAAGCGCCTCCTCTGAAAGCTCAGACTGAAAAGTGACAAATCCTCATGGCTCACATTACTACCCAGAATGCCATTTGGCAGCAGTGAGCAGCGTATAGCATTGGCCCAGTGATCTCTGGCTTGAAGTACTTTTTATTTCCCATGAGCCTTGGGGAGATCTGAGATCTGGGTGTGAAAGCCTAATACTCTGTGATGGTTGTACACAGCAACCGGATTATGCACTTGTCTGTATGTAAATGTGAGTGTGAGTGTGTGTGTGTGTGTGTGTGTGTGTGTGTGCGTGTTGTTTATAATCTGCTGGAATTAAGATCAGTGCCACAGAGGTTTTTGGGCAGCAGTGATGTTTCTCTAAACCAGACCAGCGGTATGATCCAGGACTGAGAGGAAAACTGGCAACCGTCGTCTCACGAGCTCATTTTTCTAACCATCAGCACAACCCTCACTCTACACGGCTTTAGATCAGCTTAACCTGTACTTGTTGAATCTTTATTTATCCAGAGGAAGCTAACTGAGCACACATGTTCTTTTACAGCAACGCCCTGCTCCAGACCTCGCATGAGACCTTTTCTTTTTCTTTTTTTCTTTTTTTTTTTCTCCTGGTGGCTATTGAGCTTCTCTACTGGAGCAAATGAGGTTGTGTTTATTGTTAAAAGACTGTGAAGGGACGGTAGCTGCTGAGAGTCTAAGTAGTGTCTTTCCCCGCTCAGGTCTTCTGGCCGGCTCGAAATATTTGAACTTGGAGCTTTTCTTTTCTACCAGCTGATTGGCACATTTTATATCAAAAATAGCTCCTCTTTCTTCTTCTTCTCATCAGTCATGACTCAATGAAATCAGAGGACACACGTTGCAGGAATCAGTGGAATTCACCATTTCCAGTGGTGGCAGTTTGTCAGATGTCAATGCCAATGATAGTCCAATTAGAAATCATATAATAATGAACTCCTTAGAACAGTTCCCAACCTTTTCCAGCTCATGGCCCCCTTGAAAATCTTAAAAAGTGTTGCAACAATACGGAGGCTGAATGAAGCATAATCAGAGCACTTCTTCTTGTAATGGTAATGAACATTCAGGACTGAACTGAAAGCAGGGGGAGCTCAGCTTTTTCTTTGTCATGTTTCTTTGTAAATGCATCACAGATAAAGAAACAGTCAGAAGAGTGAGGGATGAATAAAAGCATATTTTGCTGCCTTTTCATCCTTACCAGTTAACGATGGCTAGTTCTGTGCCTCTCAGAGGCAGCTACCTGCAACTTTTAAGGAGGAATTGTTTCTTGCGTGTTATTCAATGCATGAGTTAAAGTTGTGAATCAATCAATACCCCTTAATGTCATTATGACAACTTGACTCTATTTGTTATGTTTCCACGCTGGTGACAGTCAGAGCCAGAGGCATAATGTTTTTTGGTTGTCCGTCCATCCCATTCTCGGGGAAGCGATATATCCGTAACGCCTTGACGGAACTTCTTCAAATTTGGCACAAACATTCACTTGGACTCAAAGATGAACTGATTAGAATTTAGTGTCAAAGGTCAATGGCGTGGTGACCTCACAAAGCACAGTTTTGTCCTTGTGAAGATACCTCAGTAACACCTTGAGGGAATTTTGTTATATTTGGTACAGATTTTGGTAAAAGCGTTCACCTGGACTCAAGGACGAACTGAATTTGGTAGCTTAAGGTCAAAGGTCAAGCTCATGGTGACCTCACAAATCATGACTTTGGCCTTTTGAATGCAATATCTCCAGAAGTCCACAAGGGAATCCCTTCTAATTTGGAACAAACGTTCACTTGGACTCAAGGACGAACTGGTTAGATTTTGATGGTCAAAGGTCAAGGCCATGGTGACCTCACAAAACACTTTTTAGCTGTTACTCAAGACTTCACACAGCAATTATGACAAAATTTCACAGAAATAGTTCATATTTTACATGACTCTGGATAAACAGGGATGTAACCTGAACTAGTCTGAGTGGCGGAGGCAGACGACCATGAGGAGGTGATTCTAGTTTTTATTAGCTTTCTTGAATGACATATGCCATATGACATATATTTAGTCATGCTTGGATCTAAAGTTCTTAAAATGTGTATATATATATATATATATTCTGTTTCATCACATCGGAGTGACACTCCATTGTGCTCCAGCAGCACTGCACTTATGTTCACAGGCAGCATGTTTGAAGAAAGGCAAACCAGAACCTGGATCCAGCTGTGTCCAAATGATATTCATTCACCTCAGGTTCAGGTAGCATCCATTCCGTTGCCCCTGGTCTGGAGTCTGTTTGTCAGCAGTGAATACTGTATCTGAACCCACATGGATTCAAGATTGGTCACAGGACAAACAGAGGCAGATGGAGACAGAGTGAACCTTGACGTAAACTTTTATGTTCGTGCTACTGTTGCAGCTTGGGCCCATAATTTTGGACACATATAACAGCTTAACATATTCAGAAATTTTCAACATATGACGTGTCTGTGGAGTTGAACAGGTCAGGTCTTTGGCATCATAGTATCTACTCACTGAGGGACAGTTGCTGTAGCTGCTGTAGCTGCTGCACTGCACTGCTCTGTGCTGTGTGTTGTACATTTCCTGGCTAACACAGCTGCTCAGCCACTCTGTTCCCCCCTGAGATCACAGTCAGCTACACTGAGAGCCAAAGTCCGGGTTACCACTTCCTCCTCCTCTTCCTCCTCCTCCTCCTTTTCTCCACATCGCAGCTGGCGGATGTAATTGAATTAAGGAGGAAGCCTTTTCTTTTGACTGTGGAAGCAAAGATGGATGATGTAGGTGGTTGGTACCTGTTGGTGGTTTTAATAGTTTTTTTTTCTGCGTTGGTAGAATTGTAAAAAAAATAAATAAATAAAAAGGTTTTTATTCTTCATGGTGATCGGTCTTGATTTATTCTTGGAAAGCATCTGCTAAACATTTATGCTACAGTATAGATCACACACATGTGGAGAGCTGCCCAGTACAACAGTTGTCTGTGAGCCAACTTAACATCTGCCAAAGCAATCAGGATTTCAAGTGTTTTACTCAAAGATTTCTTTTTTTTGTGGGGGGGGGCTTTTCACTTCCTCTGTCAAAGTCTCTTCAGTCTTTCACCTCAAGGCCAATCGCTCAGGCACTGACGAGCAAACAAACCTCTGCCAACACTGATGTCGCACCCAAACACATCACTCCTGCCTCAACGGTTTATTTTTAGACTTTGTAGTTTCTGTCCTGGTGTCAGTTTTAAAATGACCCATCACCTGCTCACCCATCGTTAGGTAGGAACTTTTGAGACTGTCCATAGGTCGTCTGTGCAGCAGGTTATTTTGACCCGTAGTCACATTTTGTTGGAGGAGGTTGTGGTGGATGGAGGAATATGACACAGGAGAGCGGTGTTCGATTCCCATGTGAAACTAGCTATTTATATTGTAACCATGACAACAAAGATCATCTAATGTCGAGGAAGTACTTACTTTAACCCGAATCACCATCTTTTCCGAAACCGAATCAAGCCATGACTGTTATTATTGTAACCGTGACAACCGAGGCTTCGGTACGCCTGGCGCCGTAGGGGCCCTATATCAGGAGACACTCCTATGCGTCGCATCAGAGGGTTGAGAAACCCGACCTGAATGGTTGTGGTGAATTGTGTCGACAGCATGAACGGTTTCCAGCTTCAATAACTGCAGATTCAAATATGAATGAACGCCATTTTCTTTATTTGGAACACAATGCTTATCCACTCATGTCACTGCTTTCAAGCTAAATAAGCCTGAGCTGCTGTGCTGCAGTAACTGAGTGTGGACTGGAGGCTTCTCTGTGTGCAAACTAAGACAACATAACCAAACCCAAAACGTGGTGTGAGGAGCAGAGAGAGATTTGTTGGCAGCCAGGATTTACATACACTTAAACACAGCGGGCGCCACAGGTGTTCCAGATGTACCAATCAGCTACCTGCAGACAAAGAGACACAGATTAGTAAAAGAAACAAACCCCAGAGGACCGCAGGGGTCATCACACTACGATCACAGTGCATTCTAGCATGTGACAGATGAATATTTCAATGGTCTTATGAGATAAACACACTGTGCCTCGCTGTCGTCTCCTGTTTTTACCTGCGGTCCTCTGCTCTGAGGGTTTTCAGCAGCTGTCATGTTGCATTACTGCTTTCAACTGCACCTCGCGGTCTTTCCCAGTGGTTAAGGTTTCCCCACTTGTCATACAGATATCCTATCATCTGACCTAAGCATGGTCATGTGATGACAGGTGACCACCTTATGGTTTTGCTGTATGATGGAAATCCCAAATCTAGATCACTAGACCCAAGATTCACAGCCAATGTGTCCGTCTGCCAAGTTTCAGAGGAATATCTTTTTGTTGCAGAGATAACAACTGTTTACACAGTCAGAATTCTTGGCACCATTATGTAAAGCATATCAAACGCAGCTTTTCCGTCTTCGAGGCGGCCTTGTCTTCCTCCTGACCGACCCAGACGAGGGCGCGTGGGCTCCTATTCACACGTTGTGAATTTTGGGAAGCGTACGTCTATTTTGAGTCTGTGTGGTCGCTCCTGTGGGTTCCCTCTAAGTAGCTTTTAGCAGGGTTTGATAAGGCTTCCACACACACACACACACACACACACACACACACACACCGTATTAAACCCAATAGTCTTACAGGGCATTAAACCCCCATTTTCATTTTCTCTAAAGCAGCTTTTGTTTGAGGGCATGTGAAATGCGCCAGGCTCCCCTGATAACGCAGCACTTTGTAGGTTATCGACAGGCAGTGGTCTGCACTGAAGTGATCTCCGTTGGGTCTTTGCTGCAATGGGGGAGCAAGCCTTCTCACATGCCAGCTCATAACGGGTTTTATCTGTAATCTTTTTCTTTTTTTTTTTTTTTGCACCTAAACAGCTTGAAGTGGTTTCTTTCTTCAGTGTAGATAGATGGTTGATGATGGATTTGGAGATTATTTGTCATTACTTTGGCTAAAGGCAGAGAGGGCAGCACGGTGGAAGAGGCGGGTTAGAGATCCTCTTTTATCTCGGTGAGCTGGATTTCAGTTAACCAATGTCTGCCCTGCTGAAGCATCAGAGGGTGATGCTGTGTTACTGACCTCTGACCTCTCTGTGGACTGTTGCAATACAAGATAGCAATAGTCTGAATTTAACAATTTTACCATGTATTATTAAGCATTAATTAACTGTTTATACTCATGTACAAACATGTGCAAACCAAACTGTTCATTATCCATGTTTGAAAACACCACAGAAGAAGATACAGTCGACAAATGCATTAATAAGCACTTAAATATGTCTTTAAATCTGCTACATCTACATGTAAAAGCTCAATTTTTTCCTCTTCCTCTGTGTTTTATTTGAAGTGTTGATCCATAAGAAGATATATTTGTAGTTTTAAGAACCATAAACCATCTCATTGTAGTTTTACATCTCCTCTCTCAGGCTTCTCTCTGGAGCTCTAGTAACAATAGGTCGGCGAGCCAATCAGAAGAGAGGAGGCTCTGAGCCTCTCTAGCCCTAACCCTCTGATTGACTGACTGTTTTCTAAATGATCCAATAGAAATATAGCAGATTTCAGGCAAACACTCGCACACAAATCGTGCAAGGTTGGATGATGGGTCCAGGTGGGCGGGACCTGGTGACTGCTTTGTTGTGACATCACAGTCAAGTTCTGACGGCTGGTTCTGACGGCTGGTTTTAAGGCTCAGGTTCTGAATACAGGCTGTGTGCATTTCTCTGTGGACTGAGGCTTTGATACTTTCACAGTATTAATACAGAACCTAGACCTGATTTATAATCAAACCACACATGGACATCTACCTTTATACTATATGGGACATTAAATTCATTGTTTTTACATTAAAGTACCTTGCAGTTTTAGACTGTTGAATATTCATCAGATAGTCCATGGTAGTCACTGTCCAGCTTTGATAAGAAGGTCTGTATATAGAGGTTAAAGGTCATTTATAATATCTATAGACATCCACCAGTCGACACCACAGGACCCAGCATGTTTTTCTTCCATCCATCCGAACCTCTGCCCAGGTTTTTTTTTTGTTCCTTCATTCCTCTGGTCCTCAGAACAGCTTCCTGTAATTCTTCCAGTAGACCCACAGTGACATGTACATATACGGCCCATTAGCAGCTGAGCGAGTGTGACTGAGGAGGTTTCTGTTTAGACTCCATGATGGGTTCAGCAGAGGGTGAACTGGAGGTCTTCTGGCCTCTCAGCACGGTTCCCAACATGATTTAAATATAAAATATCTCGAAATTGAAATTGTAAAATTATGATTTTATTCTCAAAATAACGACTTTATCCTGTAATATTACGACTTTATTCTTGTCATTTCAGATAATTTTTTCTTCTCAATGTTGCTCTAATACTCCGTCGTAACAGACGGACAAACCAACACTTTTAGATCCTAGAAGGAGACGTTTATAGTTGCTACCTGACTCTCATCCCCTCCACCGGGAGGTCAGAGGTCAAGGTCAGCTGGAGACAGGTGAGCAAGTAGTGTCTTTTTTTTTTTTTTTTTTTTTTTTTTTTTTTTTCTTTTTTTTTTACTGTTATGGTAATATTCCTATAGACAAACAATCATGAGACAGACAGGTACAGTTGTAAAAGAGAGCAAGTCTGTTTGTGTGATTTACGTGTTTGTCAGGAGTCTAACTGTCACCGTCTCCACCCTCAAGGTAAATATCATCTGACAGCCAGCTCCACCTGGGGCACAGGTGCAAGCTTCATGTGTGTGTGTGTGTGTGTGTGTTTTGGCATGATGGGACCTCAGCAGTATTGAGTATCAAAGGTTATCCTGTTCTATTTTGGGAATCTCTTCTGTAGGCAAATTTTTACTGGCTGCAGGATCCTGGTCCATTGCGCGGGCACACACACACACACACACACACACACACACACACAGGTTTTCCTTTTCTATTTTGAGGATCATTTCAGTCGGCAAATTTCCACTGGTTACAGGATGTACACACAAACACACAACCCTAAACTCAGTATGTTTACACCACATGTTGTAGTTTTATAGTTTGTGTTGGTGATATTCAATATGTTTCTTACTGTCAATAAATTCCAACAATAAATGCATGCTATTAACAAGAACAGCACTCAGTAAAGGACATACCTCCGCCAAGGCCAAACAATCCTACACGTCTCTTATAACAGAAAAATAAAAGAAAAAATGAAGTTAAATTATTTATTTACCATAAAAGATAGTGAGTCATAAGATCCAGACATTAATTCCTGAGAAATGGATGAAAATGTTGATAAATGGTGTACACACTCAGTTGGGCCAGCTGGTGAAAGGCGAGGAGATTTTCACAGAATTTGATTTAAAAGAGAGAAGAAAAAAAAAAGGGATTAGAATCGCCTACTCCATCTTTAAAATAATAACGCTTTACAATAAAATCCATAGAAATTCCAGAGAGCATTAAACGTCTCTTAATGCATGTCGTAGGTCGGATCACAGAGCTGCAGAGATGTGTTTATAATCTGAACCATGTCGTAATGTAACAGACACGTGACGTTGCCGCGGCGATCTGCTGGATAAAACTGGCCCCGTGACCACGACCATCCCACTCTTATCACGTAAGACGTGGGTGGGGGGTGTGGGGGACTTTCCTCGGACATGTAGGTCAGTTTGTTGAAACTTGGCGTTGTGAGTCAAAAAAAAAAATTTGTATCACTCTGTGTGTGTGTGTGTGTGTGTGTTTGCTTTAACTGCAGGAAATGAAATCACTCTGGAGGATTTGTTTTAGTAAGATCAGCTTGAGCAGGGTGTGTGTGTGTGTGTGTGTGTGTGTGTGTGTGTGTGTGTGTGTGTGTGTGTGTGTGTCTGATACCTGGGGCTGGTTCCACAAAACCTGTTAGGATTTTCCTTAAAGTACGATTTTATGTTTCCCTTAAAATATTATTAAGATATAGACACTCAGATAATTATCTCAATATTAATTGAGACATCATTGGTAGTCATCACCATAGTAACCACTAGACATGGGAGTGGGTCTTCCCAAAGGATTGGTGGCTGGGGACGTGAGGATAAACCTTGGAGGGAAGTGTGTGTGTGTGTGTGTGTGTGTGTGTGTGTGTGTGTGTGTGTGTGTGTGTGTGTGTGTGTCTGTCTGTGTCTGTCCTCTCTCACACATCACTGTGAAGTCGGCCGACAAACAAACCAATTTGTTTGTTTCGCTGATGTCACAGGGCAGCGTGTTTGGGCAGGCAGGCTGGACCATACAAACTGAGAGGAGACAGAGCGAGGGGGGGGCGGTTTGAGTATTTGTTCACACACACTCCTTCCTAGACTAAAAATGGAAAGTAAATGTTGAAGTAATTGCCAGCCAATCCACTGCTGCAGTGTGTGTGTGTGTGTGTGTGTGTGTGTGTGTGTGTGTGTGTGTTAACAACAAAGGCAGCATCAGTAGCTAAATGTCAGTAGACACCTTCAGCCCCTTTGTCTGTGTAGAGGAGGTCGACCTGCTCCTATTTGGAGCCAATAAGCTGCTTGTCTCTGTGTGTGCGTTGTAATTGCGAGCTTGTGTGTGTGTCTAAGTGTGTGTGTGCCGCCAGTGGGGAATAAGCAACCAGTGTTTTCACACACTGAGCGGTGGGGAGGACCAGAGAGGAGGACGGAGGCTCGTCTGAGAGGAGCATGAGGCTGAGTTTGACTGCTGTGTCACTTTCTTGTTCCTGCTGCCTGTTTGCGTTATGCTCGGTGAGTAGAAGAGGGAACATATTGTGTGTGTGTGTGTGTGTGTGTGTGTGTGTGTGTGTGTGTGTGTGTGTGTGTGTGTGTGTGTGTGTGAGAGCTGACTTTTGTGATCTAATTAGCCTAATTGGAGAAATGCTCCACAGTTGTCTGGTTTCTCTGTTTTGTGTTTGAATAGTAGAAAACTTCTAAAGATGTTGAGAGTTGTCCCTGAACACATCACCAGCACCACAGCTTACTGAGGGTAATATCATTCACAGTAGTGCAGGCGTTGTGTGTTGCGTTGCTGCTGACCCTGGTTCTGTGGCCATTAGAGTCAAACAGTGAGTTATATGCCGTGGTTTACTTCAAGATAAACAAAGATTATATTGCATGTAAGTTATAATGCACAAAGCTTTGTGCTGATAAAACAAAACAAAGAACCAGTGGATTGGTTGAGAACAGGTGTTTCCCTCAGAGGGTCCATTATTTTCTACAGTAGAACACCATAGAGAGCGACAACTCATGTTTCCTCTGCTCACTTAAGAAAAAAAAAGGCATCACCCATTTTTATAAAAGTCCTTCTGTGGTCATCTAGCATGAATCTTAAGCTTGGTTGTCATGGTTACCCGCAGTTTACTAAACCTCAAATACGATTTAGAAAAACAGAACACCACTGACTGGAACTAGTTTTCACTATTTGAGTTTTTTAAGAGGCGCTGCCGGCCAATCGGAGCAGACGTGGTGTCATGCTGGTATCATGTTCACGTCATGTCGGAATTATTGTAATTATGAGTTTTCAACTGATAGACTTTTAAGTCATAATAATTACTACTCTGAAACTCTGATCTTCTGCATGTGACTGGGCACAGATCTGGTGTTATGCTGTTCATGCACAGTATTTTAATCCTCACACAAAACTCCGAGGTTACTAACACGGGAATCTTTCCCATCATCATCATCATCATCATCATCATCTTTACCATCCATCTAAGTTACCTTCTTGCTAACGTAGCATAAACCGCGCAGATTAATGATTGGAAGTTGGTTGTGAAACCTGAAAAATAGGCAACATGATTGTAGCTGTTTTTTTAGCTGAATTACACGTAAAAGCTAAAAACCCACGACACGTTGTGTTCGCCCTGCACATTCAGAAACACATATCCTTTCATGGAAACAGTGACCGGCTGCTTGCTCAGTCAATGCTGATGCTAACCGTGCTTTTTTCACATGGCCAACAAATGGAGATCATTCAATATGACGACGTTCAGACTTCACATCCCGTGTTGTGCATCTGTCTCTGTGTTTGATGCTTCTGTTTTTTAATTGTAAGGTACTTTGTGATGCCTGCTCTACGAAGGTTTGGACGTATACTAGCAGTACAGTTGCTCCAGCTGCAGCATCAAAGTGATGTTTACATGCTAATGCATCAATAATCATAAAACAATGATATAATATACAGTAATACATATCATTTGATTCTAATATTTATGGTCTGAGTTCTTCTTATAACACTGGTATTAGTAATGATAGCAACAGTAGCGGCACTAGTTCTAGATCAATGGTAGTAACAGCAACAACTGAGGTAATATAAAAACAGTTGCGCTTGTAGGAATACTGCGAACTGGAGGTATAATACTGATTCTAGCAGTATCAGTTGTAGTGACAGTAGTAGTAGTAGATTTGGTGTTGATTGGGTTGATCATTAATTACTGACTGACATGTTTCAGTCTGACGACCTGCATGAACTCAGTCTGCACTTAAATGAACCGACCGCGATAATGAAGCCACGTGTTGACCGACAGATTCATTCCCTCCGTCGCTCCACGCGGCTGAACGTGAACTGTGACAGGGACTTTCCACCCAGACCTTCTCACTGTGCATGTAATGGTTTGACTGGAACTACAGCCAGCACAGTTAGCTCTGTTTTTCCAGCAGTTGCACAGGATGACTGTAAATCATTTTCAACTTGAAATCCAGCTCAAATCATACATTTATAATTGGTATGTAGTGTATGGGGAAAAACGGTTACATGCTCTTTTCTCAAATTTTATGACAAACCTGAGGAGGGTGCGCTGCTTTCCAGACTTGTGTAAGTTGTTTATTGCTCCGAGGGGAGACGGTGTTAGCGTTAGCATTTGTGGTCGTAGTTTTTGTCTACAGTTGGAAATGTTTATTGGGAAAGGAAAAGAAGTGACACTGCTAAACATCAAGTGAGGGAGAAGAGGCCAGAAGCCTCTCACAGTGTTGTTGTTCAGGGAAGATGTCAGGGCTGTAAAACTGTCCTGCGGTCAGGAGTCAGAGAGGAGCAGCTGAGTTTCCTCCTGAGTGAAGGTAAAACACTGGAGCTGTGTTTTCACCTGACGCCAGTGAAATCCAAAACCATGAAATGCAAAGTTCAGTGTGTAGTGACAAACATGCTTGATGTGCCTCCATGTGAGCTCCTTCCTCTGTGTGTATGTGTGTATGTGTGTGTGTGTGTGTGTGTGTGTGTGTGTGTGTATGTGTTGTGTTTGTTTTTACCTGCGGAGGTTGGTTTCACTCCTGACTCAGCGTGTTGCTACTGTAAACACCTGCTGCCTCCGAATTCATACAGTACCTGCAGTCACTCGTGTGTGTGTGTGTGTGTGTGTGTGTGTGTGTGTGTGTGTGTGTGTGTGTGTGTGTGTGTTTTTGCCCTCATTCCCAGGGGAGTCTGTGGGCGTTTCCTCTTGGCTCAAATGCGTGCTAATTTGTGTTTTTACAGATGCAAGTGTGTGTGTGTGTGTGTTAGTGTGTCTCCATTATCTTATCTGAGTATATGTTAGAAATCATAGCCCACATACTTTTTTACTAATTACTGAATTTGATTAAGGAATCAGAGCTTAACTCTCCACAGTTGGTAGAAACCTTAGATTTAATTAAAAAAACCTTAGAGTATGTGTTGAACTTTTAACAGCTGCTTAAACACTTTTTTTAATGTAGTCAAATCTGACCAAACAGTCAAAAATAAAATGAGTTGCTATGTTTCAAATTTTCAGCAACTAAAGCTTAAAGTCCTGAAAATATAAATGATAGAACAGGATGTATTTATAACATGTGCTGTTATAATAATGGTCAATTTGAGACAGTCAGGAGTCTTAATTTCACACCATGAGTGTGAGGTGTGTTATCCAAAGTAGAACCACATTTCCCAAAAGCCCCATTTATTTCAGCTTTTACTGTGTTTTCTCTTCACTGATAAATCCAAGTGTAGAAACACTTTTCTCCTTGTCTGGGTTTTTAATGTGGTCATAGAAAATGTGCTTGAACACAGTCAGTGGCTCCACTGGCTCACATTTCAGCTCTTTAGGTGCTTTGTTTAAAGTATTCATGGCGCCGATGTCTGATCGCTTCAAGTGACTGAAAGAAGAAGTCAACACTCAATTGCCAAAAACTGAACTGCAGTTTCTCAAATGACCACTAGAGGCTGGCTCCAACAGTGAGTCAATTCCCATAGACTCCCATGTTAAAATGTCCACCTCTATAGCAGAAATAAGCATGTTTACATCCTGGTAACATTTTAGCAACCAGTTAGTCTAATTTACATTTTATTAAGGCTTAAAGAAGGTGCGCTGCTTTGACTGACAGGTGGGTGTATCCTTGCCACAAACTGGTATGCACCACAGTCTCTGCTCCACACACGCCCCGCCTCTTTGTCTGTTTATGAATTAGCCGTGAGTTAGGGGCGGAGTCAGGCACTGCCAAGATGGCAATAGCGGAGCAGCTCACTCTTGAGTTTCAAAACTGCTCTTCACAAATCTGTGTGTGACATTACAGAGGCACAGACATCACAGACTCTTTATATACAGTCTGTGGATCCCTTTCCTTATGAGGGATTTGAACCAGTAAACTTGCAGATACTGTAAACTGCTAGCTTTAGAACAGAGAAATTTATAGTTTGGGGTTTCGATTATTTCATTCATTTTAATAATTTTGTGTTTGGTAGGTAGTTGAATATCTTTACAAACACTGGATTCATTTTTGTGCTGAGATTTGTGGTCTCCAGATGATAAATCACATTCACATCTCTGACTTTGAATGAATTGTCTTGACAGTCATTGGATGGATTACCATTACATTTGAGCTTAACATTCATACCTCATAAAACTTTGGGGTCCCTCTGACTTTCCCTCTGGCACCATCATCAAGTCAAACTTTGATTTGTTCTATGATTAAATACCTGCAAAACTAAGCCTCATCTGACATGTTTGAGGCTCATTAGCAAACATCAGCATGCTAACATGCTCAACTAACACGGTGACCATGGTAACCTCAGACATACCAAATCTATGTATGTAAATATTAGCATTGTGAGCGTGTTAGCATGCTGATGTTAGCATTCAGCTCAGAGCACCTAGCTTCACAGAACTGCTAGCATGGCTGCTGTCTACTGTTGTCATTATTGTGCCTTTGTTTCATACTCATACTCCTGTTTCTCCTGCGTCATGTAAAGAGAGAGAGAAACAAAGAGAGAGAGAGAGGTATGTTATGGTATGCTTGCTCGGTATGTTTAGTTTCCACTGGCTCTGGGTCACATGGCCGAGACCTCTTTCTCTCTTCCGTTTTCTCCCTCTTTTTCCCAGTCTCTGTCTTTTTCTCTTTCTACTGCAGTCTCTGTCTCTGCTCAGCTCTTTCCCCTCACCAACACTCCTCTTTTATGCTCTCACTTCTTTCTCTTTCTTTCTCTCTAGTGTTGCAGTGTGGAAACAATAAAATCTACTGTTTCCTTTTTAGGTGCTGGATAGATGCAACACTCTTCTCTCTGTCTCCTTTATCTTTCTCTCTTTCAGCTCTTTTTTTTTATCAATGTCACTCTTTCCTCTGCTCTCCTTCCTTTTTCTTTCTGCTTTTTCCTCTTTGTTTTTGTGTCTTTTCCCCCTTCTCTCTCTCTCTCTCTCTCTCTCTCTCTCTCTCTCTCTCTCTTTTTGTAATGGTTGTTTGCTATATCACTCTTGTCCCTTGGCAATCTCTCCCTCTTTCCCTCTCTCTCTCTCCCTTATACTGTATATGGTCATTGAGGCTCAGCCCTGCTGCTTCTGTCCATACACATTCACTCTCGATGGGAAGGGGATTTAGCAGAGCAGACTCGTGCTCTGAGGCCACATTTGAACGCAGAGTCAGTTTGACCTGTGCGTTGTGTGGCCACCTATACAATAGCAGAAGCTCCTCTGGTTTCAGGCTGTCCACCAGATGTTGAACCTGCTGCAGGGAATTACTCCCATTCACAGACACAAGAGCTTTATGTTTACTGATGTTGGAGGATAAGGTCTGGCAGATGGAGATGAGGTCAGGACTCTGAATCTGGGGGAACTGCTTCTTTATGGAGCTGGATTTGTGCACAGAGACATTGTCAAATATCCGTTTATGCTTGGAAGTAAGAGGCCAGATGAAAGCCACAAAAAAACAGATGAAAGATAGAGGTATCCACTTACTTTTGGCCATATACTGCAATTGATTTCTCATAAAAACATTTGCTCCCAATAGGAAGTAATCATTCCTCAAAAACCTGAGCTTAGTGTTCGATTTTATCATGCTCTTGTTATTCAGATGGACATTTGAACCCTGTGTGTTATTACATAATTTGTCAGTCATTATATCATCAGTGACTCGTGGAGCGCCCGCAGCACGAGGATGGATTTATATGCCGACTCTCCGCAGTGCTTGACTTCAAGGTCGAGGTCAAGAGCGGGCAAACCTGACGTCACCGCGGGGAGTCAGGGAGGGCGCAGCCTGCAATATATATACATCAGACAGTCAATAATTCATAGGCAGCTTATAGTGAGGGTATACAGCTGTCATCAGGCTGCATATTTCATAACAACCGAAGGCACTGCACTCGGAGACGAAGGCAGGACTGTAGCTGGAGACGTACCTTACATGGTGCTCATCGTCTCTGAGCATTGTGAGCTGTTTGGTCCTCATTGTTTTTATTTTAATTTACTGCTGTTACTTTGTCTTGACTTTGTTTTATGACATTTACTTTGCTCTCACTTTGCTTGGATTTGGTTTAAAGGTGATACAGGCAAGTTTTGATTCCTAGATTTTTACTTTCCCCCACCGACCTGTGAGGGGCAAGTAAAAAAAATTGACTGCATTTACAATATATAATAATTTTTTACAAGAGATATTCACCCATTCACTCACACATTCTGTCACACACCGAGGACATATTGAAGCCGGTTATGGGTTCAGTATCTTGCCCAACACAGAAAAACCAAGAACTGCAGTTCCTCTAATGACCACTAGAGTCTGGCTCCAACAGTGAGTCAATCCCCATAGACTCCCATGTTAAAATGTCCAACTTTACAGCAGAAATAAACATGTTTACAGCCTGGTACAATGTGAAGTGAACGCATCGCCGTACATTCAGTCTGTTGCTCGTCCAAGCTGTTATGTTCAGTCCAGGGCAGGACTAGCCGACACAAACACTGTACATAAGTATAATGGCCTGTTATTTTGGACAGAGACATCTCTTTTTTTTTTTGTTACTGTGGCTTTTCGCTGCCTTTAATCTGCTTTAACGAGTCAGAGCCGAGCTGATGAGGAAGCTCTGACTCGCCAGTGCAGGGAGCTCCTGCTTGCAAAAGCTACAGATTGGATCAGTGAAAATGGTGATTCAGTGTAGTTCATGTAATTTGTGCATGTACTGAACACCTGGACTGGAGACGCATGTTGGCAGTTTAAGCTGGTGAGGTAATCAAGCGTATCTTATTTTTTTCCAGACCTGATTCTCCGAAACGTCGACCTCTGTAGCTCATGTTTTATGGTGGTTTAGATTTCTTACCAAGAATAATTCAGATACACTTTCTTTCTCTCTGCGTCAAACTGACAAGCATTTTAACTTGGTGCTGGTGATTCAGGGAGTTTTAAGTCAAAGGTTTCTTCTGACGTTGATATGAAACGTGTGTTTGGAGGAACAGTGTCACACCAGCTCACCTCTAATGGCTTGTGGCAACGTCATCCAGAGCACAGTTCTTTCTACTGAAAGAGACAGACAGTCAGACGGAGGGGAAAGAGTTTGCAGCAGAGTCTGAGTCATCCTCCCTTCCTCTGTCGCTATTTAAAGATCCTCATCCCTCTATCCTCATCAACTGCCTCTTCATTCCTGCCCTTGGTCTAAGTAGGAAGGAGGATTTTTTTTTTTTTTCCCCCTCGTAAGAGGTTAAATTAATGGTACCTTATTCTCGTAGTACTTGTCCACACATTGTGCTCACCAAATCAATTTCTGAGATATGGAAACATGTTGATTTAGCTCAAAAGAAGTCAGACAGGTCAAGAAACAAGAGCAGTCAGTTGATCAGGTTGTAAATGAGCCTCCTGTTTCTACTTTTAACACCTGTCTGTACCATAGATAGTACACGCACAGTTTCCCTTATTGTAGAGCTGTCATCAGAAAAACCTTTTGGTGTTGAGCAAAACAAGTAATCTGAAGATGTAACCTCGAGCTCTGTGAATTTGTTACGCATTGATGATGTTCTGGAGACTAAATGATTAATCAGTTAATGGGAAATAAATGAATGCTAGATTAACTAAGAAGCCTCTGATTTTGAGCAGTATTTTGGGTGCCCTCACTTTCAGCTTTACCTCCAATTTCAGTGGTTTATGTTACTGATTCTTCTGGTCCCTCAAAATGGAGCAAATTCGGTTTGTGACTTCTTATAACAAGAGTTTTGAGCCAGCTGTCAGCCGTTTTCTTCCCGGATTGTTTAATTTAATGGATTTCTAGAGACCTGCAGAAACTTAAAAAAATTTCTCGTACCTCTCGTCTTCGGTTGAACCCTCAGATTTCTTTTGGGACCCCTTTATGTGGTTTGAGTCCCCGGTTGGGAACCGGTGGTTCAGATAATCCTGTTACACTTTTGGTTTGTTAACAACTTGTCTGATCACATGACTTGATTGTGTTTCTTCAACGGTTGGACTTTGTTGTGACGAGGTAAATGTTTTCCAGTATCACCATGATTAATTTGATGAATACATTGCGATCATAACCGATAGAAATGATGCTCAATCATCACATCAAGTCATCATGTAACAGATACAGATACAGATGTGTCAGGCTGGCCAACTTTAAAAAAAAAAAAAAAAATGCAGCTCTCATTTAACAGTATTTATCCTCCATATATTGGCTCCTGACCGGCTGATTGGCTGCCTGTCTCACTGAGTGACTGTTTGACTGGCAGGCTAACTGACTGCCTGTCTCAGTGGAGGAGATTGGATGGAGATTGCTAACACTGAACTGTTACAGTACCTAACTGAATCAGCTCTCTGACTGACACTTTCATTTCTCTCTGACTCTTCTTTCCGGATAATCCCAATTAAGTCAAGATGGTTGGTCACTGTGTGTGTGTGTGTATGTGTGTGTGTGTGTGTGTGTGTGTGTGTGTGTGTGTGTGTGTGTGTGTGTGTGTGTGTGTGTGTCTCACAGCAACAAGTCAGTATCTCCCTCTCTCTGTCCCATGTGTCTCCACTTCCCTAGAAGTCTCTTTTTTTGTCTTTTCAAACCGAAGCTTTTGCCAGTTTCTCTTTCTCTCTGCAGGGAACTTAGATCCCCTACCAGAGATGCTAATTATTGCCATGTGCCTCATCTTCACGCTACTGGAGACACAAACACACACACACACACACACACACACACACACACACATTGCTGACATTGTCACCGATGACGTCTGTGCCCACAGTTGGATTCTTGATCCGAGCCAGTTAGTCACATGTTTGTGTGTTTAAGAAGGATTTGTCAAGTCAGCCGCGCAAACAGCTTTTTCCGTGTTCGACAAATCCGCTGCAGATTTAGCGTCACTCTGGTCCGTTTCACGCAACTCCCACAGCTCGAGTCAGGCGATGCTCTTCACTCTGATTTTCTCTGAATTTATCTTTTACTTCATCCTCGACTCATAGAAATCCATGAATTCTTCATCAGTCGTCATCTTCACAAAAACTGACTGTGTGAGAACTCACATTTAGGCTGCATGATATTTACTGTTAAGATTTGGGCATTTAAGTGGTTTGCTTTTATTCTATTCATAGAACAATACACACCTAGGGCACCAGAGTGGTCCGATTATAGACGAATACACCAAACTGAAGCGCAGTTCCCCATAACAAGTGCAGCGTGGAACATGGACATTCAAATAAAATGAAATGAAATGCTGTGATTAAATTGTAACGTGAGCAAAAAGTTTATGCATGATAAGGAAGCATGGCTGTGTTTGACACAAGTGTAGGAGGTAGACAAAATAATTGTATAATAATAATTATTATTATTATTATTAAATAATTATCACATTTAAAAGGCATCAAAGAGCGAAGAAAGTCGATTTATTCATCATCGTCAT
>NW_019525531.1:138966-156372 GCF_002814215.2 Seriola lalandi dorsalis | reverse complement strand
CCTCCTCCTCCTCCCTCCTTCCCTCCTCTCAGGCTGATTCCAAATGTCCAGACTTAACCAAGATACTGAGGCTCTCATATTTTTAACCACCAACACGAGACAGACATAAATCAATGAAACACACAAGTATGATGAGATGAGAGTAGCATTGTAATATTTTAGGAATGAGTTGTTTCCTCACCTTCTTTGTCCTCCTTTGTTTCTTGCCTCCTCCTCCTCCTCCTCAGTAAGACGGGAAAACACACAAACAAACAGTTCCAGAGTATTTCCATCTAATACACTCATGTTTATTAAAGCTTGTTCCCCATTGACTGCCCCCCACCCCTATCTAACCCCCAACCCCCCCGCTCAATCCCTCCAATCTCATTACCAGTTTGACAGACAGGTATTGATTGTTAATCTTCACAGACAAACCCATCACCGCCACTCAACACATTACAAACTGCATTACCCACGTCCCCCCGCTGTCTGCCTGTCCTCTGCTTTCACACTCAACCCTTCATTACTTTTTAACATTTTTTTCTCTGTTCATTCGCTGTCAAGGAAAATGTCTCTGGTGCTTCTGTAGGCATTTAAAACTCCAATTCCCATGATGCCTCTCTCCTTTGCTTTCTGCTTCTAAAATTGCTGCATTATGTCACCCAGGAAGTATCTGTCAGGGACTTGTAGTCTTTGTTTTCTATCACGTGGAGTTTGAGATGGGTGGGGTTAAACACATTCAGATCCCGTCTCTCTCTCTGTCTCTCTCTCTCCTCTCAAAACTTTCTTTGGAAATGAACTCCACCCGTCTGGTGTTCCCCGGGGGTTAAAACGCAACCCCAACAATCATTTATAAAAGAGCTATTGGATTCAGATGTGCTTTGTGCTGCTTGGAAATCTGCTGATGTCACTTCATGTATAGCCTTGATTTATCACTTCCCTCGGGGAGATCGGTCAGCAAGTTTTGAGGTGGTTCGTCACGCCGTGAATGGTGAATTAAGTGCACCTGCAAAACTTTTAGCTTCACACTTACGCACACACACACACACACACACACACATACACACACACACTGCACCATCTGGTCTTGGTTGAGTGGAAAGAATGACGAGGCAGAATGTGATAAGTCAAACAGCTTTCTCCTTCTCACTGTGTTGTGTTGTCTTGGACTTTCAGCGGCATACGCACAATTTAGTTAAGCCGGGGTGATATCTCCATACAGTCCAGCCCGTATATCACGATATTATCAATATTATCGATATTATTGTTGTATTTTATGCTGTTTATTTTAGTGATACATAATTATATTATTGTATTTAATGTTACATATGTTGGTTAATAATATATAGTTATAAAAAATAGATAAATAAATATAAAATAAAATGTGGAAAGTTAATGTGGCTTTCTCTCTGTCTTTCTGTGGCAGGTGATATCACACAGAAGGGCTATGAGAAGAAGCGATCCAAGCTGATTGGAGCCTATTTCCCTCAAGCACCAGGTAAAACTGACTTTTCTGCGCTTTCATTAAATGCCAGCTCATGAAGCACTGAGCTGACGTGTGTAATCACAGCACCTTTTAGAAATATACAAAATTATAGCAAATAAATGAGAAGAAAGCTTTCTGGTTTTACCTACATATATGAAATATCACTTCTTGTGATAGATATGATCAAGATAAGATCAAGGCAAACAGATGATGTGAAAAGGTTGCAAATTGAAACAACAACATACAAAGAATAGATACAGTGAGAAAAGAATTATATGCACATTAAAGGTTTAAAAAATTAAAAGACTGTTTTTACTCTTAACTATTTTGGCATATTACACACTATTATTTCTGTCGTAACATTGACCAGGGCGACTGTTCTTGTTGTTCGACTGCTCACACTTAAAAAGTACTGGAAAGTAACTTATGTTTGGTGATGGTGATCGACATGGATGAGGTGCTGACCTTCTTACAACAAAGCAGCAACAAGTTTTCCACCGTGAATCTGTCGAAGTCTATTCTCTCAGTTTCAACTGTTTGTCATCTTCTGAACGGGACTATTTTACACTCTGACTGTCCTTGAAGGAGTGAAAGAGTGGAATTAAGGTGGTTTTTTGTACATGAAATCCAACTCTTTCTTTTTTCCTCTTTGGAGAGCATTATTTCTTTTCTTCCCGTGGACACTTTGTCCAGGATATTTAACACACAGTGAAAAGACTTTTTGACTTTGCCAAAAGGCCAAAGCTATGAACAATTTGGAAATGAAACTGCTGGTTTTACACAGAGAGAAATATGAAGCAGGTACTGTTGTGGTCTTAGGAGGGCTGCAGGGTTTGAAACTGCAATGTTACAAGAAAACCCAGTTATTTAATCAGATGTTTTTCTCCTCCGTACTCACAATATGCCCTGTCAGGGTTTGGTTTTCTTCCTAAAGCATTCTGATCCTTGCACATTTAATAAATCCTCACCAGCTGAGTAGTTTTTGGTAATACAACACAGATGGATGTGATTCAGTCCAACCGCAAATGATCTAAAAGTCCATTTTACAGTAAGACTTGTTGAGGGGAGCGGGCAACACACCGCAACTGACTGACTGACTGCTGAGGATGGGACTGGAGCGTCACTGGAGAGCAGCAGACACACTGGCACTGCCAAAGCTGTTACTGGAACATACTGGTGTGTGTGTGTGTGTGTGTGTGTGTGTGTGTGTGTGTGTGTGCGTGTATGTGTGTGCGTCCTCTTAGGGTGGGGGAATGTCAGGAAGTGCATTATGGGAAGGAATGAGGGGTGTGGGATGAAGAAAATGTGTGGTATTCACATCTAAGCCCAGTGGGGGGTCGTCCCCAGTTCGCTATGGGGGACCGGATGACACACATACCCCGCAATGCGCACACACACACACACACACACACACACTGAGCTGTAACATCCTCACCCAACAGTTCTTATTCGTTTTTCAGTCCTGCAAATCAATTTTTTATTCCCATGCACCCGTAACACACATTTGTGCATATAAATGCACACAATACCCCCCTTTTTCTCATTTTCAGACCCCCTTACACTTACAACACAATACTCCCTTTCTCCCTGTCAAACACACACACGCACACCCACCGGCGACACATTCCCTTCCCTGTGATATGATTTAGCTCTAAGACCTGTTAATCTGCTCTGCTCAGTGCACAGTCAGGCTGATATAGTTTGATTAAATCATTTACAGTGTTCAGTGGAGTGGATTTCCCTCAGTTACTCAGATTTACACGGTTTCACATTAAAGATGAGGCTTAGTTTACTCAGAAAGAAATTTGATATCATGAGATCCAGCACGCTGTCCTCTCAACATCAGCCAAAAAGGAAGTGAAAATACTTTACATAAGTAAACTACATAACGTACAGTTTTTAGTCATAGACAAGAAGAACTTAGGTTTAGCGATGGTAAAGTCACCCATAGATTTTGTAGGAAGGTTTTAAAAACCTTTGGGTTTTGACTTTTTACTTTTCCAATAAAGTATGCAATAAAATGCACAAAGCATATAAAACAATTGCTAAAACTCACCACAGACACTTACATTAAGCAAAATTCTTACAGTAATAACTTGAGAAAGTAGAGTACATCAAGCCATCATCATCTAAGCCAATCATCGAGGGCTGAAACAACATCACCATCGTCATCCACCAATTTTTATTATTGGCATCTAGTAATTTGATTGCAGTAGAGATGAAATAATTTCTCCCCCTGTTAGACCTGGGCATTAGTGATGTAAAGTCAATCCACACATCATCACAGGCACTTCCCCCACCTTATCTTTGTAGGTCCTTACGGTTGGCTTGACCAGAGGGGGTATAATCCCTCCATCATGGTTTGGTTCTGCCCTAGAGTCTTTACTTGTTGGATGTGTCCACAATACCTCATCAGGGAGTTGTCCAGGGGTTTTCTTGATCCCCATTGATCCATTAAACTTGAAGGAGGAGCAACTCTATTCTGATCTGCCCATGGGTATCTGAGATACTGATGCTGTCTCCAAGGATGGGTCTAGACACCTCCTGAAGCAAACAAACTTTGTCACTCTAACATATGGATAATGCGCCATCTTCATCTTACCCTTACTTTGGCATGAGACAATCAAATCTGAAACAGAATTGTTGGAAAAGTGCAACCTCCCTGGAGTCCAACACCGAGACCATGGGTGACTAATTACCAAGAAATGTGGACATGATCTTTTGTTCCATTTATACAAGGACCAGTAGACTTCATATTCTGACAGTTTACCCAACAGAACACACAGAGTGTTACCCCCTTTTCAGACAGCTGACATGCCTATGGTCTGTTCAACCCACGTTCAACCCATTTGAGAAAGCCATCATCCTGCTTCTCACTGTCAGCAGAGACTTCAGTTTGCAGTGTGGTTCCCAAATATCAGTGGCATTTAATTCATTTCCATTCCCTATAGCAATGACGCAAAGCAAAGTTCATCATTTCCCAATCCACAACCACTCAGGAGAAAAGTGTCTTAATGGAGTTCTCTGGCATAGTTTTCTCCATACAGGGTATGTTGGTTGGATTCACGTGTTCTTACAGTTAGTTAGCAGTAGTTGTACTGCTGAGAACATAGATACAACATTCCCTGTGGTTATGGCATTTGCCACTGACTTGCTGATACTTACTATGATATTACCTACACCGAACCACAAACTAATTGTGTCTAACCCATAACCTAAAAATAGCTTTTTTCGGTACACACCTCCATTTAACCATCTGATTCAGTATGATTCATTTTCTATAATCACTCATACCATTGGTCTGACTATTACCATAATGCGGCAAACCTGTTTGATCAGACTTTACTCAAACCGAGTACAACCTTCCTCTTCAGAGCCACTCCTCATTCTGGAATGAAGCAAAGCCTGCAAAGCCCTCCCCCTCTAATGTGTTCAAATAAAGTCAAGCTCCCACAGTCATTTATCACTTTTTAATCAGACAAAAGTAAAGTAACATGGCACAAGGGATTCAACTTGATCGAGCAAATTTCTGCTGCTTAATCTGTCTGGATCTACTCAATGATCCAGTGACTGTTCCTTGTGGTCACAGCTACTGCATGACCTGCATCAAGGACCACTTTGATGAACAGAATCGTAGGGGGATGTTCAACTGTCCTCACTGTAGGCAGACCTTTATACCGAGGCCTGCCTTGGTAAAAAATCCAATGATAGCATGTGTAGTGGAGGAGCTGAAGAAGACTGGACTCCAAGCTGCTCCTGCTGATCACTGCTATGCTGGACCTGAAGATGTGGCCTGTGATTTCTGCACTGGGAGAAAACTGAAAGCTGTCAAATCCTGTTTGATGTGTCTGGTCTCTTACTGTGAGCAACACCTCCAACCTCATTTTCAATCACCTACATTTGAAAAACACAAGCTGGTGGAGCCCTCCAAGAAGCTCCAGGAGAACATCTGCTCTCGTCATGATGAGGTGATGAAGATGTTCTGCCGCACTGATCAGCAGTGTATCTGTTATCTCTGCTCTGTGGATGAACATAAAGGCCACGACACAGTCTCAGCTGCAGCAGAAAGGACTGAGAGGCAGAGAGAGCTCCAGCTGAGTCGACAACAAATCCAGCAGAGAATCCAGGACAGAGACAAAGATGTGAAGGTGCTTCAACAGGAGGTGGAGTCTATAAATGGCTCTGCTGATGAAGCAGTGGAGGACAGTGAGAAGATCTTCACTGAGCTGATCCGTCTCATGGAGAAAAGAAGCTCTGATGTGAAGCAGCAGATCAGATCCCAGCAGGAAACTGAAGTGAGTCAAGTCAAAGAGCTTCAGGAGAAGCTGGAGCAGGAGATCACTGAGCTGAAGAGGAAAGACGCTGAGCTGAAGCAGCTCTCACACACAGAGGATCACACCCAGTTTCTACACAACTACCCCTCACTGTCACGACTCAGTGAATCTACAGACTCATCCAGCATCAATATCCGTCCTCTGAGCTACTTTGAGGATGTGACAGCAGCTGTGTCACAGCTCAGAGAGAAACTACAGGACATTCTGAGAGACACATGGACAAACATCTCACTGACAGTGACTGAAGTGGATGTTTCACTGTCACAACCAGAGCCCAGGATCAGAGCTGACTTCTTAAAACATGCATGTCAAATTACACTGGATCCAAACACAGCAAATACACATCTGTCAATATCGAAGGGAAAAAGAGAGGTAGCATACGTGAGAGAAGAACAGAAATATTTTCTTCATCCAGAAAGGTTTGCATATTCCTGGCAGGTCCTGAGTAGAGAGAGTCTAACTGGATGTTGCTACTGGGAGGTGGAGAGGAGTGGGAGAGGAGTTTTAGTAGCAGTCGCATACAAGAATATCAGCAGAGCAGGGGAATTCAGTGAATGTGTCTTTGGACAAAATGACAAGTCTTGGGCATTAGATTGTTTCAAAAATAGTTATGAATTCAGGCATAGCAACATAAAAATTCCGATCCAAGCCACGTTGTCCTCGAGAGTAGGAGTGTACCTGGATCACAGAGCAGGTGTTCTGTCCTTCTACAGCGTCTCTGAAACCATGACTCTCCTCCACAGAGTCCAGACCACATTCACTCAGCCTCTCTATGCTGGACTTTGGCTTTCAGAAGGAGCCTCAGCTGAGGTTTGTAAGCTCAAATAGACAGGAGTTACTGAAGATCCCTTTGGGTATGAAGCGTTTTTTGCTTTGGTCTCCTGTCAGTCAAAGAATAGGCAGTATTGTGAAAAATTTATGATGACAGAAACCTCCGTTACTATGTATGAAAACTAAACCATGTAAGAAAAAGTGCTTTGGAAATTTATGATGTAGCTATTGATAGAGGTCTCACCACTCCTAATACTGGGGAGGTAAATAGTATGATATTTATGATATTTTATGAATTTTCTGTATTTCTTTGGTCTGTAAAACCTTATACCACGTGGTAACTAGTCACCACAACCCCTCAAAACAGTGAAGGGTAAGGGACATACTTCAGTTTGAAATAGATATAAATATATTATGTTTCACAAACAGATAACCTTAAACCTCTCTTTCTTTGTTACCTCCCCGCTGTTTCAGGGGTGACACTACATGAGTAACACTTTATTTTGTGGGTCTGCTCTGAATAATTTTCAAGGTGTTTCCTGAAAGAGAATGATGAAACTTGGTCCTCATTATAGGAAATTCCTTGAAATTACAAGCTTCATTTTATTCACTTGTTGCTGACCTGCTGTGCCCTGACTAAAATACTCGCTGGCACAAGCAGTAAATAGGAGTTAATTAATTGGCAATGGCGCTGTTCCACTCGAACTTCTGTTTTAGTACCAAATGAAAGACGCATTTCCAGGGAATAGTTTGAAACCCAGTTTGGACCCATACGTCATCCACACTTAGACTAACCTGAATAACTCACTGACTTTTGAGTCCAACTTTATGGAATTTTTGAGCATTGTCTTGTTAGTTGAATATCCGCATTTTCTGGTTTGATTGTCATTGGCAGCGCACATCAGAATCTGACACAGTGATTGAACATTTATCGAGTTGGCATAAACACTCATGACTTCACTGTTCTCTAACAGGAAAAGCAAATGAAATATGTGTAACATCTATGTCATTACAAGAATGTTGCTGCTCACATTTTTGCCTGTATCCTGTCAGTAATGACAAACAAACTTGTCTGGGGACTGTTTTAAATGTATAACAAACATAATCTGGTGGTGATAGAAACGACTGTTGGTAGATGTTGACCTTGGTTTTGTCCAATAGGGATGTTTTGTGAGTAGTCTTAACAAATATGCCTATTTGGCCTAGTTTTTCAACAAATCCTCCTTCATGGAGGTTATAAGGTTCAGTTTTTGTTAAAACTGTTTTAGAGAGGTGTTGATTCAGCTTTGTGAGGCTGCAGTTTGTGCTGCTATTGAACTGTATTGCATTAAACAGAGAGTTGCTTTGGCCATTTAGCCTAACCCTCATTCAATCAACGCACAAAGAGAGGATTTATTACTGTATTAGACTGCACTGAGTGTACCCAAGTGCACTGAGTGTACCCAAGAAACTGACAACTGAGTGTATATCGGAAGCAAATTGTGGCGCAGTTCATTTGTAATGAGAAGGGCAAAATGGACAAAAGCCAAGTTTATGTCATAAAACACTAAAAATATAAAACATCCATGTTTGGTGAAACAGGAGTGTTGGCATTTTCATCAATATTTGGGCAATGAAAAGGCGGTTTCACAAAGGTGAGGTGTTCATCTGTCCGACCCTGCAAATTTTATGGAGTGAGTAAAACATAATTATGACTACACTCTCACTTGGCAGCTACCTTTCCACATTAAATTTTCCATTATGTTTTTAGCCGACTCTCCACATTTCTGACAAACGAGGTTAAGTTTCAAACTAATACTGCCCTGATCTTTGGGTGACCACCAGAGAAACTCAACTGTTTATTGGCATATTATTTCAAATAATACTTTATTCAGCCAAAGTTCTTGTATGTACACTTGAAATGAAAAATATGATTCACATTATTCAAAGTAATATATTGGTAAAAGAATTGTTTTGGTTCCAGAGTTCAGATGTTCCATTGGCACACCTGTCTAATGAAGGAGTTAGTCGTCAGTCCAAGTGCTGTAATATTCACAACTCTTGTTTGTTTGTAGTAAGAGGGGCTAGGACTACATCCTGGTTTGAAGCGAATCCCACTGGTGTAACCCAAATGAGATCAACCACTCTCTTAACACATTCTTCGGCATTTATGTACCTTCCCTCTGAGAACATTGCTACACAGTTCATCTCATATTCAGAACAGGCTGAGAGTCATGTAGCGTGATTTTCTTTTTTTATGATTAATTCAGACCTTTGTTAGCTTTCCTTCACTGCCTTTGATCTGGAAACTACACCACAAACCGTCAGTTATACACCAAGAACAGCCGAGAGTCTGTAAAGTAAAAAAATAAATCAACTTTAATGTTTCATGTTTCTAAGATATTTACACTGTTGGGAACACTTTTACAGAATTGGGAGACTTAAAAAAAAAAAGAAAAGAAAGATCTTCCATTACTCATCATGCAAATGTCAACTGTTATTTCCCTTCATACACATTTAGATACATAGATGACTTTATTAATCCCCAGAGGGAAATTAAACTGGCATAGCAGCTGAATTAAAATACAATAAAATACAATGAAATACAAAAGACAAAAATACACAGAAACTCCACAAGTACACAGTGGAAAAATTGATAGATATAAATAAATAAGTATATGTACCAATGTGCAGGAGTGTTTAGATTAATTTACTTCTTTTCATCTATCTGATCTATAAATTGAATGTATCAATAACCTCTTAGTTTGGATGAATGTAATATGAAAATATGAGCACATGCTTTTATATCTTGGACTGTATATTACATTTATATATGTTAGATTACTTATTTGCAATATCCTTTTTTCTTATGTATACATTCTATTTAGCATTTTGTACATATCCTTTGTGTTCTAGTCCAGTGCCGTATCCTATGGTTGATCATTTTGTACTTTTAAAGTATTTTTTTCTCTTATTTGTTTTTTTTTTTGCCATCACAGTACAGTAGCTTCTTATTTATGTTAAACATGGCATCCAGTCTAAACCAAGCAAGTGGTGGCAGTGCAGCAAAACACTTGGGATCTTACAATCTGAGGATGTCACTTTGCAGGGTAGTTGAGGTGCTGTTGGTGGGTCTCATGGGTGTCGTCTTCATCCGCCTCAGTTATTTATTGGACTTAGCGTCTCTGTATTGGCAGTGGTTGATAGAAAAGGAATGAATGAGAGTCCCGCATTGATTTCCTTTAAGGCTTCACTGTGTTCCTGTGTGTGAGTCTGTGCTGTGTTTGAAGTGTCTGTCGTTGAGAATACAAGATGGACGGAGTGTAACTGGGGAATGAAGATAATGTTGGATGATTTATTTATTGAATGTCACCTACTTCCTTGTGTAGATATGTATTTATTATAAGTTATATTCTGTTATGCTACCTTGTGAATTCCCATCAGTTGCTATGTTACAAACCTCACCCACACAATAAAGAGTATGAATCGAGTGTGCTGGTATGAACTGAAACTAAATAAAGGGAAAGGAGAGAGAAGAGTCGGGGGGGGGGGGGGGGGGGATCCATCCATCCAGACTCCCGAGAGGAAAACACAGAGGCGAGGTATTTCCCACTCCTCTCATATATTCCTCTGCCGGCTGGTAGTCGTTATATGGTCGGCTAATCAACTTTTAGCTTTTCTCCCGAGCAGCAGCAGCAGTGATACTCCGAGCCACGCTGAGAGCTCTAATGAAGACATACGAGGCTGGATGTGTGAAGCTGAGATGGATGCTCATAGATCAGCAGCTCTGGAGTGGTCGTAGCTGTCAGTAACAGGGTGGTTATTATCATCAGACTTATTGATTGGAGTGTAGGGAGGTTTTTTGTTGTTGTTGTTGTTCTCTGTGAGTCTGTGTGTGTCTCAGTAGCTCTATCTCTTTCCTTTTCTTCCATCTATGTGAATATCTGGGATCTGGGTGGTGACCCCTGTGCTTACAGGGATAAATAAAGTTGAACTGAGAATTTTCAAAAGGATTTTGTACTTTGAATTTAACTTTATGTTAACAGGTATCATTTTGATTAGTATGATCTTTATTATTTGTTAAACTGTAAAACAAATAAACAAACAAACAGCAACTGAAAAATCTGTTTTTTTCAGAATTTCCCTGAAGGAAGAGAACTTTCTTGAAGGAAGTGTGATTTCCTACACAGGGTGTGTTTGCATGTGTCTTGGCTGGTTTGTGGTGACTCTGTTTGGTACATGTTCCAGATTTTTTGCTGAGTCAATTTTTTTTACAATTAGGCACCATGAGGAATATGCTGAATTAGCTAATAGCAGTTCCTCTTTGTAGTGCACCCATGGCTGTATGGCCAACTATCAGTGTGTTACTTTGATACTGATGAAAACTTGAAATCGTGATGATTTCCAAGTTCTGGAGTGATGAGGAGCATCTTATTTATGATTGACATACAAGTATGTATATATTAAAGAAAATTACAAAATACACAAGGAAATGTTAGAAAATACAAAAGGACAAAGCTTGTAGGGTTCTAGCTTTTAGACTGGAAATGAATTCAGGCTACAATCTGAACCCTTTCTGTTTCAGGAATGGATCCGTCCATGGGCCAGGAGAGGAGAACACCCGTCACCCCGTCCTCGTCCTCCCGCTACCACCGCCGGCGGTCCTCTGGCTCCAGAGACGAACGCTACAGATCAGGTAAGACGCAGTGTTGACACCGCTTCGCTTTTCATCTCCCGCCGTCACAACGCCTCTGTGGAACATTTTGTCTTTTTGTGGGTGCATCTGCGTCTTAAACTTCCATCTCACACAGACCAGATGAAACAGATTTTGAACTGCATCAACATAGAGCAGAAGTGACCTCACCTACTGGCATCGAAATATTTGCTAATCACTGTGTTAATTATCTTCATTAATCACTTCATTTGCATAGTGGGTTTTGTCTGACATCTTAAGCAGCACATGATAGAGTTTTTTAATTTGACTTCATAAATTCTTCCAGTAAAGGTGATGGTGTGATTAGAATTTGGAAGTCTGCTGCATAAATTTACATATCAATAAGGAAATCAGCTTTTATTACCACTATAACTCTCTAATACTTTAATACACGGCGGTCATATTCATATCACCCATGTCTTATATGTAGATATGTTATGGAAATAGAAATACTTTATGTGTATTAATTAGCTTAAAGGGCAGATCTTGTCTTAATGGTTCACTCGGGTCCTAGGAACTGAAACTAAATAGAACTTGGCCTCTGGAGGGTCCCATTCTTTTGCTGTGGGTTTTGAGTCTGTGTAGTGTCAATATGTCAAATACCTGAGTGGATCCATGTGGCTTTGCTATCATCTCTAAAACATATGGTTCATCATAATCATCACAAGAAAAAGGGAGGCTGTGATCTATGAAGTGCAGGGGAGGCGTTCCTTGCCAACAAGGAGGTTCAGATCCACCACTATCAGGATCCTCTGGTCTCTTCTGGACTTTCAATCTGTTTTTTTATGCCTCCGCGCCGGCGACAGACGTCCATCCCATTCTTGTGAACGTGATATCTCAGTAACGCCTTGAGGGGAATTCTTCAAATTTTGGCACAAACATTCACTTGGACTCAAAGATGAACTGATTAGAATCTGTTCATCGAAGGTCAAAGGTCACTGTGACCTCACAAAACACATTTTCGGCCATAACTCACAAATTCATTCACTAATTATGACACAATTAAACTCAAATGGCTATAAGGATAAAATGAAGTGAGGATGTTTTATATCCAAAAGGTCAAAGGTCAACTTCACTGTTACATCATAATGTTCTGCAAAAACACTTCTGCCTATTATTCAACACAGTAACTCAGGAAGGAGAGGTTGTGACCATACTGCAACTTGGCTGGTTGGCGGAGGGATAAAACCATGAGGCTGTAATTGTAGTTTTAAATATAATATTACCTGATGTTTTCGTTTTTTTTACTGCAGGTCTGTGAAGACCTCTACCCTGAACCCCCACTGTTTTTTGGGATATTGTGGCATGTGGTGGTGCCCTGGTTGATATTCTCAGTCCTTGTGTGCAGTGAGCTGCAGCAAACCCAGCGTTTGGCAAAGATCAGTGGAAAAAGCTTTTGTTAAATCTGTCGCGGCTCTCGCAACATCCATTGTTTGATTTTGCTCCATCTGTTGTCAACTAAAGATTAATATAGGATTAACTAAGGATTTCCACTTCTTTTCATTGGCATCTCATTCAAAATTAATCTGTAAGATTTTGTTGTGGAGACATTTAGGGTTAACAGTAAAGATAAGCAGTAGTTCAATAAGAACAGAAACAAGCTGCAATCTGAAGGTTTGAGTCCGTGGACCGGCTGCTGGAGGGTTTGGGTTTGTTTGAGTTTCACAGAAAATAAATCCCACAAAAACCTTTTAACCCATTAAAACTGAAAAAAAGAAAAGCTATGCAAGCACCTTTAAACACCACACACACAAACACTCACTCAGCCACACGACAATAAACGTGCACTTGAGATTTAGATTACCTCCGTTTCTCCTACATAAGCACGCACAAGCCAAACAAACGTACATCTGTGAGCCCATTTCGTTCTGACAAATGTCTTACTCGTGTCATTACCGGGCCGACAGCCGGCCGCCTCCACATCGTCGGGCGCTGCGTGTTTTCCTTCCAATGGACGCCCTTCAAACAAACCGAGCTGTGGCTGTATCGCGACGCTTTATCTCGCTCCTACAAAACACTCATTTACAAAAAAACGGTCCTCACCGACACTCCCCTGGACTTAATCTGCTCGGAAACCACAGGGCCTCATGGGAGCTGCTGTCGAGCTGGGAATGTTTGTGTACGTAAACTGAACGTGAAGAAATGGGAACACGGTGCTCATTGTAACAAGAACACTGCAGCACAAACACAGAGGCCAGCTGGTAGTCCTGCTGCTGTTTTCCTACTCCGTCCCTCCGAGCCGGTGCTCTGGCTTGTCGGACTGGGTCTCAGTTCTTTATTACTTAATACCCCTGCACAGTGTTTTGACTGGAGGCCACCACCATTGTTAGTGCCTGAAAAGTCAGTTTCTTTTCTTAGTTATTTATTCAGCTATGTTTAATGGAAGAATTACACAGTGTCAAAATATTCCAGTACAAATAGAAGTCCTGCAGTCAGAAGTAGATATATAGACGTATTATCAGCTAAATGTGTCATAAAGGCAAAAACCCCTGTGACTAGAAAGATTATTATATTAGTTTGTTAAAACTAATATATGAATGTTTAAGCAGCATTTTATCCTGTAGCTGCTGCAGGTTTTAACTTTACAGTTCTGATAGTTTAGTCCAGTGGTTCTTCGAAGGCTCACAAGTGAATCTGAGAGGTCCTGAGATGATTGTGTGAGTTGAAAAGATGAAAAAAAGTTCTGCTACTGAATCTATATGGATCATTAGAACCAATTTCAAATCTATTTTGTGAAATATTGGATAACTACAGGGGTAACATGTACAATAATTTCCTCTGAAATAAAGTAGCAATATATAGTATTGTACTTGAGTAAATGTACTTTGTTACTTTCCACCACTGATGGTTTGAAGAAATATCCACATCTGTGATATGAAAGAAGAGACAGAAGGAGTTTCTTTAATGAACTAATCACTCGTCCTGTGCTTTAGAGCCAGATGATTTTCATTTCTGTCCATTGTATTTAATCAGACCATCATTAAAGGATGTGCTAAATATCAGGGAGACGTTATATTGATATTGACCATTTCCTCAGGTAAACCTACCCTCCCTCTAGTTACCATTCAAGTTACTACAGCACTTTAAAAATGAATATTTAAGCAAACTAAAAAAATAAAAGGATGTAGTTGGTCATGATACTGTAGTTTTCAGCCTCTATCAGTAGAAATTGGTTTTGGTTGTTGGATCATTTTTGGTGCCACTGTGAATCAAAAGGCTCTGAAAGATGAATCTTATCCTGAAATTCTAAAACCTAACTTATGTTTGTCTCCAGATGTGCACACAGAGGCCGTGCAGGCGGCCCTGGCCAAGCACAAAGAGAGGAAGATGGCCGTGCCTATGCCTTCGAAGCGGCGTTCGCTGGTGGTCCAGACCTCCATGGATGCCTACACACCACCAGGTAAAGACCAAACTACACACTCACACACTCTGTTTTTACTATTTTGTGCCACACACCCCAAATTAAGTTAATTTAAGTTAAAATTAGCTGATAAATACTTCATCACATTTTTGCATCATATAACAACACTGCGACTGAACCTCTGCCACAGCAGGTGTTCAGCAGATGTTTCAGTACAATGCCAAAAATTGTTCAGTGCTAATTCTAGATACTCAACAAGACTAAAGAGTGGAGCTGTGGAAACGGCCTCATGAGGCTGCAATGCTCACCAGAAACAACATGTTTGGATGGTTCGACAACAGAGTGCTGGATAAATGTGCTTAAAAAAGTTTCTAATATTTCATTTAGCTAAAGATAACACTCTGTATGGTGCAGAACCGACTCAACTTTATCAGTGTAGCTGCACTGTGTTAGGCTCGGCTATGTTTAAGCTGAAATCTCATGAATGGCTAGCTAACATGCTAACAATAAGCATGCAATGTTTTTGAATTCGAGCGTGTTCATAAGTAAGTGTAAGTTTTAGCTGAAGCTGACAGCTAGTCTCCAAAAGCGGCTGCCCCGTCATGGATGCTGCTGAAGTTCGTCGGCGCTCTGATGTGGATGAAATAGACAGCCAGCGAGTTCTTTTGGAATGTTTGGTCCTTCTGTATTTAAAGCAAACAGACATGTCAACCGCTATCTTTGTGCCAGCTGACTACAAGTAGGGTGTAAGTTAACCACATGAAATCTTTTCAATTAGCAACGTTAAAGTTACAGATTTATTTTCCTGGGCATGCTGCTGCTCGCCGCCACGAGATGGCGGCTCACTTAGAAAATGAAAATGACTCCTGGGCACATTGTCGCTCTAATTGCTGCTTTCGGTGTGAACATACAGTGAGGGGTCCTGTTAGGAATTAAAGTGTTGGACAAGCTCAAGTTTTAACCAGTTGGTGGCAGCAGAGGGAACATCTGTTTGGTCGTTAGGATTCATTATTACAAAATGTTCATTATTTATCATATTTATTCTGTGTTTCATGCTCTTGAAGCTTATTTGTTTTGACAGCTATAGAGTTTCTCCGACATGTGTAGAGCGTATCCTCTGGGAAAGACTTGTAACTGTCACATTACATTGACAGTCAGTCCGTCACATCTGACCTGTTTGACATTCATGTCAGTCAGTCAGTCAGTCAGTAAGAAAGTCATTCAGCGAGCCTGACAGGCAGCTGGAAACATCTGCATTGTTGTTTTAGGAGCATTTTCATTTTAAATTTTAATGGCTGTTGAATTTTTAAAAGACATTTAACCATAAAAGAGAAAAAAGGAAGAGTTAGTGTGAATATGGAGTCGATCATAGATGGTGTAGCTGCAGTATTGACGTCCTGCTTGTGTCAGTGACGTTAGTCGATGATTGAATGGGACGGGCCCTCCACCGAATGAAAGGACAGTCCCCTCGGTGAAACCATGGAGATTGATGAGCGCTCCGCCCTGTCGGCCAACTTCAAATAGCTGGTCATCACATGCTACAGTCACTGCTTTGGTATTATAAGCAGATTATGTTTTTGCCTGTGATTTGTCTCATCAGTTTGGTCAGGGACGTCAGAAATGTTCATTGACACAAAGCCACAGCCATTATTCATTCTAACACCGATAACAAACTCCGTTGACTCCGTGTGCTGATGGCTGGGATATCGGCTTTACTGCAGACTTTTTTACTTTATTGCGAGGGGCTTATACGGCTGTGAAGACTGTGACATAAAATGAGAAGTGGATTCCGTGTGCTGCAGTTTTATCTCTAAATACTTAATGAACATCTTTTATGGCGTACATTGCCTCAGAGTGACGTGAGAATAGAAACATTTTTCTAATCCTCAGAAAGTGAATAAAACTATTTTATGTAGTCTCTTAAAACCATTATACACTTTTTTTTCATCACACAGTATGATGACGTTATATCATATTATTTACTGTGGATACTATTTTGCACTGAACAGTTTGAATTAATTTATCTTTATGGTGCCTGCTGTGTTAAACTCAACACTAACATCAGGAATAGCAGAGTTTCAAATGGACAGACACATTTAAACTTGTTTCATGGGATCCCCGTAGGACGACTGCAAACAAACACTTTCTAAAAAATTCTTACAACATCTTGGTGCTGTGTTTAACTGTCACTATCATTACCTGGTTAGATTTGTAGTTTTCAGTTATGTAGTTGTATGTATCTGTGTTATGTATCTGTCTTTTGTGATGGGGGGTTATAATGGACATTAATGATGTAATATAAATATAATCATAGGGAGAATGTAATGAAAATAATAAAAAACAACAACAATGATAATTATAATATTAATAAATCTCATGACAAACAATATGCTAATATGATTTTGTAATCCTGTCTGTGTCTTCACCATGAAAGACAGAAAGGCTTTAAACAGGGCAGAAGCTGCAGAAAGTAACTCAAGAGGTTAATATATTCAGTAAACAAATGATTGATAATAATAATATAATAATGATGTGTTGTGAGAGGATGCATTATGATATACTTGCACAACTATTACTGCTATATATTTATAGGAGTTGTAGATGCAGGTTTTAGTTGGAAGGTTTGGTTGAAGGACAGAAACCCTGCAGAGAAACTTCTGAGCCGTAATAAATATGGATTAGTTTTGAGTTTTGGACTCTGTTTGGCCTTGGGCTTTTATTTTCTCCTGGCCTAGCATCACTGCTGTCAGTTAGCATGTATGCACATGTCCACAACCCCCCC
>NW_019525531.1:132926-138946 GCF_002814215.2 Seriola lalandi dorsalis | reverse complement strand
AAAAAAAAAACGCCTTGTTTCTTCACTCCATATTGATGTATTTGCATTTTTGAAACTAGGAGTGTTGAGGTCACGGGTTCGATACCTGCTTCACCTTTCTGATGAATACTGCTTATACGTAAATGCACAATATGGATGTCACTGGACACACAGTTGATTCCATCCCTGTAACATGCGTGCCAGTCATCCATGTCTTCATGGAACTGGTGTCATTTAATGAGGGTGATAATGAGGCCATTATCTCTGTGCAGGGCCGAGCTTCACAGAGCTTCAGGGAACGAGGCGTGAGTTAGACTAACAACACAAAGATGAACCATACAGCAGCTAACGGATAAATGTGGGGAGTGTTTTATTAGATCAGTTAAAGCAGACTGTACATACACAGCGTGATGATCACACCTTCATATTCACAGTTACTCAAACTTCTTCTTCACCAAAACTAGACAGAGATAGGTAACATTTTATTCTGTTTTTAATTGGAATAATTATTCATTATAGTTGCTAATAAAAATGATGAATTGTAAATGTTCTTCTATATATATCTTATTGTCATCAGATCCCATAAACACACCTTAACCAAAAACATATGAGTCTCTTCTTTCAGAACTTTATGACTTTCCAGCCCTGCCTGCAGCTCTGATTTATGTTTCACTGCTGAACATATAAATCTTAAAAAAAAATTCTTTAAAACATAGTTTCATTAAAAAAGAAAAAGGTTCAGTAATTTCCTACAGCACCTGGACACTGTAGTTTGTAGCAGTTTCTATTTTCAGCAGCGGATTAATCCATATTTCATGCTGTAGTGAGGATTTGGGGCGGCAGGACGATGTGTGTGTGTGTGTGTGTGTGTGTGTGTGTGGGTGTGGGAATGAATCTAAATAAACCACAGTGTTTGTTCATTGTGATGAGGGAACATGTCACTCAGCACAACAACTGATGTGTGAGGGTGCAGATACACACACACAACTTCCTGGTAGGTTTTCATGGGATTTGTTTGAAATAAGAAAAATAAAGAATATCTCCTTTATATTTTAACAAATTGAAAGCTAAAGGCTTGTTGGACAGTCTTTTGTGTCTCTGTTATTTTGTCAACCCCTTGTACACCCAGTACTTGGCAATGCTAAGATTACAACCTATATGCGTAAATGTAGCTGACAAATGTAACACACACACACATTTTTAGACACACATGGTTGCAACAATTAACAGTCACAAACATAAATCGTTGAGAAACATTGACAAACACATTTTCCTCATACGAAAAAACGCCTGCATATTCAGCTTCTCTGTGCACAGTGAACACACACAGTGTCAGTGTCTGTCCACACACTCATGTGCAGAACATTCACATGGCCTATGAGTCTTTTTAATTTCACACAAGGCAAGGTAAACAAGCTACGAGGAGTCACAGAAATACACACAATCCTTCATGCAAATTTAGAAAGCACATGTCCCGAGGGAGGGGTAAAAGTAGTCATACACATACACACACACACACACACACACACACACACACACACACACACGGCTTTCTGCCAGGCAGTGAGGTTCATTCGAGGACAGCAGAGTCGCGTGTTGCCGAGCAGCGTGCCGTATCGTGCAGAGATGACAAGCCGACTCTGATGTGCTCACATTGGCTTTTCTCAATTTCTCAACACATCGGTAAATAAATTTCAGCTTTTTGAAGGTCTGCTGTGCGTCAGCGGCTCACTCTCACTTTTCCTCTCTGTGTGTTTGTGTGTGTGATTCCCGTGTTGCCTGGCAGCGTCATATTTTTTTCGTCAACATGTTTGTGTTTTGTCCCTGGAAGTCCCTGTGGGGGTCCCCGCTGATAACGAGACACAGATTTGCCAATCAAGCATGTCAGCAAAGCACCATGGGACTTAACATGTCGAGACCACGGCTAGTCCCGTGGCATTTTAAAGCGCAAATGTCAGCTGTAATCCGTGACGAAGTGGAAATGTCACCTTTTTAACGTAACAGTGACCAAACAAGGAAACAATCTTCGTTCTAAGAATTAACTTTAGCAAAAGTTGTTGAACTTTACATCACCTGGCATTTGGTTTGGAAAAAAAAGTGCAGAGTTTTGCATTGGTAGGCAGGGATTGAAGTGTTTATGTGTATAACCTTAACTGCATGTTTATTATTGTTACAATGAGGTCCTCTAACCTTAACCAAATTATGATATGTAACATTTCCACATTAAAATGTCAAAAAATTTATGTACTTACATTATCCCAAATGTTTCCAGTGATTTTCAAACCTAGAGAAATACATGATTTTAATATGGTCACGGCTGGTTTCTGTCCCAAAGTGTCCGGCTGCCAGAAGTGTCAAAATGGACTTTTCACACGTCACATTTTTAAGATTTATTCTTTTACACCTTTGTGGTTTTCAACGCTATATTTGAACCAGATGAAGGATTTTAGTCATTGGACGTCTGGATCTGGAGTTACCAGAGAAACAAGCTGAGGAAATGTTGGACAGCTCAGCTCCCAGCTGCTGGAGACGTCCTGTCCTGTGTCCGCCAAAGAGCATTGGTGAATCACTTATTTTTAATGTGAAACTGCTTTATTCAGTGTTTCTACTGGTTTTAATCCCCTGGTCTGTTTGTTATGGAGAGGAGAACACCTCTGAGGATAATTCAGCTTCTGGTAAAAACCTGCTGAACGCCTGGTTCAAAGAAAAATCTAAACAAAGGTTAGCAGTAATCACAGCTCCCAGTCCTTCCCTGGCGTCTTGTGTCCGCCGTACAACGTTGGTGAAACACTAATTTGTTTGTTATGGAGAGGAGAACACCTCTGAGGATAATTCAGCTGCTGGTAAAAACCTCCTGAACCACCGACACTGGAGGAATCCAAACCAGGAGAAGCTGACGGCAATGGTGTTGAACACAACAACTCCCATGATCCCACGCTACTTCACAACGTCACCCAACACTGTCTTTTGTTATAGTTTTGATTGAGAGACCCCAAGAGGCAGAAGTTACTTACCATGAGTTTTAGTAGTAGCACTTTTTTTTTTTAACCCAACCCACAAGTATCTGAGGACTGGGACACGTAACCTACATGGTGGTTTAAGTTTGAGGACCTGCTTCTTTTTGTCGTCTTTGTTCGGATGATTGGTCTTTCCTGGGTGTCTGCCATTTCCCTGTGAGGGATACACACATACAAACACACAGTATTCGCAGCAATCCTTCTTAAGACCTCCATTGACTTCCATTCATTGTGGCCAACACCAGCCTCAACCAGGACGTTTTGCCTCAGTAGGACTTTGGGGCTTTGTTCCCCATGAGAACCACTGGTCCTGACAAGGTCCCAAAGAGGTAACAACAATGTGAACACACACTTACAGTACCTGGTTGTTTGTGTGTGTGTGTGTGTGGGTGTGAGAACTGGGTCAGCTTCTGTTGTTATTCATATCACCACTATCACTCTCATAATGCCGTGGGCATTATGGAAATCGCATGCAAAATATGCACTCACAAATCCAAACCCATATACTCACAGGCGCACGCACACACACACACACACACACACACACACACACACACACACACACACACACACACACACACACACACCAAACTTTACTTCAGTCCTCCCCTGCGGCGACTCTAAACAGATGGGAGCTGAAACCTTTCCAGGCTACAGACAACAGACTGGGACATACACAGACTCTGTCTTCCTGTTTGTCTCTAAATATAACATATTGTGTACAGCAGTATCAGGACGGGATCAAAGGTCCGATTCTATGGTTTGATTAAATCTTTCAGCCTTGTACAGAAAGTCTGCAGTTTTTATCTCTTCTCTTCTTTCATATCCATCGTCTTTTTTTTTTTCCAGACACCTCTTCCGGCTCGGAGGGTGAGGGTCAGGGCGACGCCGATGAAGGAGGAGGAGGCGATGGCGAAGAAGAAGACGGAGGAGGAGGCGGTGGAGGCACCTCGTCCAGCCGAGAGGGGAGCATCAGCATGGAGCACTGGATCAGCCGCGCCATCCACGGCACCTCCTCCACCACGACCACCACCTCCTCCACGGCCTCGTCCTCCTCTTCCTCCACGCGCAGCGGGGGCAGCGGGGCGGCCGGCGGCAGGCTGGCTGATGTCCTGGCACAACATGTCCACATCTCCGCCCACCACCACCTCCGTCACCACCATCACCACCACCACCACCACCACAAGACAGGTAAGAGGTCTGGACTGAGGTGTGTGACATAACAGTCTGAGGCTACGTCCACACTACCATGTTTTTGTTTTAAAACGCATCTCTCTTGCTTCGTTTTCACCTCCCGTCCACACTTTTAGAAATAATACTGGCCTAGTTTTAGTTTAAGATCTCCGGCGTTGTGTTGTAGTCTGGACAGGTGAAAATTGAGACTTTGGAAACAATGACGTAGACACCCACGGTCACTTCCTGATTGGGTCTCATCAGCCTCGACTACCAATGGTGAATACAACATAGATAATAAATGACTAGTGTTACTGACCCCGTTGTCTTTGCTAGCAGCTGTTGTTCAGTTAAATTCTGCATTTTAACACTGCAGTTTTCTTTGCTGTTCTTCGTTCGTGGTATTTTTTGCAACTAATCAACTGCAGAGTAGACGATCTGCTTCCTGTCTCACGGGTGCCCAGGGTACGTGATTGCTCATGCGTGTTTTCAGGTGCGATAACAGAAGTCGTTTCTGATATGGAGCTAAAACGCTCGTCTGGACGGAGATCGTTTTTTGTTTAAAAACGCTGTTTTAAAATGAAAATGTATTAGTGTGGACGTAGCCTGAATGTCTCTAATCCTGGAGCTAATCCTGACACCTTCAGACTAATCTGAATACAGACATCTACAGCAAACTAAAGACTCTTTAAGCAAAGAGGTGAAAACACAGACCAACAAAACTCCTGACTCATTTTAAATCATGATCAGACTTCAGAAAAATCAAGACACTCTTAGCAAAGTCCACAGATCCAAACACCTTTAGCAAAACACAAACTTTTATAACAAAAGCCAGGGACCATTAGCTGATTCCAGTGAAACAAAGCCAAGTGTAGACACACTACAGAAGTCCTTAGCCACATCCAGACATCTTTAGCAAAGTCCAGGCACTGGTAAATCATAAATAAGTATATTAAGTCATTTTTGGCCGTTTCATGCCTTTATTTGATAGAGACAGTAGAGACAGACAGGAAACGCAGGGAGACAGTAGGAGAATGACACGTAGTAAACAGTCTGGTCGGCTGGGAGTCAAACCGGGGACTCGCTGCACAGGGCGTTTGATCCCATGTGGTAAGCGCCCTAACCATTCAGCCATCAGGTCACCCTTAAATAAGTGTATTGATAATATACTGTTTTACCCCTCAACTGAGAAACCACCAACTGATAAAGTCTTTGTGACACAGAGAAAATCTCCTATTAGAACAATATTTCTTCTATTTATTTCTTCTGCTTTTGGCTTCTTAAGATCTGAACAATAAACAATCCAATTAATTAAAGAAGACCCTGTCTAGGTCCCTGATCCCCAGTCTGGGAACAGCAAGGCCAAAAAACTACAGCTGAACTTCAAAGCCCGTCTGATTTGCTCTTCAAATAAAGCAACTGTCCTTGAGTTTATTCTTAGCTGTAGGTGAAGTTAGTTGGCTGTTGAGAGGTTTCTAATAAAACTGTGAGTTTGGCTGAGAGAACCACAGTGAGAATTGTTTGTGTGTGTGTGTGTGTGTGTGTGTGTGTGTAGTAATAGGTGGGTGGGCTTACTGCTCAGTCTTTGAAGTTTAATAGTGTGAACTGGGGATGTTGGTTGGCAGAGTGTGTTTAGGTGGAGGGTCGTATCCTTGTGCACGTACCGTTAGTCTGTGTTTATTGTCTCTGCTTCAGTTTTACAAAACTTCAAGTTTTGCCGCTGCTCAAATCTTTGGATGTTTTTAAAAACAACACCTTCTGCGGTTTTTATACTTTCTTTCCTTTTTCAAAGAACGTATCTCAACAGAGCCGATTTTTTGGGAGTTTCATTCATTTTTGCCATCGAGTGGT
>NW_019525531.1:131553-132906 GCF_002814215.2 Seriola lalandi dorsalis | reverse complement strand
GGGGGGGGAGGGAGGAAGGAGGTAAATGCTATAACCATTTGAGGCCTTGATTTTAATAGAGCAGGCTTCTGGCACAAATTCAAATAAAGCACACACAGGACTGGTTAAGTTCTTTGATATGTATGTGTGTAAACATTTAAGGTCAGGGCTAGACCAACACATACAGTATGTGGCCTGCAGAGTGGTCTAGTTAAAACAGTCTTAAGCTGCATCAGACTGTGGCTAACACACAGAGAGGAAGTGTCATTATTTAGTACCTTGCCCAGGTCACTTCCCCATCACTTCCTAACATGGTCATGTGAGGGGCACTACTACGTATTACTGATGGTGCTCTCTGTCGGTAAATCTGTAAATGAAGCAACGTTTTCTGGACAATTATTGATGATGTTTTCAGAGGACATTTATCTTAAATCTTTTCCTTTTTTAATGATTTATATCACCCAGAGGATTTAAAAAGAAACATAAAAACGTCCTAATCAAAGGACAGATTGTGAATCCCTAACTAAGGGCGGCACATGGCACCAGAACTACAGCAGGGTGGAGGTTCTTCTCCGGCTGCTTCCACCCATGTTTGAAACATACAGTAGACACATGAAAGTGAAACAGTGGCCTACTGCTGCCACACAATCCTGTCTGCGCCTCTCCTCACACTGTCTGCTCAGGTAGCGTCGTGACTAAACGCTCAGGCGGTGACAGGTTTGTTTTCATGCTGGCACCGTTGGGTTCCAGCTCTGAAGATAACGCATGGGCAGACGCACAGAGAGAGAGCGAGAGAGAGAGATAGAGAGAGAGAGCGATAGAGAGAGAGTGAGAGAGAGAGAGAAAGCCCCCGCCAGCTCCACCCAGCCAGCATCGAGCTCCGTCACCGCTCGGGTGTGACAGGGAAAGGTTCTCTGCACGCTGACTGGTTCGCTCGTTTGTTTGTTTGGGCCCCATTTCCACTGATTTCCTGTGTCACCGTTCCCCTGCAGTCTGGAATTAGCAAAGTCAGAGAGATGTTTACAGAGGGAGCAGCTGCTGAAAGCCGCAGAGCAGCACTCAGTCAGGTTGAAAGAGTGAAGTCAGAAAGATGGTGAAGATGACAGGAGGGAAATCTTTTCAGCAGGAAATAGACGACAAGTTAAAAGTATCTTTATTTGCCATTTGGCATTTTTTATTCCTCTGTATCTTATAGGTCCATATAGTCTAAAGGTAGATATGCATGTGTAGTTTGATTATAAAGCAGGTCTAGGTTCTATATTAATACTGTGAAAGTATCAAAGCCTCAGTCCACAGAGAAATGCACACAGCCTGTATTCAGAGACTGAGCCTTAAAACCAGCCGTCAGGACTTCCTGTAACTTTGTGATGTCAC
>NW_019525531.1:131045-131533 GCF_002814215.2 Seriola lalandi dorsalis | reverse complement strand
GTGGAGGTTCTTCTCCGGCTGCTTCCACCCATGTTTGAAACATACAGTAGACACATGAAAGTGAAACAGTGGCCTACTGCTGCCACACAATCCTGTCTGCGCCTCTCCTCACACTGTCTGCTCAGGTAGCGTCGTGACTAAACGCTCAGGCGGTGACAGGTTTGTTTTCATGCTGGCACCGTTGGGTTCCAGCTCTGAAGATAACGCATGGGCAGACGCACAGAGAGAGAGCGAGAGAGAGAGATAGAGAGATAGAGAGAGAGTGAGAGAGAGAGAGAAAGCCCCCGCCAGCTCCACCCAGCCAGCATTGAGCTCCGTCACCGCTCGGGTGTGACAGGGAAAGGTTCTCTGCACGCTGACTGGTTCGCTCGTTTGTTTGTTTGGGCCCCATTTCCACTGATTTCCTGTGTCACCATTCCCCTGCAGTCTGGAATTAGCAAAGTCAGAGAGATGTTTACAGAGGGAGCAGCTGCTGAAAGCCGCAGAGC
>NW_019525531.1:55932-131025 GCF_002814215.2 Seriola lalandi dorsalis | reverse complement strand
ATTAATACTGTGAAAGTATCAAAGCCTCAGTCCACAGAGAAATGCACACAGCCTGTATTCAGAGACTGAGCCTTAAAACCAGCCGTCAGGACTTCCTGTAACTTGTGATGTCACAACAAAGCAGTCATTGCTCTCAGCGATGCCCCAAGCCCCGCCCACCTGGACCCAACATCCAACCTTGTAGGATTTGGTTTCTCTGAGTGTTTACCTGAAATCTCTTTTTATTGGATCACTCAGAAAAGTCACCCAATCAGAGGAGAGGCTCAGAGCCTCCTCTCTTCTGATTCTGACGACCTGTTGTTACTAGAGCTCCAGAGAGAAGCCTGAGAGAGGAGATGTAAAACTACACTGAGATGGAGGAAATAAATCAATAACAAAGGAGGGATTTATAAATAGATAACCTACTATAGTCCATATAGTCCGCATTACTGACAAAAATCAACTGACAAAAAATAAATATATAAATCCATCCTTAATTTGACTGAAGATTTTGAAAGTATTTTAGAAAGGGTCCCCATATCTACAGGAACTTTTTGTTTGAGTTATAGACTGAGTAGCGGACCTTTTCAAGACTTAAACGGGACATAATGTCCCTCAGCCATTGAGCATGGGTGGGCGGGGCAGGGTCCCTCAATCTAAGTAACACTGCACTCTGACCTGAAAGAGAGGCAAAAGACAGCATGTGGCGTTTGTTTGGAGTCCAGCGTGCTTAATTTTCTCCCATAACGCCAAAAAAGGGCGACCAGGGAGTTGGGTCAAAGTCAAAATTGAGGATGAGAAATGGGCTGTGGAAAACATCCTTCCAGTATTTTCCCAGACTAGGACAAGTCCACATCATGTGAATGAGGGGGGCTTCACCTCTTTTACATTTATCGCAACAGGGATTCACATCTGGGTATATACGAGAAAGTTTGGCTTTGGTACATGGGCCCTATGCACCACTTTAAACTGTAACAAACAATGCCGGGCAATGTCAGAGCGATGTTGAATTAACAAGCTTCAAAATTGAATCCCACATGTCGTCTGACTGGGGAAGGTTTAAATCTTGCTCCCAAGCATTTTTGTCAAGAAGGGCGTGTCTTACACCAGCCAGCGTGTCATAGATAAAGGATAATAAGTGTTTGTGTGAAGGGTGTAAATTAAGAAATAATTTTTTATGTCATAATTAAATCTGTCTCCATTCAACTGTGTCACTTTTTATCAAACTTTCCGACCTTAGCCAAACCTTTTATGATATTTGACTCATTTTTGAATTTCTGCCATTTCCAAATTAAATTAAAAATGGTCAACAGATGGATGAAAACTGGTCCAGGTCCAGTGTGTACTCCCCCATGTCACTTGGCCAAAGCTCTGCGAAGATTCATGATGCTATGGTCACCTAGTCGGACACGGGGACATCTCAAAAACGAGGATATCGCAGAGCCTGATCTGAGTATAAGTGTGGAAGTTTGGTCATGTGATAACAGGTGGCATCAGACGTGAATGTCCTCCTTGATCTTTCTCAAGCTGTTCACTGACTGCTGGTTGATGACTTTCACTCCGTCCTCGGTGCGGGTCTGCTGTTCACAGCTGATATCATGTTCTTGTGCATTTTTCAGTTCAATGAGCTCTTTCTTTTTTTGTTTTAATGAGTTCATGTTCATCACAGAGTTATACTCAGTGTGGGTTGCAGCTCTGTTTCTCATTCCCTTGTTCAAGGCCACAGCGGTCCAGGTCTCCAGTGTTTTCAGTGTGTGCATGTAAATACTTAAGGGAGATTGTTTTCCGTACACCCTCATTCCAGCCTCGTTTTTCAGTCAGCTCTTATCAGAGCCGCTCTGCCTGCATGTGCAGATAACTTTTTGTTCCTCCCATATCTCCTCCAATTTGTTGTCACTCCTTTCATCCCTCCACATTTTCCTCCAGGTTGCAGATCCCTTTTACAGGATCTCTGTAGACAATCTGGTTGTTATGGTCGACTCTTGGTTGAGTTTAGCTTCACACTGTGTTTGTGTCACTGGGTATTTTTTTTCTGAACAGATAACAGCACTAAGTGCTTGTTTGTGCTGCTGCTGCTGTTGCTGTGTGATTATTGAAAAGCCTTTAGAGGCATGTGGTGCTGTTTTGATGAAAGTTGAAATATTGTTACTCTCAAGCTCTTAGCTCTAAAATAGACACAGTTCTCAACATCATGAGAACAAATACAGATTCTACGTGGCCCTATGAGCCCAACTATATCAAGCTGGCACTGCTTTATCTCCCGCACCAACTCCAGCTCCTTCCCCACCAGAGAGGTCACATTCCGCATACCTACAGCCAGTCTGCAAAGCCAGGGATCGGTACGCACAGGCCCCCGACCCGGCCTGCCGCCCGGCTTGCAACCCCAACCCCAACCTGATGCCTGTCCGTGCAAGTGCTGGGCCCATAGGGAGGTGGCTCCATGTAATGTTTTTCAGACTGTGCCCTACCGGCACAGGCCCAGTCACCAGACGCTGGTGAGCTCTCCTCCCATATCTGGTTCCAAGAGGGTGCCCATGTTTCCGTACTCCGGTCGAGGTGACGCAGACTTGAAGATTGCCTTTTATCCAGTGGTTATTGAATTGCTCTTAGTCAAGCCTCTTCCCTTGATACCAATTTTCCTTGGGAGACCCTATCAGGGGCTAATACCCCTGACAGCACAGCTCCCAGGATCCCTGAGACACACAAACCCCTCCACCACAAAGGTGGCACTTCATGGAGGGGACATATCACAACATATCACCACATGTTATTATATTATGTCCCTGCAAGTGAATGTGTAAAAACTCAACTCAGGTGAAATAAAGTAAAATAAATCTTCACAGTTGAAATCTTCAGATTTATGACCTGTGCTTAATTTAATATGTTTAGAGGCACAGGAAACTTGATGCAGTAATGCTGTTTTTTCCATATCAGTATGAAGGTATACACATGATGTGCTGTGCAAAGCATTTGAAGTTACACAAAACATCGACTTCCCTCACAAAAGTCCCGATGCCGGGATGCTGTGGTCTCCCAGTACGATGTAAATAAAGTTACTGCTGAAAAAATGCAGATGACCTCAAACACCCAAACAATAAGACATTAATGCAGCATGTAGCAATACACAAACAAACACACTGAGTAAAGCCAACAGAGGACTGTCTGAGACATATTTTGCAGAGCTTTTGACCCAATAAGAAATCAATCAAACCAGTTCCAGTTCTGGTCAAGTATACATGTTTCAGCTTGCACAAACTTGAGGAAGTCGTTCACTCTCAGCACTAACTGGACCAATGAAATCAGACATCATAGGTAACAGCAAGGTGAGCGCTGAGCTCTCTGTTTAGACTTTTCTTGTGATGAAACACGGCCAGACTATTTAAATACCTACTAAAATAAATCAGTCAACAACAATTAATGGCATTTCTAAAAGCTAACCAACAATGGACACCTGTTTAGTTGCAAATTCACCAGAGTTTCCTGCTCTTTTTAGAAAACACATTTACAGATGTTCTTCTACATCATGGTGAATTTTCATAGTACCCAATTTCAAAGAAATGAAGCATGTTTAAAGTACGATTCAGCTTTGATGACTGTGTTGTGGGAAAAAAAAAGTGCGTCAGTCCTCCTCACTGACCCACGACTTGACTCCCCTTCTTGTTCCTCACATGCAGGCCTTTTAACCCACCTCTCCCCCAGGAGGAGGAGGAGGAGGGCAGTGCCAACTGCTATGGTAGAGAATGGAAAGTCTGGGCCACGACGCTTTGGTAAGTTTGAGGTCGGAGCATGGCTTGGCGGAGAGCAGAGAAGCAGGGTCAGTCTGCTGCCATCCCTTGGCGCGAGGCAGGGATGTCGTATTCGTCCCTCATCATTTTCAGTGGATCATCTCTCCGTCATACGCTTGCTGTTCAAGTTGGTTGTTCCCTGCTAATTAAATTTGTGCTTAGCCATGTTGTGAAAGTTCAGAAAGCATAATGTCAATGCTAACCTTGCTTGGAATAGCATTGAGCGTTGTTGTAGATGCATGAAAACAGCTTTTTCAGAGTGCAAATTGTTGATGAGGAAAATCAGCAATGCTTTTAAGGAGGCTAGATAGCAGCTTGTCTGAATGAGTCGTCCCTGTAGTCAAGGTTACTCTGTTTGGTGTTGTGTATTGATTTGGCTAATTATGCAGCATGTTTTTAGTTGTTTGCTCAGCCAGAGTCAATCTGCTTTCAAAATGGCTTTTCATCTAAGCCAGAAAGCAGATGGTAGTGGAATGTAGGCTGTCTGCCTGCTTCCTCTTTTTAGTTTTGTGTCAGTCTTTTGTTTTATGCAGCATTCTTACAATCTGCTGCCTGCAATCACAAATACTCTATCAAAGACTTTAACTGCTGCTTTTTGTCTGGTTAAGAAAGGTTCTTATTATCAGCCAGACTTAAAGAAAAATTGAATAACATGGACTCATCAAGTAATATTTGTTCTATATTTTAAGAGGAGCTACAACCCCAAGACTCCATTAGCCAACTTGATGCTTTGGCACAGCTCCATGTCTGGCATGTGAAAAATCAGCAGCTGATGCTCTCATTTATTGAAGTGGCTCCCTCCCATTTCTTTTAGATTGCTTGAGAAAACACAGTGACCCATGCTGCTGGGAACAATGAGCATTCACTTTAAAAATAAAAAATAAAAAGGCTTAATACCAAACCTTTAATCAGCTATTCATCATTGCCAGAAAAAAATATAAATCCTGAATCCATTAACACCGCTATGGAAGCGCTCCCATGTTCAATGTAATTAAGGCTGCCGTCTGGAGGGGATCATTTAGGATTGCGCTGTAGCTTAGCCTCCTGTCATTGCTGTATATCTTCCAGGGGGAAAACTCAGTGGTCTCTGTAGAATAACAGTTCAGCAGTTTTGGTGCAACCAAAAGTCCCTGGATGTTACTCAACAGGTTTCTTGTGATACTACTTCTTGACTCGTTCGGTTGCTGGGTAAAGTCTGAATTAAAGGGGAGACGAGGTACGTTTATTTGTATTGCTTTCTCAACAACAAGACAATCCAAAGATTGGAAGGCAAAGTCATGTCAGAGTCCTAGCCCCTGTTTGTGCCTTTCATGTAATAGTATACATTTGGCTCACAGAGGTAGCAGGTCACCTTCTTGTCTAACCATCTACATGAAAAAATATTCCATCTGCAACATTGTCTCCTCAAAATTATGTATCTCCACAACTAAACTGCAACCGCAAATACATTTTGCACAACTCTACCATCCACCCAACCACATCCCACTGACCCTGCTGCTGTGAATACACGGACATGGGGTTGGCTGAATGATAAAACTTTTTTTTATTTTTTTTTTATTATCAATTCCCCATGTTAGACTTCTGTTTCCCAATCAAAACGAAGATGGCAGCTCACCAGCTACCTGGGTAGGAAACAGCTGAGTTTCGGTTGAATCGTCTATTGAAGCTCAGCTGCTCAGGAACAGACTGTAGTGGTGATGTCATCTACAGACAAATCCTGGAGCTGCTCCACAGACGGTGAATAATGGAACAACTGCTGGGACATTGCGACAGCAGCCAGTGTTATTTTACTGGGGTATGGGCACATTTCCTGACTCACAGTTTGAAGCCCTACATTAAAAATATGAATGAAATGACTAAAAAAAAAAAGTGGAGACACAGTCAGTGATGCAGCATCATTGGACCATTTTCAAAAGGCTGTGATGCTCTTATTTCTACCCTAGGGAGACAGCAGCCTGTGTTTGTGGATATGCATTATATTAACTGTAACATCCACAATCAATGGAGTACCACAATGCAAAGTGTGAAGTTTTCAATGAAATAAGTCGATCCCAAACATTTAAAGGTTTAAGGACTGTTTCAGAAATGACTCGTGAGTGTTTTCTGATCTGTCATAGTTGAGGGTCTGGTTAAGTTATGGAAACTATGGGCTGCTTCCACACCTGTAATGATGTGTTTTTATCTTGTAGCTCTATTTTGTCTGGTCTGTGGTTACCATGACAGGGTGCAGCCATGAAGCTATGCAGATTGACAGGTAACTCCTTAGACAGCTCGAAGCAGAATATTATCCTCAAATCATGAGTCCTGTGATTGACATCTGACTTTTCAAGGCCATTTTCACCCCCAACCTTATCCTTGCAACTTTTTATGGTGCTATGTCACACTACTTCCTTCTTATGGAATGCACTATTATTTCAATAAATCACCAATGCCATGATTATTCGTACAAGTGCAAGTGCAAGAAGTCGTTTGTCAGAAAAAGTAACATGGTTCGAACATATGACCTTTGAACCTTAGTATCTTTAACCATCAAACCACCTTTAAACCCTCCTTGACCCATAGTGGGAGGCGTCCATGAATCAGCTCCCTCAGCCTGCCTTGATTGGTATTCCAGCAGTGAAGGAGGTATTCATCATCATCCTCCTCAGCCAGCGCTGATATTCCTCCCTGTCACACATCATCATAAATGCATTTTGATGAGGTCACAGGAGGCGCGTGCATGAACTCTCTCTCTCACTCACAAACACACAACTAGTCCAGAAGAAGGACAAACAGGCGTGCACACAAACACACCTCCCCACATAGATAAACAACACAGGACTTCAGACAGAGCATGTCTATTTCAGTGTAGCTCAAACAGACAGCCCAGATGTTGCAGAGACAGAATGTACAGCGTGCTACAGTAATTAACATGCCTGTGCTGTGCGCTGCAGTATTGATATGCAGTCCATGTCTGGATAAAGAATTCTGTTTGGTCTCGCTGGCTTTGGCTCGGTGCTTTTGCAGGGAATCATCTCACTCTGTTTTTCTCTCACTATGTATCTTTCGTTTTTCTCAAGCTTTCCAATCACGCTCAGTTTAATTTTTGCCAGGTTTATTGGCATGAATCAATGGAAGAGAACCAACTTTTCCAAGAGCATCTCAGTGCATCAAAAAGTTGTCGGTATTTTTTTGCGTTTGGCGTAAAAGCAGGCCTCTCATAGATGTCATAGAACTGTCAAGATGAAAAATGGAGTGCATAGATGACAGGAAGTAGAAGAAATTAGAGAACTGAGACACTAAGTTAGATTAAGTTTCTATTTTCCAATGAGGCAATACAACTAGTTTAAATCTAGTAAGTTGAATTTTAGTATTTTTATCATGCGAATTTTGCCCCAAAGAGTAAATAAATGCCTAAATATACGGTATAAAGTATGTATGGTGTATATGTTATAGCTATCTAACTGTCCATATAGAAGCTCACGCTCTCCCTGAGAGAACAAGCGATGATGAAATATTAAGTAAGAAGGGAGACTGAGAGATCAGAGTGAAAATACATCTTTGTTCTGTCACTGGAAGTTTGTGTGCAGCAAAGCTCTGTTTGTATGACTGAGAAGTACAATTAAGTACGTATTATAACAGCAGCAGTGATGAATACTACGAGCAAGAGATGAAAGCATTCAATACTGTATTGTTTTACCGCTGGTTTCAGTTTTGCCCCTCAGTTCCCTCAGTTTGGGGAAGAACCCTTTCCTTTTTCAACATGCACAAAACCAGCTCTTTGAGCACTTGAGAGTCCAGATATCAACCCCCTCTGCAACACCTCTGGGATGAACTGGAACAGCGACTGTGAGCCAGACCTCATCCCCAACATCAGTGTTGGACCTCACTAAAGGTCTCATAGCTAAATGGGAGTAAATCCCTGAAGTCTACTTCAACATCTGGTAGAAAGACTAAAACCAGAAGAATGGAGGCTGATAGAGCAGCAGGTTAATTCCCAACTTCCACATATGGATGTTATACTCACGATTCTACATACTTCAACCATGTTATGTATTGTGTTTATGATACCATATGAAAATTTATTGATACCCTGTTTAAATATTATATATAACAACCAAAATATAACAATCCTGAAAGATCTGTTTATTAAAATCCAAAACTTAACATGATATGAGGCTTTTACATTTGATTTGGAAAAACTAAAGTTGACCACAATAAAGAACAAACATGAACATGAAAAAAGAAATAAGATAATACACCAAAACCTCCTCAGGCATTTTTATTTTCAAATATCTAATATTTTTCTATTTGCTATTTCAAGTCACTTGCTATGACTTGTAGTTCTTTCCCTGGAAAAATGACCAAGAGGTGTTGAAGTTCACTTTTCCCTTCTGTTGGGAATAAACAGAAGAAATATTAGGTTCATATTACGGAAAACCCAAGGAAATAAAATATATTTAATTCACAGGTTAATTCTGGCAAGTGAAACATTACAGAAGTTATAGTTGACAACCAGTGACATAAAATGACTTGGTGGTTAATGGTCAAGTAACTGAAACTCCACAGACTTAATCAACATCCTTTAATGAATGGCCTTCAAATTATGAAAATACCTGTGTTCAAAATGGAGAACTAGATGCCAACAGATTAAAGAAAATTCATAGTTTTATTTCAAAACGAGAAATTTATACTTGAACTTCTAGTCAGCATTTTAAAAAAGCAGGCAATATACCATTTTGAGTCATAGCATACCAAATAGCTTGGTTTTAAAGGAATAATCATCAATGGATTTAATTATGGACTGATGACAGAGTGGTTTCTTTGTGTACATGAGCAGCATATCTGAATAAGACCCCTCAGCTGTAACTTCCTCTGCTGCCTTTCCACTGAGAGAACCTTCATGCTGTGAAGGGCGGTGGGCTGAAGTAGTTTGATCCCTTTTATCTTCTGGTCCTTGACTGAGGCTGCGGAGCTCCATGTGGGAAGCTGAGAGGGAATAAATAAAGGAGGCAGAGAGTTCAGGATTAAATCAATTGGCAACCTCTCTCCCTGTCCATTTTTCTGAGGGTCTTTTAGAACTAAAGAAAAGAGGTACATCCTCCAATTGTGATTTTCAGTGGAGTCAAATGAAAAAGTTTTTGGTGAAATGTCGACTTTTTCTGGCATAAGTTAACTGGTTTTATCTTGTTTATGTTGAATATCCCTAGTTTCTTCTCATGTTGGAAGAACCTGAAGATGATGTGTATATCATAGTGTATACATATTTATACACAGCCATGTAATGAGGTACATCTTATCTTTGATTAGCCTTTCTCTATCATGCCATTGGTAACTGTAGTTGATTACTGGATCATGCATATGTCATATTAGGCAGTTGTCCTGTTGTCCTATTGGAATAAGTGATTTCAAACTCCCACCCAGCTGATGTGCCTCTGAGTGAGACACTCATGGTACCTTTAAATCAAATTGGTTTCATAGAAAAGACCATTTAGACACACCCATGATGTGCTTTCAATATTTTGTTGGGAAATTTTTGGTTGCAAACAGTTTTGAGTTTGCAACCAAATGTTTTTCAGAATGGCGAGACCTTAGAACTCAAGAAAGTAATTTGACCATTTTTTGTCAACTACTGTTTACTTCTTGATAAGGGAGCAATCTGTAAATTTTGCTATTGCTACAAAACTAGCGTTAGCATTATCCTTTGTTTACTTACCAGTCTAGCCAAGAGCTTCAGCCATCGTTGCGATTACAACACAAGAGGTTATAATATGTCCTGAGCAGGGCTACTTCTTCAAAACAGACTGGACACTACAGTGACTCAGTATCGGAAAGTGACAAGACAGTCCAACTTGGCCAGGGCTAGCAGGTTAGCATGCCAACTTCAGTAGATGTGATAGAAATAGAAAAACAAGAGGGTTGCTTTCCAAACCTGGAAACAGCTGTTGGTGAGTAAATGAATGAAATTTGATGTTGAACTCCCAATGTTTCTTCTAGACTGGTAAGTAAACAGCTCTTAATGCTAACATTAGCAATAAAGCAACAGCAAAGCTTACAAATAGTGCCTTTAAACATGACTTTTCAGGGCAAAGGTCATGTACTCAATCCTCTCTATTCATTTCTTCATCTCAGATATGAGCCATTGTGGAGGTACGTCAGTTGGTCCGCCACCATTGCCACTATCATTCGGTAGAGATACTTGCCTACGTTCCTTCATTTTGTTGTTGTTCCTTCTTTCATTTACGACAACATAATTCCACTTTCAGAATTTGCACTTTTAAGAGTACAGGTGGGAGTGAGTTATTCCAGTTAAGACTTGACTGAATGCTAATTGTAGCAAAATATTGAGCATCTGTTCTCTATGCCTCCATTACATAAAGCCCTTTTTTGAACATTTTTGAAAACAGTCGTAAAAACGAACATTATGCAAACATAGCCCTCATAAGGATAAAGTTGAGTTGAATAAAATGAGTGAGCGAACACAAAGGGACAGTAAACGACACACAGGCTGAACCTACACGCATCACTATTTAGATTCACCACACATCCTCCCCCCTGCATCATTTCATGCTCCGACCACTCAAAGTAAAGAATCCCTCGGGCAGAACAGTAAATACCGTTTGATGTTGAACAGCAGCCGAGCCTCATGAAAGAGGTAAATGTGAAGTATTTGAGTCATGGTGGGAGCTTTGAAACATCAGGCGCACCAGATAGGCTGAAACACATTCTAAACGTAGCACAAAATAGGGTGAAATGACCTAAAAATGAATGTTGAGGTGTGGGTGTCGAAGGAAATTGAGTCAGGGTTTTTTTTTTCTTCATAGAGAGGCAGGCGTCACAGTATGTGATGATGGGTAGTTTGAGATGATTGGGATTTTTTTGTAGACACAAGTTAATCAGTGAGGAACTGATGGCAGGATTCTGGAGGGAGTTGTGGTACTGCTTCTCATTGACGCTGAACATTTCTTTGCAGGAAGTTCGTGATAGATCGTCCAACCACAGATACTAATCAGGGATTTTAATTCTCTTGTGCTAACTCTTTGCAGTGTGCTTTAGCTGAATAACTTCCTGTCCATTGGAGAGAAACATTTGTTATTTAGTCTGAGGATAAATAATAATGTCTACAGGATTTTACTTCATTTTAGCTTTGGGTGCAGGACATTGTTTCTGTTAAGTTTTGATCCGTTGTTGCCTCACTTTTGTTTCTGAAGTTACAAAGTGTAACACAACCCTCAGCCTGTACGGCATTTTACAATTTACCTGCAACATTTCCTACAGAAGAGTCGCTTCGACAGACACCTCAACTTTTTTCATTACTTGCACTTCAGAAGACACTTCAGCTAATTTCACCAGTTGCAGTTCAGCTGAAACTTCCTCACAATTCAGCGCATACACTTCAGCTACTTACAGTGCTTCAACTTTAATTGTAGCTGCCAAACGAGATTTCAGAAGCAAGTAATTATTACCCTGCAGCTGCAGTTTCCAGCGTGAGCAAGAACACTTAAATCTTCTTCTGATAATGTTCCTGTTCTCTGTGTTCTAAGCTAACTGGTGTGTAAAAATCCTTATTATCCTCTTGTACTATAGCAGTGGGATGTCTATTTGAACCAACAACATAATTAACCCCAATCACTGTCATGTATCTCGTCGTGGTTGTAAGAATCCCCATTAAAAATGTTTTAACAGCAGAATGTGTGGGGGTGTGGGGGTACTAACCAGACCTTCCCTCCCTCCTCGATCCCCCCCGTTTTCTCACATCCCAGAGAACCACTCTGCCCCTCCAGATGTCACCGGTTACACCAACAACACCGCCAACACCACCGCCACCGATGGGATCCAGGTGGAGAGAGCCCCGGGCGCCGGCACCGGGCCCAGAGACAGACGCCCAAGTACGGCAACGCCGAGCTGATGGAGACCGGAGACGGTGAGTCAGGGCGGGGAGTACCGTCTGGGGAGAGGAGTTAGGAAGAAATGATAACAACAACAATAAGTAAATGATGAGCAAGCATAGTTCCAGCTTTTCAAGGTAAAAAGTCCTGTGTTTATGAACTGAAGCACCTATTAAAGGGAAAATCAATATAAAACGGAGCTGAGTTTATTTAGAGTTTGCCCATGAAAACTCATTTACAGATTTTATGAGACAAACACAGATATGAGCAGTTCATAAAAAATCTAGGAGGCAGGTACGTTTTGTAAGAGCACAACATTGAACTCTTTTAAGCAGATTTTCATGCAACATTAAGTGTAATCATCAGCTGTTGGGAAGATTTGATATAAAAAAGGCTTTTGCCCACTTGAAATAGACAGGTTCATGTACAGCCATACTCGTTCCAGCGTTCAACAGGCGACTCCTGCCTTTTGGATGTTCTGAAATTTTGCGTCAATGTCTATTGAAATCTGTATGATATTGTATTCGAGATCAAAATCTTTCTGATGTATTGCGTGTATATCTTCACATGGAACTATGAATGTGATTCTGCATATCAGTTCTTCAAAGACTTTCTAACTAAATTGCCACATTGTTTATTTTCTGGAAGCTTGATTTTCTAAACAGTTTTTTTCCTTCATGCGAGTGTGACCTTATGAGCAACTGGAGGACTTCTCAAGAAAATGCTTGACAATGGTGTTGTGTTTGTATTACAAGATCATGAGTCACTGAATGTATACCAGCTTTTTGCTGATGGTTGAATTCGATTAGGACACTCTGGCACATCCATGTTTAGTGTCCTTTCTTTGGAAAACTTAAGTCATCAAAAGTCCGGTCTTTTTTTGGGGGGGGGGGGGTTTCCTGAACTTTTATAAGAAACGTCTTCTCCTACATACAATTAATGACTTCGTCTTTGACAGTTTATTTTTTTATATCCTATTTGTTATTTATTTATTGTATGTCTTTTTTTTCTTCTTTTTTAATGTTTCCAGGTTTTGTACATATTTTATCTTTATTTGAAATTGCCTGTGAAACCCATTATATTGTTTCCAAATATGAAATAGTTTTTATTCGAGTTTACTTTTTCATAATGAAAAGAGAAAAAGTTCAGAACAATCATCAATGAAGCTCTGCAGGGAGCAGTTTTTCCATCACAGTCTGGTTTGTCACTCTTGCAGAACGATCCATTAAGGTCTGAACAGAACAACAAATCATAGCAGCAGAATCTGACACCTCCATTTGTCGACTAAATTATCATCATTCAGAGTTGCATCAGCCAGCTCTTTTAACATCAGCACATGTTTAAAATGCTTTTTAGCATCAGAAAATACGAATCCAGATGTTTCTGCAGACTCCTGGTTCATAGTTTCCGAGACCGAAGTCATTCATCCGAAGCTACGGTCTGGCTGATGCAGCCGTGGACGGAGGTGTTGAACGCAGCTCACAGCGAAGTGGCTCGACAGATCGGGCGCCAGAGTTTACAGATGGAAGCTTATCGGGATGTTTGGCTGAAAGAGACGCGACAAAGCTGAGGCTCTCTTTCAAAGCGCTGAGAGGATTTCATCAGAGAGTCTGAATCTTTTTATTGTCAAGCTTACAATGGCTCTCACGCTTTTTTGTTTTCAGAGATGAGCTTTAGTCAAACCGAGTTGTATCATAAACTATTTGTCTTTGGATTTTTGAGGATTTAACTTTTGATTCATTGTGTGGGAGCAGAGATTTCACTTAAGTCTGTTGCCCTCTGTTTGTTCCCTGCACTGGATTATACATCTTAACACATTAACCTTTTTGTGAGGATTTTTTCCCCCTATTTATCTGGTGTTTGGAGACATTTTACTGCTATTACTGTCCTATAAAACATTATCAAACATTTCCAATGTATAATCAAATACTTCCTGAAGATTTCTTATCATTTAAACCAAAACTACTGGAATATTTTTTATAAAGCTAAAGTCTCACCTCCTTGTTGATGGTTTGTTTTTGTTTCGCAGGACAGTGCTGTTTGAGCATAGACTTTTTGTTTCGACACATTTTATTGCCCTGTCTGACCCTGAATGTGACAGTGTTTGATGCTAAAATGTGTTCAGTCTGAATGCAAAGCCAATTTTTTGTGGTGTGGACAATTGCAAGTGAAGTAAATGCAGATGTGAGCGGATGAGGTTTCAGCCCTGGGCAGCAACGAAGGAGGCAAAGACATGTCATGTAAATTTTTCCCCCCCCAAAAAAATCTGATTCATAAACAGACAATAAAATACATCTATACAAATGGTACATTGCATAAAAACAGGCTGCAATATATACTAGAGGTCAAATTTATGCAAATACTATGAGTATAATTCACTTTGCCTTCAGCGTTAACTCCTTCAGACAGACGTGAAACCGTCCAGCACTGAAAAACAAACATTTTCACGGTCAACTTGAATTTCATGGCAACCACGTTGGCCTTGGCCATTACATTAATCTGCTGAAAGTGATGAGGTTTTCTGAAAGCAAATCCATTAACATTACACATGGCTATTTATAGATTCTGGTAAATTGAAACATGATAACATGATGTAGCTTAATTGACACATGATAATGGGCTGCATCTTAAAATATTATATTTACATCCAGATGTCAGCACCTACACTCTCATCCCACCTGTTCGTCTTAAAGCGCCTCACTCTGTTACATTGAAAGAGCAATCTGTACCCATCCTTCATCTCACATGCCTTTTTCCCCTCTACCCCATCAGTGACTGTCACGTTTAGCAGCAGCTCTGTTGAAGCGTGCCGCTCCAATGTGGATTCAAGGCTCGGGGGATGCACTCAGCGTGTTGCTGGGTGGAATGCGAAAGCGACGGCTACTTCACTTGTGCACCTGTGAAAGCACAATTAGTTTTGGGATTTATATTAAAGTGTGTGTTTTTGTGTGTGTTCCTCCTCCGCAGGTGTTCCCGTCAGCAGCAGAGTTTCAGCCAAAATCCAGCAGCTGGTCAACACCCTGAAGAGACCCAAACGGCCGCCGCTAAGAGAGTTTTTTGTGGACGACTTTGAAGAGCTGCTGGAGGGTAACTACCTCACTCTCTTTCCTTCTAAAACATGTTTGAGCTTAGGCCTGGTAAACCTTTTTAAAGTTTTCTCATCCGTCTTTTTTATGTATTTAATTTTTATTTTACTTCCTTGTGTTTTACATTTTGTTTCATGCTACGTCATATGTTTATGCCTCCGCGCCGGCGACAGCCAGGGCCGGGTTGTCCGTCCGTCCTCGTGAACACAATATCTCAGTAATGGTTTGAGGGGATTTCTTCAAATTTTCTCACAAATGTCCACTTAGACTCAAGGTTGAACTGATTAGATTTATGTGGTCAAAGGTCAAGGTCGCTTGTGACCTCACAAAACATGTTTTGGCCTCTTGAATGTGATATCTCAAGACCACCTCGAGGGAGTTTCTTCAGATTTGCCACAAACATTCACTTGGACTCAAAGATTAACTAATTAGATTCAGGTGAGTAAAGGTCAAAGGTCAAGGTCACAATGACCTCACATTTTTGTGAATGCAATGTGACACCCAGAGGGAATTTCATTACATCTCGCACATTCACTTGGACTCAAGGATGAACTGTTCAGTATGTGGTGGTCGAAGGTCAAAGGTCAAGGTCATGTGACCTCACCAAAACACATTTTCGGCCATAACTCCCAAATTAATTTACTAATTATGACACAATTTAACACAAATGTCTAATAGATGATGAAGTGATGACATTTTATATCCAAATGGTCAAAGGTTTATTTCACTGTGACATGACTGTAACTCAGGAAGAGGAGATTGTGACCTTATTTCCTGCAGCTTGGCTGGTTGGTGGAGGGATACAACCGCGAGGAGGTTATTACTAGCTGTTTAGTGACTGTTTGGCAGCAGGGAAGTGGTTAAAGGGCCACAACAACACTCATAACTCTAACTAAAGAATAGCATACAACAGAGCACAAAAAAGAATTTAATTATAATTGATTATAATTTGCAAGTAAGGACATTAATAGTAATTGTGGCCTTGCTGATAGTTGAAATAACAGCAAATATACACACAAGGAAGGCCAGGAAGGCCCCAGTGGGAATGGAGCCTTTTTAATGTCTTTCTTCTCATGTTGATAACTTCAGGTAAATATTAAAATGTTGCTGAAAAATTATCCACAAGGACAAATCACCGTCGCCAAAACCCCCGTCTCCTGATGTCTGGTGTGACAAAACTAATTCTAACTGATAAATATTTCCTTTTCTTTTCAATGTCAAAAGCTGCTGCGAGAGCCAGAAGTGAATTCATAATTTAAACGTGAATAGCAAATGTTGGAAAGACTCTGTTTGGTTCGGTGTGACATTAAGACGCATTAACATGGTGTTTTGGCTTCATGTCCTTCCTGTGATCGTTCTCTGTGATACAGCGGTGATGAACGTGTTGCATCATTCCTCACGCACATGCTCTTCAATCAAATCAAACGTTAACTCATAATCAGAGGATGATCATTTCATTTAAAAAACATTGTATTATCATCATGATATTGGGTTTCTGAGGAGCCTACAGTTGAGCTGCTAGATGAATAATTCCTCTTTTATACATCACCTTTGAAACATCGCTCTGTACCTTTTTAAATTTGTAGAAGAATTATTCATTTAAATGGCTGTTAGATGTATTACATCAGGATTTTGCTATAAAAAATCATAAGCCAGTCTGCATGTATAAAAAGGCTTTATTTAAAGTAAAAGGAAGACTTAAAAAAACAAGTTACTTTTAATATTTTCTGTCACTACTCAACAGATTGCAAGATAAGTCTATATTCTGTGCTATTTTAATAATAGTCTTTATTTATAGAGCACTTTTCAAAAACAAAGTGCTTAACAATAGCAGAAATAAAATAGAATCAATACAATCAATGGATTTCAAAGCAAAGAGAACAGATAGAACAATTAAAACAATTAGGAGCATAAAAAACAGTACTGAGAGAAATAAAACACTTGAAGGGAAGTTAAAACCAGGAAAAGCTCTCTGTTAAAAGCACGGTGTAAGAAGGGTCTTAAAGGAGATCACAGATTCCGCCGACCTGTTGTGGAAATCATGTTGGGGCCCTAAAAAAGCCTGGCAGCAGAATTCTGTACAGTCTGGAGACAATCAATAGGTTTTTGGGTAAGACAAGTAAAAAGACTGTTACAGTAATCCAGACGTGATCAGATAAAAGTGTGTAAAATAGTTTCTGTCATCAATATTGTACAGGTTTTGTGGTGTGCTGCTCAAAACTTAGATTACTGTCAAACCAGACGCCAAGATATTTTACATATTCTATATAAAAGGATCTGTCGCCGAGGGCAACAGTAGGCCCATCAATGTGTTTTTCATAGTGTTTGGAGACAATGGCGCACTGACACAGGAGAATAAGATATATCAGGCTCTGAATACACAGACAACACGTCCCCAAAGGATTCACTTATTTTTGGTTTTGGTCTTTTCATTGGATTTGTTGACAATAAGAAAAATGCATAAAATTGTGTTTCAAATCATAAGCAAATTTAATATCTGATCTTTCTCCCACCCACTCCCCTTCTTCCATCTTCTCCTGGCCTCCAGTCCAGCAGCCAGACCCCAACCAGCCCAAGGCCGAGGGGGCCCAGATGGTGGTCATGCGGGGCGAGCAGCTGGGTGTAGTAACCAACTGGCCCCCGTCTCTGGAGGCGGCCCTGCAGAGGTGGGGCACCATCTCCCCGAAGGCCCCCTGTCTCACCACCATGGACACCAACGGCAAGCCGCTCTACGTGCTGACTTACGGTAAGCAGAGTCTCGGTTTAACGCTGATGGGGTCGGGAAACCACACGGGGAGGGAGTGCCTTGTCTCAATAGCTTTGGGGCTTTTGTGTGAAATAAGTGAGTTGTAATTTTGTAATTCCTTCTCTTTTTAAATGTAAACTCCCAGATTAATGGTGACAGTACTGCCTAATGCCAAATATTTGAAAAGTTCCAATATGATGCCATAGTTTGGATACCAACAGGAAAACAAGACTTTTTGGACAAATATAACCACGTTTTTCTGTAAAAACTCATTTTATTGCCTGACAAAAGAAGCCAAATGTCCCACATGTTGAATGCCTGAACACAATCAGCTTTACAAGAACTTAGCCTTATTAACATTGTCTACATTTTGATTGAGATTCTGAACTATCTTATCACAGAGTGCAAACAAGACCAGAAATCTGACCAGATGTTCAATCCCAGCTTTCTGTATTTGACATTTTTTGAGTTGTTTTGTGTATGTGTGTGTGTGTGTGAGGGTGTGAGTGTGTGAAGATGAAGAGTTTGTGATGAAAAATTACATCATGTCTTCATAAATTTTTCTTGGCTGGCTAATTGGTAGAGAAATTGGGGCTGTGGTTGATAATTAGTCTCTAATATGAAAATATTATGGGTCCGAAATGTGAATCTAAGCCTGATGGTTGTGATCTGTGACCAACCATCAATAATAAATGCTTCCAGCACACACACTGTACACACACACTCACATCACTTTTCTGAAGCTTAAATCAATCAGAGTCAACCACTTCTCAATATATTGCCATAACATACCAACCAGTAGTAAAAATTGCTTTTGTACAATATGAATACAGCGGGGGTTTTGTCTGAATTGCATCCCATTTCTGTGCACATATGGTGGCTTCCCCAAGCTGATTAACTGAAGCACCAAACAATGTTTAACACCCGCTGCGTGAGCATAATTCCACTAATGGCAGCCAGACAGAGCGCTAAGCACATTTGCAAAGTGTGAAAAAGATGCTTTCAAGAAAAGCTGCTCTGCTGGAGAGAGAAGGAAACTTTATTATCCCAAAGGACCAGATTCTCAGAATATGTTTGTAAATGAATTATTTACTTGAAGAATATATCCTGAGCGACTCACAGCTCAGTCTCTGCAGGTGACACTCTGAAAACTTTTGTTGCGACAGGACTGGAGGATTTCGCTCCTTACTTTAGGTTTTTGTCATTTACTTGATAGAAGTTTTGGCTTCAATAACATGGGCAATGAATTTAGATGCTTTCATTTTAATCTTAGTTTGCTCTCACTCAAGTATAGGCTGTTTGTCCCTGACACTCAAATACAACCCCTTATGGCGGCAGGAGGTACACCACAGATAAAATGTTAAAAAATCCATCCATCCATCCATTTTCTACCGCTTATCCTCTAGTAGGGTCGCGGGGGGGGGGGCTGGAGCCTATCCCAGCATCTTTTCGAGTGAGAGGCGGGGTACAGGTCGCCAGTCCATCGCAGGGCAAACACATAGAGACAGACAACCATTCACACTCACAGCCACACCTATGGTCAATTTAGAGTATCCAATTAGCCTAGTCCCCATTTGCATGTCTTTGGACTGTGGGAGGAAGCCGGAGTACCCGGAGAGAACCCACACTTGCACGGGGAGAACATGCAAACTCCACACAGAAAGATCCCACGGCCGAGCTGGGACTCGAACCCGGAACCTTCTTGCTGTGAGGCGACAGCGCTAACCACTGCAGTGTTAAAAAATCACTGTTTAAAAATAAATAATGAACCGTTTTATGATGTGCTGTGGTAAAGGTTTGCTTGTGTTTAGGCTCAAAAACAACTTGGTTAGGTTTAGCAAAAGCGATCATGGTTTGGGTTAAAATAAGTATTCTGTTAAGGTTAAAGAGGAAATTCGTTGTCATGGTTACAGTAATGCGGAAACAACGTTGACAACATCAGATCGAAACAGGAAACAAGAGCAGTCTCTCTCTTAAAGTCCAATGTTTTGTCAATCCAACCTCAGTACTCAGACTTCACTGCTACAGAACAATGTCACCTGACTTCCTCCTTTGCTCATGTCATGATTACTACAGCCGCTAGAGGTTGCCTCATAATAAAAGCTAACTATGGCTCGCGCTTGTGGCTTTGGAGCTGTCGAACAAAGCCTTCATCCACCATAGTCTGCTCATGCACTTCCTCAATAAGAACTATTAGTAAAGTGCGGACCTGGGCCAGGTGATGAGGTGTAAAGGCCCAGGTGGTCTATACAGAACCACAAGGTGTTGTCCTGAACAAGGTCATTTAAAGCTGATGGATTTTAATCCAGGAGCCTCAAAAGAGTTGAAAGTAACATCCAGTTTGAAGGGTGAAATGAAAATACTTGCAAGTACTTGAAAGACTTGTAGATTAAGGCACCACCTTGGTTAGTTTCTCTAACAAAAAAATGTAAACCCCTTTAAGCCGTAGATCAATCAGAATAGAAAGTAAACAGATGAAAATAAGTGAGAAGTGAGAAGACAAACACACCATGATAAAAAAGTGATATGAAATCATACAAAACGCACATCAACCGCCACGCCTGCAGCAGTCCTATCATCCCAGCTCAGCTCCCTAAACACATTGACTGCAGCTGAATCACATCACGTCCTCATCCCGGGTTCAGTGCCACCATTTAAATCCACGTCCGACCCCTTGTCCTGCGGCTGAAGGCTGCAGATCCCAGTTATCCATCTCCCGAACGGCAGCAAAGAAAATGGCTTCTGGTCCGCAGGGCGTAAAGAGATTTAGCTGCTCTGAACAGAGCTGCCTCTCTCGGGTTGAATTTAGAGTCGGACCTCCCTGCTGTACAGCGGAGAGAATGAAGTGATACCGAGAGGACTCCAGACCCATCCCTTCACATAGAGTACATCCCACAGGCGAGCAAACAAACAAAGTGGAAGAAGCACTCACATCTTGTACTTTAAACTACAGAATGACAGAGAAAAATACTTCATTACAAAGAAAAGTCTTTGTTCACAGTGAAGAAGAGTAGATTTTCCTCTCAGCTGTATTTCCCAGTTTTCATCAACCAGTTGGAGCTGGCTCCGGTCACAGAAGAAGAGTAGAAAAAACACTGTATTAAATCAGCTGAAGAAGAAGAGAAATTTTAGAAAGTAGGGAAGAAAAAAGGGAAAAGAGTGGAGGCGAAAGGAATAAAATAAAAAAGCAAAGAAGAATAACAAAGAAGACTGCAAAAGAAGAAGGAAAACACAAAAGAAAAAAGCTAGACGGAAACCATAAAGGCCAGAAAAGGCGACTGAGAAATCATGCACTGAGAAAAGAAGTTAGGGAGGTGAATGTTAGAAAAGAAAGACAAAAAGAAAAAGAGGGAAATAAAGAAGTAAGGGAATGATAGAGAATATAAAGAAAAAAGGGAAGAAGGAAATAAAAGGAAACAAGAAAAGCGTAAAGATGGACAATAAAAAATAGGGGAAAGCTAAAATTAAAACTTAAGCAAGGGAGAATGAGAGAAAAGGAGGTATAAAAGAATGTAAGAAGTGAAGAAAGTTGACTAAGATACTTTTTTATCTCGTCGAATGTAAAATCTGAGTGAACGGGCTGATTTCACAAAAACTGTTGCCGAGCACTTTTCACACGCAGATCACAACCAGCGGCAGCTTCACCAAGCAGAAAGTCTCTTTGAAATGCAGTATTTGTAAAGTATTTAGCTAATTACCCCTCTCTGCCCCCCCCCACACACACACACACACCCACACACACATACACACACACACACACATACACACACAATCGTTAACCCAAAGGATAAATAGTGAATAGACAGCAGCTTGGAGCAGCAGCATCGCCTTTCTCCAAATAGGCATACAATGTGTGTGTGTGTGTGTGTTTGCATGTGTGTATGCGTGCGGGAGCGCGTGCGTGTGTGTGTGTGTGTGTGTGTGTGAAACAATCTGATTTGTGTGGAGATGATGATGAGGCAATACGAGCGCTCAGCAGACTGTGAAATGTCCTCAGCTAGCACCCAGGAGTCCTCCACCAGAGAGACAACGACACGGTGAGACTGTGTGTGTTTGTGTGTGTGTATGTGTGTGTATGTGTGTGTTTGTGTGTGTGTGTGGGGGGTGCTGAGTCTGAATCTCATCTCCATCTTCCTTTATCTTTCATTCCTGTGGTGTCGTCCCTTTGATGTCGGCCGACAAGGACAAACTTGTTTTGTTTCTTCCTGTCGAGTCGTCCTCCGCCCCTCGGAGAACAGAGAGAATTCATGATACCGAATTCTCCCGCTGTCCTTAAACTCATCCCTCAGCACGCTGCACTGCAGATAACCCCACATAATTGGCAGGAGAGAAATAAATTTGTGTTTTGGGGAAAAAAAATAAAAAATCAAGCGAGTGAAGAGTTTCTCTGGGATCTTTGATCTTCTGTAAACAGCACGGCCTGTGTTGTCTCCCAACAAATCACGGTATCGATAAAGTTGCTTGGATTTGTGTACAGCATGTGGAGCACACACAAAGTGATCAACGTTCTGTGTGTTGTGTTTTCTCTTTCTTTGATTATCCGGGTGTGTGTCTGCTTTTGTTTTTGTGTTTCCTGTAAACTACAAATCCTGTTTTAGAAACGAAAAACCGCCAGGGTCGAGCAAGTTTACACCTCACAAGAGCCAGCTCACAAGTTCACATCTGTCCCCAGCCACCATCATTTCCATGTTACTGTTTACTACTATAGAGTCACAGGCAGAGATTATACCTTTAAAACTGAAGAAAAACCAACGTGAGTATGTGTTTTACCCAAGCAGCAACCAGCAAGGCTGAAAAATGAAGCCAAAAACTGCAGTTCCTCTAATGGCCACTAGAGTCTGGCTCCAACAGTGAGTCAGTCCCCACAGACTCGCATGTTAAAATGTCCAACTTTACAGCAGAAATAAACATGTTTACAGCCTGGTACAAAAAACTGTTTTGGTCTCTAGAGCTAATTTCCTCCTTCATGACTTGTTTATATAACTATATAACTGTTTACATTTTATTAAGGCTTTAAGTTATACATAATTGAAGGTGTGGCCTCTTTGAGTGACAGGTGGGTGAGCTTATGCTTGCCACTAACCGGCATGCACCGAAGTCTCAGCTCCACCTCTTTTGGATTAGCTGGGAGTTAGGGGCAGAGTCAGGCACCGCCAAGATGGCGACGGTGGCGCAGCTCACTCTGAGCTTCATCTTTATTTACAGTCTTCGGTTTTACCACTTGAAACAATACATACAATATGATATGATATAGTACTATACAATATATAAAACAATATTTAATACCATGACACTACATGATACAATACTATACGCTACATTGTGATTTAATACATTGTAATATAGTAGTGTACATTAGGATAGACCAAATACTACAAAAATAGGTGCAAGCAATTAATTGCTAAACATCACTGGTGATTATCAGATCTAATTGTTTATTAGTTTGACTCAAAGGTTGAAGATGCTTCATGCCCCAAAACCAAACTGACTCCAAACAACCTATTTCTAAATATCTGTAATCTGAAATGTTTCAAAAATTTTACTTCAGCACAGAGACGTGTTATCAGGTGCTCAGTATGTGACCGACTGTTGCTCACAAAGAACCTGTTTTGATCTCTGTTTAGTCCTTGGAGTCATTTTGTGAGAGTAGCTGCTGCTCTCAAATGGAGAATATCTCATTTCAGAACAGAATATCGCTTTCATTAAATTAAACTACACGATTAGGCAGTGCTCTTTTTCCTCTCTTCGTGGTTTCAGAGGACAGAAAGGCTGCTGAGTGAATCTTTCACGGGTAAAGTAACGTCATCCAAAAAAAAAAAAAAAAAAAACAGACCCCAGATCTGCACAGACACACTCCTGATTACATCTGGAGCTGCAGCTCTGTGATTTGGACACAGTTCAGCTGGAGAGAAACGACAGCAGGGATCCTCTTCCTCTGATTGTTGAAGAAGGATGACGAGCATGTTTTCCAGCTGGAGGACGGCTGCTTGTCACTTGCAGTGTGCCCGCCATTACTGCTGAAGAGCCCTTGAACCAGGCGTCTCAAACTTATTTCATCCTAAAATTGCTTCAGGGTCACTGCTGTACATCTCACTCCTACACATAAAAGATGAAGTCCATGGATATCAGTCTGTTGACCGTCAGGCAGTCTGTGTTTCCTGAAGTTATAGCTATATCCCTAAAAATATGAGGGATCATAAGATGATTAATGATGATGTCTCACTAAAATCTATTCAAATGCCACAATTACTCATAGACATACACAACCTACAGCAGGAAGTCATGACTTGCTTTTAAGAGCCACAAGTCAAAAAATAATGGAACCAAGATAACGCATGTTATTAGTTAGTTAGTTCTGCCTTAGTTCGGCCTTAGTTCTGCCCAGGCTGTGGTCAGAAAGTCGTTTTTGCTTAGGAAGGTTCCTAACTGAGTTATCTAAGCAGCAGCAGGCATGATGAGAGCTGGTCGAATCCTCTATATGATAGGCGTAGGAAACACTGGAGCTTCCTTTATGAAAGGAGATAATGCCGTCCCACAATTCCTTGCTGCAGCAACATTTAAAGTGATGCACCACTGTAGTTTCACCTCAGCAGACCCATATGAATGTAGAAACAACAGAGCACCTGTTTGTGACATGATCCAATCACTACTCAACAAATGTATGGAAATGTCATGCCAGGAAACTATAAACTTGCGTCTGAATATAATTTACTCTGATCTCCTGCTCAGTTCTTCATTTCTATTTAATTCTTATTTTAATGGCTCAACCTTCTGGCTTTGTGTTTGTGGTGAGGAAAGGAGTAAATATCCCCCATATGTAATAAATAAAGTTAGCATTTAACATGTAACTCAGTTGATGTGTTGCTCTGCTAGGACCGACCGTGGGCGGGACCAGATGCTCCGGATACATGTCTGCATTTTGTTATTGCCTTACTCACCACTCTGGCAGCAGGTTTTAGTGAATCAGGCAGAAGTCAGCAGCACGTGGCTGCACAGACTCTGGTGTGAACCATAACAACTTACAAAGTGTTTTTATTCCCACCATCTGGAAAAATGGACACATACACTTTAAACATGAAGATGAATAGTTGTACTAGTTGTAATACTTGTAATACTTTCACCTGATTGTTTTGAAATAACTTTTCCAAGGATGTCTTTATAATCATTTTTCTGGACACGCTGTGTATTTGCAGAAATCATTATATTTTTTTATCTATATCACAAAATATTCTTTCTCTGCACATTTGAATGCATGTTTTGTTAAAGCATGTAAGCAAATGACTGATCATTATGGCTTGTTTCAGTTACTATGACTGACTTTTCCACCAAACGCCACGTCAAAGCCTGTAAGCAGTCGCTAGGCAGATTTTAGGCAGCTATTGGTTTCTAATCTCTCCTGGCAAGCCTAATAAAGTCTACATGCCAAAATCCCCTCTATATGTTTTTTGTGTCTCTTACCTCTGAATTCATTCATTCAATCATTTTTTTCATGAACTGCAGTCGCACCTACTGTCACCGAATCACTGTCGCTCTGCCTTTGTTTGCAATTTACTTTTTCTCCTAACATTTCATTTTCCTCCTGGGATCCACGAGCTCTCCTTTTCTTCAATTCATTAGGTTTGACAAACATCAGAAAAACCTCATTTAGCGTGAAAAACAATGAGGAAGTCACACCGGGTTGCTCATGCATAATATCTGCATCTGTCAGTCAGAATTAGGCGGGGGGGGGGGGCAAAGGGGGGAAATTGATTCTATTGTTGTGTTACTTCATTAATGAACAGAGCTGATTTCTCCCTGCAGGGAAAATGAAACTGATGGGAAAGATTTGATAATATTATGTACAGGGAGACATTTAAAGCAACGGTTATTATACACCTTCTGTAAAGTGAAAACATTTCTTCAGCTGCTTCCTGTTTTTGAGTTGTTTCTTGTTCAAAAGAGGTAAAACTTTGGTTCACATTTCCTAATAATAACCAAATACATTTGTCAATATAGTGAAACCCTTTATCTGTGTAATTATATACCGATGTGGATTATGTGGGTCCAGTTACAGTCATGAGGGGGCTTGGTTTGTGCAGTGTTATCAAATCTGTATGATTATATCCATACCAGTCCACTTGTAAGGTGAAATATGAACGTTCATGTCAGTGCAGTGATTTCTTGCATATGGGGACTCATGATGTCATCCTTTGTTCTGTTTCATTATTGTTAGAAAAGCTGTTTTATGTTTTTACAGGGCACAAAATGAATTGCTCGACATTTCACCCTTTGATCCTTTCATTATGTTTTTCATAAAAAACATCTGGGATGTAGTCATTTCAAACCTCAGGTTTCCTGCCTGTACGTATTACAGTGTGTAATAATGCTGTTTATCTACCTGCAGGCAAACTGTGGTCCAGGAGTGTGAAGGTGGCCTACAACCTGCTGCACAAACTGGGAACCAAACAGGAACCACTTGTCAGGCCTGGAGACCGGGTGAGTAAAAAAAAAAAAACTCTGATACTGACAGATTCACAAGAGTCAAAAAGAAAAGTCAAGAGTTGGCATGATATGATAACATGAGGTGTGAGGGTCTTACTCGACAGACGTGTTACTTGGCTGGTCTGACATCTGATGAAATAAAGATTTGTCTTGACTTTAGACTCAGAAGTAAGGCCATTCAAGTCTTTTTGACTTGAAAAACTCAAAACTCTGAAACCTGGTTTCAGAGAGGAGGGTCATCTTGACCAGCTTGTCTGGATGATTTTGAGGCCTTATTCTTTGCTATAATCTGTTAATCGGCCTGAACTGCCTGACATTGAGTTCAAATGATCCAGTTTGTGTTTGGAAAGAGGAGCAGTGCTTCTGTTGTACCCCAACCAATCAGTAGAAGTGTGTAGGGATCTGTCCTGCTGACATCACTTTCAGACGTCATGCACCTGTTGTGATGGTGGCAAGACGTTTTTCACAGTGATCAAAGAAATAGTTGATATTTTCCAAGTTGATTTATATACGGTCACGTGTTTATAGAACAGTGCGGATGTAGCTACATTATATATATGGGTGCCACTTTACAATAAGACGACCCTTATAAAGGATTTATAAATGGTTTATAATTAGGTCATTCATTTGATTGTAAACACTTTATAAATCATAAATATACATCAAGTTAATGATTACTACTCATTAATCTTACTAATGGGTTACTACCATTTATACCTGGTAAAAGGCGCCTTATTGTAAAGTGTAAAATTTATCATCATTTATTAATGCGTTACCAGTTAAAAATGGAAGAAACTCATTAGTAAGATTATTGAGTAGTAAACATTAACTTGATCTTGCCAAATAGTGAGCCTGCATCAATGTATAAAAACTGTGTTATAACTAGTTTATAATCGTTTGTTTGAGTGTTAACAACCGAATGAATAACCTAATTATAAACCATTTATAAATCCTTTATAAGGGTAGTCTTATTGTAAAGTGGTACCTATATATGTCGGTATTATTACTGTGGATGATCATCAGTGCTAAAAACTGCATCTACAGTCATCACAGAGACAGAATTCCAGTTTCAGTTGTTCTTCTTGTTATATTGGGGTGGACGTAGGAATCTCAGATCTGTCCAAACTGTCTGCGTGGCTTGAAGCCACTAGAGGTGGAATGCAAAAGTGTTTGTGTTTTAACTGGATTTAACAGAGCAGAGCCCAAAAACTCTCTGACACAGTCAGAGCAGCTGGGACGAGCAGTTTCTCAACGTCACCTCTCAAGGTTTTTCTGGGTTCCGGCCAGGAATCCTTGGCGACCGACACATGGCCGTCACTCAGCGCTTTAAAAAAATGGACGTGTGTTGTCCGTCCTTCCTTCTCTGTCAGTACAATCATCACATCAGACTCAAGGCCTCTTTACCCCGGCACTCCACACGTGAAGAGATGATGATGCTGAAATGGAAAAGGGTTCAGTAACGGTCCCACATGCGACTGCTGCTGTGTGACACCCCCACTGTCTCTGTTCCCCTTCGTCTTGTCCCTCTTTCATCTTTATTTTAAGCTCAATTTCCCGCTCGACTGGAGGCTAAGTCCAGACTGGCACGGGCCAGTGTGTGTGTATGTGTGTGTATGTATGTGTGTGTGTGTGTGAGTGTGTTTTATGTATCTCAGCCGGAAGGGTGTGTGTTTTAACTACTGTACGAGTCCTTTATTCTTCCCCCTCAGTGTGAATTTAAAAACTGGTCTTTTTCACAGTTTTACTGGAGCTTTAATAAGTTGCACACGCAGAGAAATTACAGCCTGGTTGTGTATTTCGACAGACAAATGTGTCTTCCAGGGTGATTACAGAAATGAGTTTTACTGAGAGTGTTTAGAAAGCTGAGGGGAGTTAATTACACTGAGAAATGATACAGGAGTTTTTATTTTATGAACGTACATCAGAGCGTTAGTAATTCCGTGGTAAAACAAGCTCACACCAGTTTCGGGAAATGAGTCCGGGGAAGAGTCAGACGTGGTTTTGTGGATGTGATTTGACTTTGAGAACCAAAAATGTTTGCAAGGTAGAAGACTGAACGTTTGTTTAATTGTTTTATTTGTGTATAAAACGGTGGTTTCCAACTTTTTCCAACTCATGGCCCATTTGAAAATGTTTACAGCCCACATCTGACCCCCGTAACAAGACAGAGGCCAAACCATGACTCGGAGCACACACATTCAGGATTGAACTGAAAGCAGGGAATGCTCAGTTTTTCTATTTTTGTTTGACGGAGGAGAGATCACTTGTTGTTCGCTCTCTGTCTTTGGACTCTCTTTCCCTTTAACTCTTCCTGTTGCTAACCAGCTATCCACTTTGATGCTCCAGTCTTTGCCATGGATGTAAACTTTTAGCATGCAGTCAGACTGAGATAGAAAACAAGTGTATGATGTGGTCCAGCAGCAACAACATAAAAGTTCCTATCATTGTGTCATCACAGCCTCAATTCCAGGAAATTTTTTTTTAAAAAACATTTAAAACATTATTTATGTTTTATATGTATATATATATATATATATATATAGTCATATATATATTCATCTTTCACCAAAATTGTAACTTACTGTTTTGCAAATGATTTGCCGGCCCATTTGCAATACCTCTCCGGCCCACCAGTGGACTCTGGCCCACAGGTTGGGAAACACTGGTATAAAATAAATGGGGGAAAGTGACATGTTCCAGAGGCAGGAACTATAACCCCACAGTAAATCCATAGCAATGTTTCTCTCTGGTTATTTTATCTGTAGGTATGAATCTGTTAATAAAATTGTATTCTCAAAAAAAAAAACAAATAAAAAAATTGATTTAAAAAATAATACTTGCAGTGGAAACACTATTTACAATGTGTTTTAGCAAAACGTTTTATTCTTTTCTACAATAACTGCATAGTCAGTGTTTTCCAACTTATTTCTGTTTCCTTTTCTGTGACTGAAAATGTCTGTTCCTTCTGCATATAATAAAATATACCACCACAACATTGGGGTATGGCGTCCATACAGCAGTGTAAGCTTCATATATTATCATCCAGTCAACAGGATGATATCAAAATGGTATTGTCTAGAAATGTGAATAATGTCAGGCTGAGCGCGGTGGCACAGAGCGTCGTGCTCCTCCCCTCCGCTCTCTCTGGCATCATCTGCAGCTGAAACCTGAACGTCTCCAATGAGACCTGCACATGTCAACATTAGTCCTGGTAAAGGGTCATGACATCACTCTCATTCACTCAGGTGCACTTAGCTTATAGCTTCAACCCCATGCCACACACACATAGACACACACACACACACACACACATCCAGTCTCGTCCAGTATATGGAAGCTATTAAGCAGCACTTAAGCTGGGATTCACCGTTATCATCACAAGCAGCAACTGGAGCCGAACTGGATCCAACATGGCAGAGCCGGAGTTAAATGGTCTGCTGCTGTGGCGATACAGAAGCACACTGGAGCTGGTTGTTGTGTTCGTGTGCTGTGTGAAAGATGGCAGATAATATGTTTCCCGGGTGGTTTCATGGTGTAGATATGATCGTCAGATGAGTCAACTACAAGGAGAGTACAGATAAATGTACAGGATGAGTTCTTACATCAGTAGAAATTAAAATGCTAGGGCCTCTGTTTTTACTTGAGTGAGCTCTGCCAGCATCACCTGATTCTGTGGGTATCATGGAGTTTTGCAACTTCTGAGCTTCTGCAGAAAGTACTCCCTTACATGAAAGTTTTTATTCCTCTGCACCGACAGCCGGAGCCAGAGGAGTATTGTTATTGTGACTTTTAACCGTTTAAACTGGAGAGAAATGAACTGAGAGAGAGAGAGAGAGAGAATGAAATGGAGGAGAGAAAAAGAGTGATGCCTCACAGGTTGACAGGTAGAGAGGAAAGCATAGCAGAGAGTCGAGGAATTAGAAAAAGAAAACAGAGGAAGGAAAGGCAGGAGGAGTGGCTTAGGTTAGAGAGAGAGAGAGAGAGAGAGAGAGAGAGAGAGGGGCTGACCAGATGCCCCCTGAAAGATTCAGCTTTTATTCTTTTCTGATAAGACCCATTATCTGCATGGATGAATTTCTGGCTCTGTGGCGTCAGTTCATATCAGCGAACATCTTTCGGAGTAACACACACAAAGAACATGCTGCGAGCACATTTTCCATATAATTCTTTTTTTTTTTTTCTTTTTCCTGACTCTTTGGCCTTTCCCGCTCATTCTGTAGTTAAACAATCATCTCCACAGTAGTGATGAGCAGATCGGCTCTGATGTCATCCATGTAAACATAAATCATCTACCTGCCACCCAGACCTGCACCTCATCACACATTACCAGTATTTCTCTGTGGGATATTACGGGTGATGATATGCTAACATATTAAACTGAGGTAGGCAGGTTTTAAATAAATAAATAAATGAAAATTAAAAGAAGCATTAATAAGCACTCTGTGTTTTTGTTCTTGTGTTTCATTTTCTTTGTATATCTGGTTGATGGATTAATTTAAATATTTGTATCCCTTCCACTGCATATATTATGTTATTACTGTTTCTTTTGACTTGTTTCTTTTTCTCATTTTTATTCTTATTTTATTATTATAAATTTTTTCTTCTTCTTTTTTTTCATTTTGTAAATTTTTTACATTGAGGTGAGGTTTTAATAATCGCCCTAGATGGCTTTCTGACCTCACCTGCACATCCACCTCATAAAAAATGATATACAATATACAATGATATGTCCGTCTCCTTCTGCCTGTAGGTGGCGCTGGTCTTCCCGAACAACGACCCCGCTGCCTTCATGACGGCCTTCTACGGCTGCCTGCTGGCTGAGGTCGTCCCTGTGCCGATAGAGGTCCCACTGACCAGGAAGGTAAGTGTTCTTCAGGGTGCACAACCTCAACTAGGACTTGATCAGTTTAGTTCAATACTAACTCGACTCAGTAGTGATTCTTATGTAAATTCGATGTAAATGAAAATGGCAGCTGTTTATTGGATGATGTTTATCAGTTTTAAATCTATCAAAAAAGAAGGATGGTGACATTACATGGACATTAAACAGAACATTTTGACTTTATGTAGAAGGTGTTTTGCAACATTCTTAAGCCCCATGAGACAAAACCTGTCAATCTGATAAACTGTTACCATGACGACATAAGCCCTCGGTTAAACTTTGGGCACGGTCTTGGTCGGATATTGAAAAAGTCAACACTGACTTATATACAAATGACCATATATATGTAATGTCAGAAGAGAGGATCAGATCATTCCAGTCAGGCTGAACTTTGTATAGAGCAAGAACAAAGGACAAAGGAATGAACACAGATTGGTCAAGATACATATCAACTGATGATTACATCCGATCACAAACACCCACGAGATATACATACACGTGTCTACTACTCATATAGATATCCTCAGACACAAGAAACCTGGAAAGTCACGTAAAGATCCGAACCGTGTGCAGCTCTTCGTCTTTAAGTATAAACAGGATGAGGAGAACAGTGAACTTCTTCACATTCATTTCTAATAATACAATCAATAGCATAAAAGAAACTCCTGATTGAATGAGTGGGCAACTAATGATTTTACTTCATCATTTTGGTATTAAAAATGATCAACCAGCCATATAATCTTCTTTTACTTCCACGATTATCTAAAAGAAACAAGTTGTAGTTCTCAGAGAAGAAACTTTGTGTTGTCAGATTATCCTGTTGGGTCGATTTTTGATCAGTGGTTTTTGATGGTTTGTAGTTTTGAGAATTATATGTTGATTTCTTCAGTGTTTGAAGGAATATATTTCTATATATATAAACCCTGAGTTCTGGCTGAGAAGCAGCAGCAGCACGCTGCTGATAGAGTGCAGCTGATGGAAACAGACAGTGATGGAGAGCTTGTGTGTTTTCAGGTGATTGAGAAACAGTCGGCCCTCAAGTGGTCAGAGGAGTTTCTTCTTCTTCTCTTTCTTCTTCTTCTTCATGTCAAACAGTGTTAGTGAGTTGAAAGGAGGACATGCAGCAGAGTCTCGCAGCGCTAATTCACACCAGTCAGTGAAGCTAATTCTCAGTTTGTGGGGATTGTATTAAAGACGTGAGTCACGGCGCAGCACAGAACACACTGAGCTCTGCTGAGGCGTAATCACAACCAAATGTCTGTTGTTGCTGCTGTGGATCTGTCTGAGTCACAGTTTGGATGGATTGTCGCCGGGCGCTGTCGTGTCCTCAGGACGGCTGACGTGTGTCTCAGGGTCAGTGGAGGTCTGAGTGTGACGCTGTGGATTTCAACCTTAAGAAAATGTTTTTTTAATTCATTTTCTTTTCAATCTTTTTACTTTTCTCTAAAATAAATGTACAAAAAACAACAAATAACAAAAACAGATACATGTCTAAATAAAACAATAGAAAAGTACATAAATAAATAAATGAATGGGAGAAATAAACCATGACGTGCACGAAGCATGTGACTTAAACGTCCACTGAAGAGATGAAAAGTTGCTCCAGATGAAAACATCACATCTGTGTGGAGCAATGAGGAGACTGTGACCTTCCTAAAATTCATACAGTACATGAACAGAAATGTCACATTTTCCACATTGTTTTCTTTTGTTTGAGGATTTTTAGCTCTTTTATTATTTTGTTGTGTCGTTGCGCTCTCTTCTTCTGCAGTGGTTTAATGGCACCAACTCGATAATTAGCTCCACCAGCTGTTTCCTCTTGATGCACCAACACATGGAAATGCACATTCATTTCGACAATTTTCTGGATATTCTGAAGTTTAAAATAACTTCATTTTGAACAAAGTTCTATCTCATGTATCATCTGCTGTTATATCATGTTTCAGGCATATTTAAGGCTTTATCTCTTTACTTACACCCCAGTTATTTGGGTTTCTGCAACAGTTATACTATAAACTAGTCTGCCTTTATATTCGAGTGGTGGTCCGTATAATTTCACCTTTTACCTGTCTCTGTGCAACTTCAGCCAAATAATATCTCTACAAGATCCTTTAGAACCTGGTACATGTTGAAATATCACAAGTAAAATACAGTAAGACCAAGGGTTATGTGTAATAGACATATTTGCCAAAACCATTCTTACTGAGCTCTGCTGTTACATCATCAGCTAGCCCAATAATAAACTAATAAAATCACCTTTTAAATCATCCCCAATACCAAAGAGAAATTTTAGATTAAAATGACGTGTTTTCATCTGATTGTAAACACAATAAATCATGGAAAGCTCATATTGAGTTGGAGAAGAGCAGCATGTTAATGTTAGAGAGCAGAACACATAAAATATCTGGCAGATTATTATCAAATGATGCAGTTACTAAATGGACAGAGCTGCCTACTCCTACGTTGAGTGGTGAGTGTTTACAGCTCACTGAGTGAAACTTTTATTTGTGTTAGTTACAATATGAATCTGGTAGAAATAGAACTTCCTGCTTAGGTCTCTGTACATTTCTGACCGACTCCTGGAGCTTTAGTTTGAACATCATTCAGTCACAGATGACGTCCCACAGGAAGAGAAATCCATTTCTACAAACTAAATTTAACAATTCCACTGGGAAGGTTTCAATGATTTAAGCAAAATCCAATTGTATTAAAGCTCCATATAGTATAAAGGCAGATGTCCATGTGCTGTTTGATTATAAAGCAGGTCTAGGTTCTATATTAATACTGTAAAAGTATCAAATCCTCAGTCCACAGAGAAATCGTCGTGTGGATGATTCAAGCAAGAGAGTTTCATGTCAATCTCAGTGTTGAAGCTTACACCCAGAACCCTGGAAACCCAATCTAACACCTCCCACTTTGCACCTGTAGAGAACAGAGGAGCTAAGCAGGACCCAGAAACACGTATTGATTAACTACAAACCCAACCCAGCTGTTTAATCACGTTTGATCCGTCTGTCTCTCTCCAGGATGCCGGCAGTCAGCAGATTGGATTCCTGCTGGGGAGCTGTGGAGTGACGGTGGCTCTGACCAGCGACGCCTGCCACAAAGGGTTACCCAAGAGTCCCACCGGAGAGATCCCACAGTTCAAAGGTCTCACATAAATAAACGCACACATACATCCTGTCATCACACCTGTGCACATACCAGCAGTTTATCTGTGGCTACACACACACACACACACACACACACACACACACACACACACACACACACACACACACACACACCCAAGTCTGTCAACAAGAAGTGCTTTTCTTACAGAAACGTGAGGAAGTGTATTTTAAAACACAGTAAAGTAGAAAAAAAATCTGTTATAATAAAATTGAATTAAATATAAATGGACTGGAAATATTGTTATAGTGCAGTTACAAGGCAGTAATATATAATGAGCTGACAACACACATGTGACAATACACTGATGTGAACACACACAACCACTCATACAGAGGTCAGAGGTCAGAGTATGGCCGTGCTTCTCTTGTTTCGGTGCCGCTTTCCCGTGTCTCTCCCGTGTGGGATGAATGGAAAGACTGATGGCAGCAGACAGCTGGCTGGGTGATGGATGACAGGATGATAGAGAGACATAGAGAGAGAGAGAGAGAGAGAGTCAGTGAAGCAGTAATGCAAATCGATAGAGAAACTACTGACAAGACGGAGGAGAGAAAGAGAACGGATGGAAGGAGATGCATGATCGAGGATAGAGAGACATTAGCAGTGAATAGAGAGAGAGAGAGAATCTCCTAGTGATTAATAACGACTGTTTGCTTTTCAGTAATGGATGTATAAATAGCAACGTGATGCCGCCAGATTTACTGCTCCTCACTCAGCATGGATTTAGGAGTGTGTGTGTGTGTGTGTGTGTGTGTGTGTGTGTGTGTGTGTGTGTGTGTGTGCGTGCGTGTGCGTGTGCGTGTGTGTGTGGCTCATTAAGGTGGAGTGCTCCTCTTATTGATCAGCAGGCTTTAAACTCATCTCATTCACATGGCTGATTGTTTCTTCTGTCTCGCTGCCTGGCAGGAACATCAGCATTAATTCAGACATAACAGCTCTCACATACTCAGGGTTTTTACATTCGCTCATCTTCTGCCATATAAACACTCAGCGCTGAGCAGCACGTCATCCTAATGATGAAACTCTGTCTTTGTGACAGTGGGAGTAAAATCTATGCATGTAGACGCTCAACATGATGCTCTCCTTGACCAGATAATACAGATACAGATATATATGATATATTTTTCACTGATATGCTTAAAATATCTGAGATTAAATTAAACGGAGGAGGGTGTGGATGCCACTTCAGGTCCATGAGAGTGAGATTGACACGTCTCTGGGTCCTGACAGTTCTGAGGCCCTTCCTGTGTCTCCAAACCATCAACTGGCTGTGACACAGTATCTGCATTTGCAGCCAGGGGCAGGGATACAACATGGGATACCTGGGATGCCGATGACATGGCAGCATAGGCCTTCATGGCTCTGTCAAAGGTCAAATATGCCACCTCCAACAGACTGGGGTTGGATGGACCCAAAGCGATTAGAGATCACTGTGGTCAACTGTTCCACAGGCAAACAAGTTCCCCCTTCAGCTCTGAAAATGTGGCTGCAAGAAAGGCTGCACAGTGAAGAACAGGTTCAACAACAGCAACAAAACAATCACTGTGTTTTTGAAGTTTTAAGCTAAGTTTTTAAGGTCGTATGGAATATTGTTCTACTCCCTACAGCCACTGTGTTGTCAGGGTTGATTAACAAAACGATTAAGCTTGTATGCAACAGACAGGACGTTATAAAGTCTCGCTTAGGTTCTGGGATAAAATCACACTGTGAGACACTTCATCTGAGCAGGTTATGGTGTCGTATATGGTGTCATTGGAATCCTTGACCATCACAACATGGGCGGAGCACCTGTCTAAACCCACATTACAAAGTGCTTTACACAAGACAGCAAAAATAAAACATGCAAGTCCTATAAGGCAACAGTAAATCAGAAATACAAGTGTCTTAGTATTTGTGCAAATAGATCAAAGGCGGTGTCACCAGCAAGAGGGAGATCAGTAAAAATCAATTAAAAAAAAAATTAAAAAGTAAAGAACACTGGAGGTGTCAAAATCCAGAACCAGTCCTAGTACTGATCCAAAATCTGGTTCCAGTCCCAATCCAGTCTAAAGGAGGTTCAACAGCTAAATCAAGATATAAATGTTACAATAAAAATGTCGCCAACATTCCCAAAACAACTGAAGACAGGCCTTCCCAAACATTAGTTTCCTTACCCATAATCCTCTCACCAAGACATCTTTTCATACATTGGAGACTTAAGTGGAGGTTTGTTTTGTGTCCTTGTGTGTCCAGGCTGGCCCAAGGTGCTGTGGTTCGTCGCAGAGTCCAAACACCTCTCCAAACCGCCCCGGGACTGGTTCCCACATATCAAGGACGCCAACCAAGACACTGCCTACATCGAGGTAACACACATACACACACACACACACACTGATACCAACACTGAAGCGTGTCTACTCGGGGGCACTAAAACATTTCCACTCGTGGAGTTTCGGTCATTACCGTCTTATGAATGGAAATCAATGGTGTTACATGTCTTTTGAATTAGAACCGCTGCTTCTCTGCCGACTGCCGGTCAATGCTATCATCCCGTCTGATTGATTTGAATTCACTTAACGACCCCTCGCGCAGCTGGGGCCTTAATTGCACCGGCAGCAAGGTGAAATGTCTCCTTGATTGCGCCACCGATTGAAAAAGGCCGAGAGGGAAAATGATGAAAGAAGAGGGATGATTGAAAAAACGATCGACCTTTAGTTTTTTTTAAATTTTATTTTCTTGGGCTTTTGTGCCTTTATTGGACAGGATAGTAGAGAGAGACAGGAAATGGGGAGGCAGAGAGAGGGGGAATGACATGCAGTAAGGGCCCGTCCGATGCAGGACTCGAGCCGGGGCCGACTGCAGCGAGGACTGTAGCCTCTGCACATGACACCCCGACCTTTAGTTTTTAACAGAAGCTGCGACTCAGACAGTCGAGACAGATGAAATTACTGTGCATCTTATTCCTGTGGCTTCTTTAACATTTATTTGAAAGATAATGTCTCAGTTTTTTATAACTTTAATAGCTTCATTTTCATGCCAGCAGTTGTTTTGTCAGATAGGTGCCAGACTTTTCAGAGAGAGGAGATCTTATTTTGGAAAGAATGTCATTGATTACTGTCGACTCCACAGCACTCAGACATCATTCTGGTTTTGGAAACTGAGTAAAAAAGAAGCTTAAATCCAGCAGTCAATACTTCTACAGCTGATTTAGCCCTCAAAAATATATTAATATTAGTATCACAGTGTCTCAAGATGTACTGTATTGTTTTATAACCTACACTGGTAAACAAAACAGGAGTCAGAGGCAACGGACTCGCTGTCATTGTATTTCATGTGTTGTTCTTTGGTGGACTGTTGCTAATTGGCTAATAAAAGGTCAAATGATGAGGAAGATTTGTAAGTGCCTCACCTTTATGTGCAAGAGCCAAACAACCCTGCAGATATACAAAAGATTTCTGTTGTGAAATGTATCATATGAAAACACCATAATGAAAGTTGCCTGGCTTATAGCTGTTTATCTACCAGTCTAAATGAAACGTTGCCAAGAGCTGTCTACAGTAATGGAATGCAACACCAATGTTAACTCATGTTTTGCTTCTATTTTCTATCACCTTTCTTCTAACTAAGCTAACCAGCTAGCTCCAGTCCTGCTGGCCCATCTTCTCACTTTCCGATACTGAGTCACTGTAGCGTCCAGTCTGCCATGACTATATATATATATATGTGTATATATATATATATAACATAGTATACTGTTCTTTTAAAGGTACCATGGTGCATCTATCTATCTATCTATCTGTTGTGTACTGTTGTAAACTATAGTGGGTATAATAGTAAAGTTTCTTATGGGATGTTTTTAAAATTTCATTAGCAGTGTAAATTACTCATACTATATCTATATTAGCAGAATATTTTGCGGTCTCCTTGTCAACTGCAGTCAACGGTGTCTTAGCAATGTTTCAGTAATAATCCGTAAAGTCTCACAGTAAGAACACCTCTCTCTGTCTGCGTCTGTGTCTTTGTCCAGTATAAAACCTGTAAGGACGGCAGCGTTCTCGGCGTGACGGTGATGAGGATATCCATGCTCACACACTGTCAGGCCCTCACACAGTCCTGCTCATACACAGAAGGTAACACACACACACACACACAAATACATTTACACCTCATTTTATTCAGTTTGTAGTTCCTCTCACCTCAGATGGTGTAGAGTACTGCTTATAATAGCAATGAGTCAATTAAACTGTACAACTGTATTTAAAATAATGTCCTGTCTCACTGAATAAGGCGTTAATGTTAATGTCTCTGTCTCGCCCTCCAGCTGAGACCATAGTGAATGTATTAGACTTCAAGAAGGATGTCGGACTGTGGCACGCCGTCCTGACTGTAAGGAGAAACCCACCTTAATCAGAACAGTGTTGATTAATCAATTTAAATAATGCATAATAAGGAAATTAAACTTTTATGCAAACGCCAGTTATTCATATTCCATTCTTAACTTAATGCTTTAAAAAAACAACTCCTCTCTCTCTCTCTCTCTCTCTCTCTCTCTCTCTCTCTCTCTCTCTCTCTCTCTCTCTCTGTGTCTGTCAGAGTGTGATGAATATGATGCATGTCATCAGTATTCCCTACGCCCTCATGAAGGTCAACCCTCTGTCCTGGATCCAGAAAGTCTGCCAGTACAAAGGTAAAATATCCACCCTGGTCTGGTACAAAGTACTAGTTAGTGCTTCAGAAGAACCTGTGAAACATGGATAAAGTTAATATCAATGAACCATTTCCATATTAACTTTGAGATGTGAGTTTCTGTTCTACACACTGTTGCATAATTTTTTAATGGTTGGTTATGTTAAGAAAGTCTGATTTTGTGATTTACAGTAACGTAATGTGTGTAAACACTGTATGTGATATGATGGTTTTTGTGTGTGTGTGTGTGTGTGTGTGTGTGTGTGTGTGTGTGTGTGTGTGTGTGTGTGTGTGTGTGTAGCCAAAGTGGCGTGTGTGAAGTCGCGGGACATGCACTGGGCTCTGGTGGCCCATCGGGACCAGCGAGACATCAACCTGAGCTCCCTGCGCATGCTGGTTGTGGCTGACGGTTCAAACCCCTGTAAGAACACACTCTCTAAAGACGTAGCTTTGCTGTGTAGTAAAGCTAATGAAGTCATCAACCCTCTGAGGTCTGAGGGTATTTTCTCAATTTCTACATTTTTTCTTAAATTCATCTTTTAAAAGTTGTTTATGTCACAATTTTCAGAACTATTTCAGCTCGTTCTGTAATGAGGCCTTTTTCCAACCCTTTGCACTGCTGAAAAACTGAAGCCTAGTTTTTTAAATTCTCCAAATCTCTTGTGAAAACAAACTTTTACTGATGTGGATGAGTTGAAATGGGTTTACCAAAGTCTTAGCTTCATAAAAAATAGTTCAATATATGAGTGAAATATGAGATAAATGTATAATAAATGCCTAAAAATTAGATTGAGTCGAAGCGTTGTCTGTCACTCTGCTTTAACAAACTTTAGAGGCCTGCTTCGAGGCCTTCTAGCTCTGGCTTTGAGTCATGTGCAATCTTGCAAGAATATGAAACGTGGAGAGTCAACAGATTTCAACGACATTCAAACCACATTTCTATCCTGTATTATCACAAAGATATTAATAGAAACATCCGTCGACCTCAGAGGGTTAAAGCTAAAGGGTTCCTCCGCTGGGAACCATGAATATGGACCGACCAGTACATTGTAATGGATATTGTGTTTTTCATCATAATGGAAGTTGAACAACAGAACTAGAAATACCATAAACAGCTTCACTGTTAATGCAGTAACGTATATTTTGCCCTGGAACTAACAGTCTATTCTTGTATTTGCATTTTCACTAAATGCAGCACCGTCCCTCACTTCCTTATCTTACTGAATTTTATTGTATTTTTAGGTTTTTGTCATTTTTTCACGTTAAGCAACATTCCTTTTTTGAAATCCACAAAACATGTTGTTGTTGCAGTAAGACTGTAAACAGCCTGAGAGGCGAAACCCAGGGGGGAAAAAGTCCATTAGTCTTTCACGATGTTTGTAAAGCTTACTTCAGAGAGTGCACGGCAGTAACTGAGGCGATCCTAATGACTACATCAACATTTTTACCAAGTCCTCTCTGGATTCTGGCAGCTGAGCAACAGAAAGTGTAAAAACACTGTAGGATGTGATCCCCAGTGGAAACTACAGCGTTACAATTAAAACGACAAGAGCAGCTGTAATGAGCTGCTGTTTGCTGAATGACAAAGGCACTGAGGTTTTGACTGTCTCGCTCAGGGTCGATTTCGTCCTGTGACGCCTTCCTCAACGTCTTCCAGACTAAAGGTTTGAGGCCGGAGGTCATCTGTCCCTGCGCCAGCTCCCCTGAGGCTCTCACTGTAGCTATAAGGAGGTACACACACTCACACACACAGACACGCATACACACATGTGCCAGGGGTAGTTTTTCCACATGTGTGTGTCTTTTTTAAAAACATGTGGGTCTAGACTGGAAAAGAGAAAAATGTGTCCTCAGGAACATATAGAAGGAAAAGTCTCAAATTATTTCTGTTTAGTCGGCTAAGTGTCAGATTTTCTGCAGTTTTTTTTTTAATTTTTAAAAAATATAATGAAGTTGTCACATCCTCAAATTTTAAACCCATTAAATATAAAACACTTATTCTATGGCTCCAAACACTTACAGGGTTTTTTTTCCCTGTGATTTTACATAATACAGATTTATTTCTTCAGTAAATAAGAAGCTGTTTTAGTGGCTATTATCCTCCTTCCACGACATCCCGCTCTTATTGTAACTCATTCAAAGTCCCGACTTTACAGGTTTGTGGCTGTTGAACAACAGAACTCACAACCTATAATCCTCTTTCATCATCTACACTGTAGTTCAACATGTAAACTCCATAAACCAGGGCAGCTGTCAGTCACATGTCGGCCTCATGATCTTAATTACAACACTGTAAAAGTTCATGTGTGTGTGTCTCTCTTTCAAGTGTGTGTGTGTGTGTGTGTGTGTGCGTGTGCGTGTGTGTGTGTGTGTATGTGTGTGTGTGTGTTTGTGCCACACACATGCAAATAAATAGCACTTTATCTAAGTGGGTGTGACAGTAATGAACTCACTTTATTTTCAGAGGAGCAGCTTCAAAAGTCACAGAACAGGACACACCCACTCACACACAACGGTACGTTCACTTGTGAGGAGCCTCACTGACATACAGCAGTGTGATCCTGACTTCAACCTAATTAACCTTCAAACAGCCTGATGACAACGGGTCAAAAATACCCTCACCTTGCAAAACTTTCCAAAAATATCCTAGCTTTCCAAAACTTTTCTACTTTCTAAAGTCGCCTTCTCTTTTGAAAAGTGTCCTCTCTTTCTAAAAATGTCTTCACTTTCCAATTTGTCCTTGCTTTCTAAAGATGTCGTCACTTCACCAAAATATTTCCTGACTTTTTAGAAATGTTCTTGCCTTTCAAAAATGTCCGCAGGTTCCAGATTTGTCCTCTCTTTACAATAAATGTTTGTAAAAATGTTTTCCCTTTCCAAAACTGTCCTTACTTCCAAAAAAATGTCCTGAAATTGTCCACACTCAACTCTCAATTTTCTCTTCACTCAAACTGCTTTCAAAAAATGTCCATCCAAATATATTATTTTACAAAAATGTCTTCCTCCACAATTTGTTCTCACTTTTCCAAATTGTTCTCACTTTCCAAAAATACTGACCTAATTTGAGTTCATTCAAAAAATCTTCAGAAATGTTTCTGATTTTCAAAAACATCAAAAATACCCACAATTTCTCTTCACTTTCCAAAAATATTGACTTTCTAAAGTTGCCCTCTGTCAGAAAATATCATCACTTTCCCAAATTTTCTCATTTTACAAAACAAATTGTGATTTCTGTCCTGACTTTTCACAGGCCGGTGGAGGAGGGCAGCACCCCTCCTGGTCGTGGCGTGTTGTCCATGCAGGGTCTGAGTCACGGTGTGATCCGTGTGGACTCCGAGGAGAAGCTGTCGGTCCTCACGCTGCAGGATGTCGGCTCTGTGATGCCCGGAGGTGAGACACACCTGATCCTGATCCCAGAGACTCTCACAGAGAGAAATCACCACTCAAGTGTAGTTTATAGAGCTTTTAAGCTTCCAGGAAACTTTCTACATTTGCAGGTAGACAATGGTTTTTGATTATTTATCTGATAGCTGGAGTTATTTGTTACTCTGTAGATTAAAACTTAATGTCTGTTGGGTAAAATCCTCAAAGAAATCTCAGAAGTGTTGACTATCATTGAAGAGAACATCTTTGTTTCAGCTTCCCGCCACAAAGAATTCGCTCAACCTGCTCCAAACTTTTCTCCTTTGTTTTGTTCCTTCTTTTTTTCTCCTTTCTTTTTAAATTCTTTCGTACCACACTCACACACAATCCCCTAAACTTGTGTGTGTGAGTGTTTTTTTCTTTGTTATTGACTTTTGAACTTTAAAAGAATAGTTTTTTTTTTGACGGCTGCTCATCTGTCTCATCTGACTTGTCTCTATCACTGATTGTACCACGTTTACATCTTTCATCTCTCTGTGTCTGTAGCTGTGATGTGCGTGGTGAAGCCAGAGGGCGTCCCTCTGCTCTGTAAAACCGATGAGATCGGAGAGTTGTGTGTTTGCTCTGTCGCCACGGGAACCTCCTATTACGGCCTGGCTGGCATGACCAAGAACACCTTTGAGGTGAGCGTGTGAATGCTTTTGTTTGATGAACTTCTCACCTTCCTGTCGTTGAAGTCTCACTGAAGCTGGACTGTGCCTCCTCCTCACAGGTCTTCCCCATGTCCAACAGCGGGGCTCCCGTCAGCGAGTTCCCCTTCACCAGGACCGGCCTGCTGGGTTTCATCGGACCTGCGGGTCTGATCTTTGTGGCGGGGAAGATGGACGGTCTGATGGTGGTCGGGGGGCGTCGGCATAACGCTGACGACATCGTTGCCACGGCGCTTGCTGTGGAGCCCATGAAGTTTGTCTACAGGGGCAGGTACGTGTTTGCTGCTGCTTCAGACTCCATCAGTGTCGTCTCCATCTTGTGGCTGAAATATTCTTACTTCATCATTCAGTCTAGCCGTGACTTATGCTGACACAGTGTGTGTGTGTGTGTGTGTGTGTCTGTGTGTCTGTGTGTCTGTGTGTCTGTGTGTGTGTGTGTGTTGCAGGATAGCAGTGTTCTCCATCACGGTGCTTCATGATGAGAGGATCGTGGTGGTGGCCGAGCAGCGCCCGGACTCCACCGAGGAGGACAGCTTCCAGTGGATGAGCCGAGTCCTGCAGGTGAACTATTACAAACGCATCAGTGAGCCTCACTGCTGCACTGAGCAGTCGCCATCGCCATCACCTCCGTCACCATCACACAAACTTCACACACCGAAGTTTATTTTGACTCAGTTGCACACACACTGTCCTGCTGCCTCAAATTCTCACCAAAAAACCAAACGTTAACTAACCCACCACTGAAAAAAGTCCCTGACTAACGCACTGTTTCCTCCTGTTTGTTTGATAAAAAACTACATTAACCAGTTGTTTTATGAAGACAAAAAAGAAACTTCATGTTTTTTAAAGATTTACATCTTCAGTATGAGCCAGTGTGATTTGAGACTGTGACAGCAGAAGTCAGAAAGTATTAAGAGACGGATGAATACGTGGGAGGTTTTGAGGTTTTCATGAGATTTGTTGACAATAAGAAATTATTGACTTCTCCTTTTTGCACCAACCAGCTCCGGAAAACTGCCACACACACACACACACACACACACACGCACACACACACACACCAGACAGACACATACAAACCAGAGAAAACAGCTCACACACACTCTTTCACACCACATTTCTGTCTCTTTCACTCTGTCAGACTTACCAACACTCTCTCTCACACACACACACACACACACACACACACACACACACACACACACTCACACTCCCATCCAGTATATAATACTAAGCTGTACATTCATGCTGTGCAGATAAAATCTCGGTCCAAACTGCAGCTCTCTCTAAGCCGGTGTGGAGACTGTGGTGAAACTATAAAAGTCGTCTGCATTTTTACGGCTGCAATAAAACCAAATCTCTTTATTCCTTTACCATCACACATATTCTGCCTGTCTGTGTTTTTCATTTAGCTCGTCTGGTCATAGACACAGTCAGCGTTTAGATACTGTGAAATGAACATTTTAAACTCCTGGAAAAACAACTGTCGCTTCTGGGAAACAGTGAATAATCAGAAAAATAAAAGCCATCTCAAATATCTCTCACTTATCCAACAGGAATCACATCATGAAATCGTGAGAGGAAGTACAGAATAAAAAAAATGTTTCTAACACCTTTCCTAAACCTTGCAGGCGATAGACGGTATCCACCAGGTGGGGGTGTACTGCCTGGCTCTGGTGCCCTCCAACACTCTGCCCAAGACTCCCCTGGGTGGCATCCACCTGTCCGAGACCAAGCAGCTCTTCCTGGAGGGGGCGCTGCACCCCTGCAACGTGCTCATGTGTCCGCACACCTGCGTCACCAACCTGCCCAAGCCCCGGCAGAAACAGCCAGGTAGAGTGCAAAGACGTATGAACATGGCGGAGTTTAATTTCATTTTCTGGAGCCAAAGCGTCGGCTTACGTAGGGTTTGGTTGAAGACGAATTAAAAATGATGTTCGATGGATAGAGGTTTAATAGAATTTAATAAAATAAAAAGTGATAGAAAGTTTGATTTTATCAGAAACACACGGATGTGTGTGGCTGCACCGTCAATGTTGTGTTTTTATAAAACTAAAGATGCTTTGTCACGTGATCACACACGAATGAATGATGCCATCTGCTCTCACATCGCTCGTCTTCATCTTGCCTCTGCTCCCTCCTCTTCCTCAGAGATCGGTCCTGCGTCCGTCATGGTGGGGAACCTGGTGTCGGGGAAGAGGATCGCTCAGGCCAGCGGCAGGGATCTGGGTCAAATCGAAGACAATGACCAGGCAAGGAAGGTGTGTGTGAGAGGGGGGTCTGCTGGTTTTCATCATCATCTTCATCATCATCATAAACATCAACACACACACACACACACACACACACGTACAAATAATGACGCATTTGGCTCCATTTCTTCATGTGACACTCATTTTTTTGGCTCTTTTCTCGTCAATTAATTGACCCGCAGTTAATTATTTGTTATTTATAGCATTCATCACATCACAGTGTCATTTTTTAGCAGCGCTGTCTGTTCCTTTAAGTCATCGTCTTTTAACTGGAAGTTCAAGCTGAAGCCTTATTTAAAGGTCAGAGTGAAAAACTCCAACAATTTATAGAAATCTGTTGCGTTCAAGATGCAAAGTTGCCTTTTTGTTGCATTATGTTTTTGGGTTGTCCGTCTGTCCCAGTCTCGTGAACTTGACATCTCAGTAACGACTTGAGCTGGAAACATTCACTTGGACTCGATGATGAACTGATTAGATTTTGGTAGTCAAAGGTCAAAGGTTAAGGTCATGGTGACCTGGTGGTTTTGCCCTTGTGAATGCAATATCTCAGGAACGCTGAACACTGTTCATGTCATTAAAAAGTGAATAAAACAGGAGGAAAAGAAAGAGGTCACAGGCGCAGAAAAAACAGACATGAGGAGAAAATGATAAATAAAGAGAAAAACACAGAAGAGAGAGAAAACAACAGAGAATAATTTAAGAAAGCAGACGACCAAGAGTGAGACCAGGAGTGATGGAGAGCAACAGGCGGAGTGTGTTACTGACAGAACTGATTTTCTTCTCATCTCTCGGGCTGAAAACGTCGTCAGTTACAGCGGCTGTCTGGCAGCTGCACTCACACTCTGTACACTCTAATGCCAAGAGACAGGCCCCAAATAATAACCACCACCTCTGCCACAGCATGCTGGGGGGGCTGCAGCAAGCCTGCACCACCATCATCATCATCATCATCCAGAGTCATAACATGCTGCCAGTCGTGTTTTTGGTTTGGATGTAAATGAAGAAGCTGTTTTCAAAATCTTTCCACTTAAACTGCACAAGCATCCTCAGATTTTTGGGGCACGATGACTCCCCCTGTTGTCTGATTGTCTGATCCAGTTGTAGCTACAGCCCTGGTGACATGTTAAAGGCGATATTTGTAAGTTTTGCTATTATAGCAGCTGTTTACTTACCAGTCTAGAAGAAACGTGAGTTCAGCATCAAACTTCATTCCTTTACTCACTAAGAGCCGTCTTCAGTGGTGGAAAACAACCCCCTTTTTTTTTTTCTATTTCTATCACTTCTTTTCTTCTACTGAAGTTAGCATGCTAACCTGCTGGCTCCAGCATTTTCCGATACCGAGTCACTGTAGCGTCCAGTCTGCCCTGAAGAAGTAGTTGCTCAGAGGACGTATGATAACCTCTTGTCTCGTAAACAAGATGGCTGAAGCTAGCATCAAGACTGGTAAGTAAAGAGCTATTAATGCTAACGTTGGCTATATAGCAATAGCAAAACTTACAAATAGCTCTCTTAAATATAGAGCACAAAGCTGAAGATTGTACCCAGACTGGAATTGAAGTAGCTGCTAATCACATTTTGACAACCTCTGCTCTGCCGTTTTCAAAATTCACACTGAACAGAAAATAATAGTCCTGAGGCTTCAAACAGGATGATCATATCGGTGACAATTAGCTCAGACTGGATTCCTTTGTGCAGAGCGACATGTTCGCTCCTCTTTGTTGAAGTAAAGGTTTAATAGACTTTGGTAACTTTAGCTCAGCAGGCGATAAAGAGGCGCCGCTCTCCTGCAGGACGAGTTTATGAATTTGCTTTAATTTCACTGACACTGTGATTTTTCAGCGAGTTAAACGTGTAAATGAAATTTGTGATGTGGGGATTTTGTATGAAAATGCTGGAGCTTGAATCCAAGTCTGCTGAATGCTAATCAGGTTTAAGGGAAGAACAGGAGCTGAGCATACTATGTGTTTGACACATATATATCAACATATCCATTAAGTTAACCTTCATCTGTCTCTTCATCCATCCGTCACATTTCTGAGGAACCTCCACCTCCATCCCTCTGAAAACCAAGCCCTCTGTGTGAATGAGCTCCTCCTGCTCCTCAGGCTGTTGCTCCTGCAGTTGTTCATTTGTTTGTTGAAACGTGTGTGTGTGTGTGTCTGTGTGTGTGTGTGCGGTGTGTCAGCGTAATCTCATAGAGTGAAATGTGATTTACGTTAAATGTCTTCTCAGATTCTTCTTCTGATATTTGTCCAAGTGGAAGGTTGACTTGACTCTGTTACACTGGGGCCAGATCAGCCTCAGCAGTCTGGAGTCCTGCTTTCCACACACAAACACACAGATTAATATAAATCAGAACGTAATGGAGCCACGAAAACGTGTGTGTAGGAAATCACAAGCTGGAAACAATGACAGATTAATGATGTCTAAGAGAGTGAGTGCATGCAAAGGTTCATGTGAGGTCACTAACTTTAAGAAAGTACTGTCCAAGACACTTTTAACAGGTCAGACAGTGATGTTGAAATTGTATTTTTCATAAGATAAAGTCACTTTAAAGCTCAATACAGTCTAAAGGTAGATGTCCATGTGTTGTTTGATTATAAAGCAGGTCTAGGTTCTATATTAATACTGTGAAAGTATCAAAGCCTCAGTCCACAGAGAAATGCACACAGCCTGTATTCAGAAACTGAGTCTTAAAACCAGCTGACAGGACTTTGTGATGTCCCAAAAAGAGAGGATCAGAGCCTCATCTCCTCTGATTGGCTCACTGACCTGTTGTTACTAGAGCTCCAGAGAGAATCCTGAGAGAGGAGATGTAAAACTACACTGAGATGGTTTTTGGTTCTTAAAACCACAAATATATCTTCTTACATAGATATTCAGACCTTTAAAGTACAAGTCTTGGTAGATTCTGTGTAATCAGAATATAGATATTTAAAAATGGTTTATAATAGAGTTGTTAGCAAATGTAAGGACATTTTAAGTCTTTGTTGATATACATTATTCTAACTTCACCTATGAAGACATATTTTATATTATTACAACCGTGTTTTACAGTCAGCAGACTAACTGAACTAGTCATTGAGACGGACCTCATTTCCACTCACCTACCTGAGCTTCTTCACTCTTGGAAAACAGGAGTTTTCCAAGAGTGAAATATCAGATTTGAAATATCAGATTTCCCCAAAAATGATCCACTGATATCAGTTTCTGAACAAACTGCAGAGGTGAAATCTACCATGCAGCAGCAGCAGCAGCAGAATGAAAATATGTTCTTTCTGAGCTCAGGGAGCTTGTAGAGGTGAAGACTCATGTGATTAAATAAGCTCCCTGTGGTTCACTGTCAGATTTATAGCTTCATATAGTCCATATGGTTCAATAGATGCTGCTGTTAGCTGTTTGATTTATGTAAGTTTAAGTGACGTGGAGTTGTGCGTCTGCCAGGTTGCCAATGTGTTGGGATCCCGTCTGATAATGACAAACCGGTACGACTCCAGTGTGTTAGCACCAGCAAACTGACACGATTCTACTATATGAGACCAGATTTCTATCTACTGCCTGGAATTTAGCAAAAGCGCACACACACACACACACACACACACACACACACACACACACACACGCACGCGCACACACACACACACACACACACACACACACACACACACTTGCTGCAAACAGAGGCTCTTTGTGCTGGTGTTTAGCATGCCAGTCCTCTCTCATAGAGATAACATGGGTTTTATCTACAGGCAGGTTCCAGTTTATTTTATCTCAGGCTTCAGTCAAGCTCTGCAGGTTTAACTGAGGGTCACAGCATCTCTCACATAAAACACAATTTTACCAACTTAAATGTGATTGTTTTTGATGCCTGGAATCTGAAACTGAAACCTGAAACCAAGCTGCTCTGTTACAAGTAACTGTCGGGTTTCTCTCTACAATGTTCTCAGGTCGTGACCGTACTCTGTAAAGTGCCTTGAGATAATGTATGTCATGATGTGGCACTATACAAATACAGTTGAATTGAAAAATTTAATGGTTGGTGGAATGGTGGAAAATAAGTATAGAGTAAAACTGAAGTACTCAAATTACAAGTACCTCTTGTACTTAAATAAAGCGCTTGAGGAAAGTATATCTTATATAAAACAAATATCTTCATGTACTTTAATGTAGTTCATGCTTCAGGACAATCACTTCATGGCATTTTAGTTTTTCAGTATTTCAGAAATTCAGCTGAAATGTGTTTGTTTTTTGTAAATTGAGTAAATTGGATATTTACATAAAGTAAATATAACCTGTTAGTTAGATGGAGGGACACCCTGCTGTGTTTCCACCTCCTCTCTCCATCTTCATCAGATGCATTTTTGGCCTAAATTTGAAACAATTTGCTTCTCAATTTCCAAGATGATAAAGGATATAGGCCTTGATTGACAAGGCAATGTCATTATGTAACCAGATTTAATTAAACCTAGAAGATCCCAGGTCCCAGGTGGCATCACAACTTTAAAAAACACCTGTCAGTTATGATATTTGTTTCAAAGTGAGAGATGACTAAAGACCAAAGATGTTGAAAGTTGTTACTGATTTAACACTTGTGACGTTTAAAGTTTTTTCAGTATTTTAGTTTCATGGTCTGTTTGTGATTGTCATGATTTATCAGGAAGATTGTGCATCATGTGAAGATCCTCTGTGACTGGTTGTGCTGCGGACGCTCTGACATTGTTGGTTCATACAGTACATGTGCAGTCATGGAGCTGTAATAGGAAGAGAGCTTTCACCAAACACTAGTTAAGCAGTTATGTTAATATATGAGGCAGGAAACCGAGGGAGCTGGAAAGGAAGCAGACTTTCATTTGCTTTAATGAAAGTTTTATGAAAGCTCAGAGTCGAGCCGACAAGCAGCTGAGTGATGTTTTCATCGAGGGCGAAAAAACCTTCGTTTGAATCCTTTTTTTCTCCCCTCTCAGAGATTTGTGATGCATGAAGCCGGGGGTGAGTAGATGAGAGGGCGTTTCGTCAGCCGAACTCCGAGGGTCGACCACGCGATTTTAAAGGGTGAAACAGGAAACTTTGGATGGCGAGGGGTTGAGTGATGTTTTTCCAGCTGTAGGTTACGAGCACCATTTAAAGAGTTCCTGTGCAACAGAATCACTTGAATTGACAATCAGAGACGTTTGTCTTTGTGACAACTCATGTAAAACACACAGTTTTTCCACAACCTCACAGTCGATCACACATAACATGCACATTTGTGTTCTTTAGACTTCGTTCTGTATGTGGAGGGGACTGACCCGAAATATTGTACCACCACTTAAAGCTGCACTTTATCAATATTTTTGTATTAACAATTGATCAAATGACAAGATAAATTTCAGATCCATGAAACCTTTTAGTCTTTAATGTATTTTTGTTTTGACCTTTCAAATATTCCACCTACACTATCTACTCTCTCCTGATTGGGTCTCATCAGCCTCGACAACCAGTGTTGACCACAACATATATAATTTATTACAAGTGTTACTGACCTTGTTGTCTTTGCTAGCAGCTGTTGTTCAGTTAAACTCTGCATTTTAACGCTACAACTGTCTTTGCTGTTCTTCGCTCATACTATTCTTGCAACTAATCAACTGCAGAGTAGACAATCTGCTTCCTGTTTACACCAGATCGCACATGCCCGGTGTTTGTGATCGCTCAGGTATGCGTATGTTTTCGGGTGTGATAGTCTGGACGGAGATCGTTTTCGTTTGAAAACACCATTTTCAAATGAAAAGTAGTAGTGTGGACGTAGCCTAAGTATTCAACAAGCCCGATATTTCCCTCAGAAGCTGAGGGGGAGATCAAACCGGAGCTAAAAGAAAAAATATATACATATTTTTTTATCTGTGAAATTTCTAGAGTTAATGAAAAATGCATTGTTTTCTATCTTTTCTATTAAGATTTTCGACAAGGGATGGACTGATGGCATTTTTCATTCATATTTATCATTTTGTTTAAGCTTTCATTAATTTTCTGCTGTAATTCGCCTGTAATTCAGATGTTTTTTGACTCGAAAGCAGAAAGGCACAGGAAGTCCTGTGGTTGAAATCTGAACACGGATACTTCAATTTAATTATTTTTGCACAAGTCCAAACGGTTGCTGTAGTCAAACCCCAATCTCCTGTCAGCCTGTGAGATTTGCAGTACAAATCAGGCGCACCCCGAGTCCTCCCAGACGTGACGGCACTGAGCAGAGGTCCATTTGCTTTGCGGTCGGTGGGTTAAGACTCTGAAAGCTGAAATCTCATCTGTCATAGATGGCAACGTGAACGCTGGCAGCATGAACAGACACATACACACACGCACACACAAATAAAACTGACTTTCTCTGGCAGAACAAAACGTAAGAAGCATGAATTACACTCCCTGCAATTCACTGCTCAGCGGCAAGTCTTGAAAAATTCATGAGGCCAGAAACAAACTCTCTCTCTCTTGATTTGTTCTCCCCTCCCATCTCAAATTTCCATTTCCCTCTTCTTGTCTCTGCTGCTGTTGTAAAGTATGAAACGTGTACGTTACCTTACCTGTCTCTCCTGCTTCCATTCATTAATTCATCTCTCTCTCTCTCTCTCTCTCTCTCTCTCTCTCTCTCTCTCTCTCTCTCTCTCTCTCGCTTTCTCTCTCTCTCTCTCGTCCCCATCAAGTGCAAGAAATGTCATTATAATTGTATTATATTTCATTAAATATCATCATATCAGCATGCTTCATCAATGTTCACTCTTAATATTCCTGGTGTTAGCATGCTTACATGCTCACAATCACAATGCTAACAAGCCGATGTTAAGCAGGTATGTTTATGCTCACTATAGATTAGCATTTTAGCATGCTAACATTTGCTAATTAGCCAATAAATCCTGAAACTACCCTGAATTATCTTAATATGTATAAAAAGACGTTATTTTTCCCTAAACTAGAGGAAAAGGGGCTTTTTTGAGGAGTTTTAACCCACATACAAAGTTTCCTTACAAACTTAATTAGAGGAGTTTATTGAAAGCTCAGCAGGATGTTTATTCCACTCATCATGTCAAGAAGATTCATGATGTGGGTCTGAAGATAATAATTTTAGATAAATACATCTAAACTTAACTTGACATAAGATAAATAACATAATATACCTATATGTAATAGTTGCTGCTGTGTGTGTGTGTGTGTGTGTGTGTGTGTGTGTGTGTGTGTGTGTGTGTGTGTGTGTGTGTATTTATTTGTTAATGTGTGTGTTTTGTGTGTCGTCACCCAGTCTGACTGTTTCTGTATTGTTGCTTGTGTCTTCCAGTTCCTCTTCCTGTCTGAGGTGTTGCAGTGGAGAGCCCAGACCACCCCAGACCATGTCCTGTACACACTGCTCAACTCCAGAGTAAGACCCCCACGACAGACGCACACACACCTTAAACAGGACGTGTGAGATGACTGAACGCTTGTGAAAGAAAATGACAGAACGAAAGAGATAAAAGTGATTTATGGGATATTTATTAAATTGTTTGTTTGTGTGGAGGAATGTTGTTTAGTACAACAGGTACGAAGAAGAATAGAAATCACTGTCATGATGCAGTTTGTGTGTGAGATTGTGTGTGAGCTGGCTCTGCATGACGGGTACGTTAGTTTGCATAATGTCAATATGATCCACTGGTTTGTTTACAGCTGCTCAGCACCGAGATGCTGCAACGGAAAATATGACATGACATCTGCTGATTGAACGTGTCAGTCATTTGTGTGTGTGTGTGTGTGTGTGTGTGTGTGTGTGTGTGTGTGCGTGTGTGTGACCTCGTCCAGGGTACGATAGCCAGCTCTCTGACTTGTGTCCAGCTGCATAAGAGAGCAGAGAAAATCGCCGCCATGCTGGCTGAACGGGGCCACCTGCAGGACGGAGACCACGTCGCACTGGTCTACCCCCCAGGTAAACACTGACTGCAGATCAGGGTGAAGCGGGAAGTTAAACTGTGATTTACAGTTTGTGTTTGCAGTGACGGTGGAAGAAATGACTTAAGAATCAGAATGGAGAGAAAAAAAAACTCCCTGATGAAATTCATTAATGTTTCAAAATAAAAGCTTCTAGGGAAATTTTCACAAAGCAGTAAACTGGCTTTGGAAACTGGTTTTGAACTCAATGGTACATACGGTCTGATTTTTGTCCCTTAGATCCTTTTAAAGAGAATCTGGGCGTTACAACTGTAGTGTTCTTCCAGCTTTGTAACTAAACAGTTTGGAGAACCCCTTTTTTGTTTCAACATGACATTGCCTTCGTGCACAAAAGCCAGCACCATAAAGAAATGGTCTTCCCAGTTTGGTGTGGAAGGACTTGACTGTCTCTCTCCCTCCCAACCCAACCGGTGGAGGCAGATGGCCCCGCCCACCCTGAGTCCAGTTCTGCTCAAGGTTTCTGCCTCTTAAGAGGAAGTCTTTCCTTGCCACTGTGGCCTAGTGCTGCTCTTGGTGGGAATTGTTGGGTCTCTGTAAATAATACTATAAAGAGAAGGTCTACACCTGCTCTATTTGAAAGGTGCCTTGAGATAACATATGTTGTGAATTGGCGCTATACAAATAAAAATTGACTGACTTGACTGGCCTGCACAGATCGCTGACTTGAAACCCATTGAACGCCTGCTGCAGTCCAGACCTTATCACCCACATCAGTGTTGGACCTCATGATGCTTTTGTACTGTAGTATATGGTCAGTATTAACAGGTTTAGTTTTAGTTTATACTAAATATGGCAGAACTTTGTAATGATGTGCTGACGTGTAAACACGGACAAACTCTGGATGTTTTCAAATGAGGAAGGACACGACAAAGACGTTCAGAGAGTTCTGTCAGATCGAAGGTAGAGAGAGAGGGAGGGATAGTGCCGGGGAGAAAATTAATGAGAATGGAAAGAATTGTAATTTCTGTCAGAGACACAGAGCTGTGCGTCCATCACAGCGGGACAGACGCAGCCATGCAGGACAAATTCTCTGACACGGGGAGATTGTCTTAAAGCAGCATTCAATTAATCGCCTCCAGAGTCCACCGCTCAATATAACCTGCTCGCCTCTGTCAGTGTGTCTGTGTGTGACCTTTTTTTTTCTCCAAATCCTCTCTTTTCTCCTTTTATCTCTCCTTCTCTTTCTTTCCTCCCTCTTTTTCCTTTTTCTCTTCACCATTCCTCCACCTCCTCCCTTGTCCTCATTTCTCTTCCTCCCATTTCTCCTCATCCTCATCCCTCCTTCCCTCATCTCCCCTCCAATCTCCCTTTCCTGTGTTTCTCTCTTTCTCTTCTTTCTTCTCTCCCCTCCTTCTTTCTTTGATCTTGTTACCTTTATTTCTCCTCCTCTCCCTCTCCCCCATCTTTAAATCGTCTTCCCTTCTTGTACCTCCCTTCAGGTATCGACCTCATCGTGGCGTTTTACGGCTGCCTTTACGCTGGCTGCGTGCCGATCACAGTGCGACCGCCTCACCTGCAGAACATCGCCACCACGCTGCCCACTGTCAAGATGATCGTAGAGGTAAAACACTGTCATGTATCTGCCCTATTAATCCTGTTGTTCTGACAGCAGTAACATCAGTAACAATCAGAGTTACCATTAAAGGTCAATATTTTACAATTATTTTATTTGAAGTGTTGATCCATAAGAAGATATATCTGTGGTTTTAAGAACCAAAAACCATCTCGGTGTAGTTTTACATCTCCTCTCTCAGGATTCTCTCTGGAGCTCTAGTAACAACAGGTCGGTAAGCCAATCAGAAGAGAGGAGGCTCTGAGCCTCTCTTCTGACTGCTGACTGTTTTCTGAGTGATTTAATAAAAATAGAGCAGATTTCAGGTAATCCATCCTGCAAGGTTGGATGGTGGGTTCAGGCGGGAGAGGCACAAAGTCAAAAAATCACAAAGTTACAGAAGTCCTGACGGCTGGTTTCAAGGCTCAGTTTCTGAATACAGGCTGTGTGCATTTCTCTGTGGACTGAGGCTTTGATACTTTCACAGTATTAATATAGAACCTAGACCTGATCTATAATCAAACAACACATGGATATCTGCCTTTAGACTATATGGGACCTTTAAAAACGAAACTTCAGGTTGTCCTATTATGATTTTACCCATAATTAGTCACCATCTTCCTCACACTGAGATTGTAAACTATGATGTTGCGTTACAACTGTTTTTTAGAATTAAAGGACAAAATTATTAGAAGAAGTTTCCTGATTATTTTCAGCAGCGTAATAAACTGGAAGCTTTCACTTGTCTTTCAATGCAAAAAAAAAAGAAAAGTTATTGCAAATATGAATTGCATGTTAAAGAATCTGACTCCACTGCATCAACAGTTTCCATCAGGAAATGTGGAAAAAATCTCCATTGAGAAATTGATTAAGAGAAAGAAATGATGTGTGCAAAGAGAGAACAAGAATTTCTTAACAGATGATTGAAATCTATTAACATTTTCTTTCACTGACTCTGGAAAGTTTGTGCAACCTGAGGATAGAAATATGCGCTTGATCATTCAAATATTCAAATGAGTGGAAAGTCAGTTTTGAGTAAAGTATACTGGCTCTCCACTTCAGTTTATCCTCATCAGTCTACCTTTCACAGCCTGTATGTCCCAGAGACTCCAGACCAACATGCGGGGCTGAGTCCCTCCTATCCAACGCTCTTTGCCAAACAGTGGTTTTTGCAAAACCAGCCACAGGGCTGTGAAATCACTGCACGCAGGAGACCGCTGTGTTCAGCTTAGAACACCTAAGGAAGACAGAGTGAAGGGGGCACAGGAGTCGACAGCTCCCAGAAACCGGGGGGAAAAAGCCAGCAGTCTGGAAAAATGAGCAGAATGAATGAACGCGAGTTGTGAATCACGACGAGCCTCGTTGGTCTTTGTGCAGGAGCTGGCAGGAGTCGATGTGTGAGGTCAGCGCTGCTGTAAATCTCACCGGGAGTTTAAAATGATGCTCGCTTTTCCACACTGTTGGATAACACGTCATATGATGTGATTTAATGTGGTGTTTCAGTCGATGGTCACCGCTGATGCATTTGATCAATTTGTCTTGTGTTGTTGTGTGCTGCAGGTGAGCCGCTCAGTGTGTGTGATGACCACGCAGCTCATCTCTAAGCTGCTGAGGTCGAAGGAGGCGTCGGCCGCTGTGGACGTCCGGACCTGGCCCCCCGTCATGGACACAGGTACACACACACACACACACACACACACACACACACACACACAGAAACACATAGGCAAGGCAAAGCAATGCACATTTATTTGTATAGCACATTATCATGTACAGAGGTCTTTCAATGTGCTTAAGAGAAATAAAAGAAACATAAGAATAGAAGTAAAAAGTGTAATAAGAAAACAGTGTAAAAACACAGAGTATAAAATAAATAATATCTCGTTAAAGTGCAAGTTTAAAGATTAAATGAAGGCAGAAGAGAGCAGAGCAGGTTTTAGCTTCTGTTTAAAGCCAGTTTTGGTTCAGGCAGATTTGATCCATTGGGAGCTGGTTCCAGCCTGTTTAGTTTTTACTCTCGGCTCCACTTACCGACCAGCTCCTGCAGATTTCAGAGACCTATTGGCCTCAAACACATCAAACTTTTCAGGAATATATTCAGGGCCCAGACCATTTAGTGACTTGTAGACAAAAAGTAAAAACTTTGAATTGAGCTCTGTATCTGACTGGAAGCTAGAGCGACGACCTGAGAACTGGAGTAACATGCTCTCTGTTCTTAGTTTTAGACACAAGGTCTCCGACCCTAGACCCATACACTAGGTATGTTTCTGAGGTGCCAAAACGCAGATTTTGTTGTGGTCACTTAAACTTGGATCCCCCTCGATGATTACATACACAGTTTCTCACAAAGCTAGGCATATACATGAACTCTACAAAAACTTTGTCATGTTGCTGTACTGTTTCTACAAAGTTTTGTCAAAATGAAGGCAAATAGCATCGTTTATATCTCGTTCGTTTGTGACACTTACAGAAACTGATCAAACTGATGAAACTAATGAAGCTCACGTTGGTTAATTGACAGGTGATCAGTGCAGAAATGTCCCAGAGAGAACACAAAATTGAGACAAACATTGAAAATATTCAGAAAAAATGAATTAAATACAGTAAATTAATTCAAGTACTATGCTGAATGAATGGAAACAACACTGTGCTGATATCATGACCGTGTTCTGTTCTGTATATTGAAGCAGCAGTGATGTGATGCTGTTGATTTTCTCTTTTAGATGATTTGCCAAAGAAGAAACCTCCTCTGTTGTATAAACCGTCCAACCCCGACACCCTGGCCTACCTGGACTTCAGTGTCTCCACCACCGGCATGCTCGCTGGAGTCAAGGTACACACACACACACACACACACACACACACACACACACACACAAACGCTGGCCCTTACACATGACATCTCAGTTTTTCTCAGCACATTTTTAGCCACATCAGCTGCGCAGCTTTGAAAAAAATGCAGGTGTCGGTCGGTGAGTGAGTCCATGGTCCCAGGAGGAATAATCTTAAAGACTTTGCTGATCCTTTGACTTTTCATCAGGTCAAAATATCCTTTTTCTGACACTTAAAGGATAGATTTACAGCTTTTCAAGTCTGTGTGAGAACTGCATTCACAAACCACAAAATCAGCAGTCGTCGGTTTCGTGTTTATCCCTAAATTTATCTGACATGAGGCTTAAGCAGCCTGAATAAGTCAAATCAAGCAGATATCTTCCAGAGTTACTGTTACTAGTTAGTGGAAAATTCTGTCTTTGTGTTTCCATACACTTGTTGAGCTGAGTGGAGGGACTGTGTGCTAAAAATGCTGCAACTTTGGAAGATGTTCACTTGATTTTTTGTAACGCAGAAGTCTCATAATAGCGTGAGATATATTTTGGAATATAATGAATTTTGTCTTTCATCACTTTAATAGAAAGTTAATTCAGGTGGGATCTTTTAATGGCCAGTAGGAAGCGTCGGAAGGATTACAGCAAGCAAAAGTCTCAGTTTTTCTTTAGGCACCTGTATCCAGTATTAACACTAACACAATCCATTACTAGTTTCAAGTTTGTTTGCATTTGGTTTCACTTGGTAACAAACTACAAATTACACAACAAAAGTAGCTCATTTAGTTATCAAAATGTCTTGGATTAGTGGACAGAGGATAAACTCTCTTTTTAGGTTGATCCTCATACAAAACTTAATTTTTTTTGGCCGCAGAAGCAGTTGCTGAACAATGACGTTGTAAATTGACACTGATTGGATAGTTATTGGTTCTGCATTGGTCTGATTTTGACCATAAACACTGATTAAAGGTCAACATCTCAACACTGCATCACTGTAATTGCATCTTCATCATCACAAGCACCGACGTGTTTCTGCGTTTATCCGGTCAAACGCTTTATTCAACAGTGTAAGCTGAGCGGTGGAGGCTGAGAGTCTGAGTGCTGAAGGTGTGGAAATAGATGGTGGTGACATTTTCAAAGATTAAAGCAGCTATTGATTCCTCCTGCAGTAAAACAAACCTGGATCCTGTACTCGGCTCATTGTTTCTCTGCCACTATTCATTTAGTGCAAGAGCGTGTGTGTGTGTGTGTGTGTGTGTGTGTGTGTGTGTGTGTGTGTGTGTTGAATCCACTGAAGCTTCTCTTTAACTTGCTCCTGCTCTCAGATCCATTCATTTTGAAGCTTCTTTTGTTTCTCAGCAATCTGCTAATAGACGCTCACAGAGAGCAGATAGAGAAGATTCATCTGCTCCCAGATAATAAAACTGAAAATAGAAAATTTAATTCAAATGTTATTTCTCGAAATATATTCATCTTTGCCATGCAAAGTTTGTCACAATCTAAGATAGATAACGACCGTTAATGTAACACAAATGAATGGTTAATAGAAAGCAGAGTGATACATGTAGTTAAAAGCCCCAGTGCTGATTGCCTCTCATCCAATCGGTCAGAACCTACTGACAAGCATCTAGTCTGAAGTCAAACAAAGACAGGCTCAGTAAAATAACAACACTGGAAGCAACAGTGCAGGTGCAGCAAAAAGTCGGCGGTGGAAAGAGAACACTCACCACGACTGTTGAGTATTTGACACGGATCGTTAGAGACGACCAGAGCTAGTAACGGTGCAACAGGAGGAAACACCTTGAACGTATCTAAGCTGCTTAAAGACAGACTTCATCATCTGCACACCGAGTTCAGGCTGAGTTTGTTTCAGTTGTTAACATTATATTAACAACAACATGTCCTCAATATGTTCCTGTCCTGAAATGATACTGTTATTGTTTGTGATCTGCGACTGTTGTAACAACGGTCCACACAAAATGTTTACAGTGGCTAAAGCTATTAGTAGGTTGTTTAGGCGAACGCTAGCTTGTTTTGGCTACCGTAGCAACAGCTCATAAAGTTAGCTGGGAGTTCACAACATTAGCATTAGCAGGCTACAGTCATCACCGTTAAGTCTGTCAAAATATAACAATGTCTTTTTAAATTAATGTTTACTCACCATGGGTCTGTCACCTTGTTAGTAAGTGTAAACTAGTGCTGTACAATGATTTTATGGATGTGCGTGCTTGTGCGTGGTGCAGGTGCATGTGTGTTAGCACCCAGTGGGCAACAGCGTTTGTTGTTTTCTGTTTTTCTGCTGTGGGATCCAGGGAACCAGGAATTGTTGAGTTTCAGTTGTATTTGTACCAACTACCTAAGTTGTGGAGCCTGTTTCACAAAGATATTTCAGACTGGTCTGTAGTTTTGGTCCAGTCTTAATTTTGCTCTTAGATTTGTCTGATGCAAGTAAGACTGTTAAAGACTGACTAATTTTAAGCCAGAAACATTAGATACTTTACCCTCAAGCTAACTCAGGCCTAAAACCAATGTTACCATGGTAACATTCAATGACACCTGCACTGACCAGTATCACCCAACAACAAAAAACAGGAAAACTTGTCTTATAATTTGTGGTTTGGTTACATTGTAATGGAGAGAGCAAAGAGAAGGGAAAGCGTTTTTAGCGACATCCAGGAATTTTTTCTCCAAATCACATTTTTCTTTTCAATGTTTCACTCTTGACTGAAGTAAAGAATTCTTCAAAAAGACAAACATTTTCTGCTGAGGTAAACAGAGCTGAGCGGCTGAATGCAGTTCCTCGGTTGGCAATTTTGTTTATTTTGAAAGAAATCTTAATTTGCCCAGAATTCATTGTGCCACAGTTAGGATTAAGATAGTCAAGGACTAAACTGATTTGCGCAACAGATGAATTTACACATCTAGTTGAAGTCTGACTATTTATTATTTGAACATGCTAACAGGTGACTGATCTGAGATATGTTTGTTAAGCAAGTGCTCCATCACTGGTCATTATATTGAAGTCTGTATATGTCACAAAATATTTCTTTTGACAATATTCACACCATCATCGACTGTTGATCACGTCATCTAGCATCACAAACACCACAAAAGTCTCATTAATGAACACCAAAGAAAGAAATACCCACTAATCAGCAGCACGGGAAAAGCAGGGGAGGAGGAAACAATGCCAGTGTATTTTCTCATGTGCTGCTAAATTACCTGTCCATTATGTTTAATCACTGAGCTTAATGAGCAGATCAGTCAGTGCTGGAATATTAACGCTACAACGGGCGGCGCCGCTGCCGAAACACAAAGAGGAGAAACAAGGCGGTCGATTCATCCGGTCACTATACTGTGACCGGACGGCCCGTCACGTCAGAAGTTTTGTTATGCTAATCCCAGCTCTGTGTTTAATATTTCTGGTTAATTAATCATTTTGAGCTCCACCAGGGCAGGAGGGTTGGAGTTCATCCTTCATGTTTTCTTTGTGTGTGTGAGTCTGAAGAAAATGCACGGTCTGTTTCTCATTTGTGCTCGAAAAGAAACAGAAACATCAAAAAAGTGAACTGACCAATGAGAAGATTCCCACGTTTCCAATGACCAGTTTCTTGACACATAACCATTTGTTCGTAGAAGTTGCAGTGGAAAAAGGAGCAAATTATGACTTTACCTTTTTCTGTGTGTGTGTGTGTGTGTGTGTGTGTGTGTGTGCACATGTGCTGCAGATGTCTCACACAGCCACCAGTGCCTTCTGCCGCTCCATCAAGCTGCAGTGTGAGCTTTACCCGTCCAGAGAGGTCGCCATCTGTCTGGACCCGTACTGTGGCCTGGGCTTCGTCCTCTGGTGCCTTTGCAGGTCAGACACACACACACACACAAACACACACACACACACATACACACACACACCCATAAACACACACACGCACAAACACACAGAATTAATGCAAAGCAACAGTGTCAGAATCCAACATCTTAAAGAACTTCTTTGAGCTTGAATGAGCCCCTTCACATGTTCATCCTGTGATGGTGTTTGACACCTGTTGAAATGATGTTGATGTTGAGAAGATGCTTCTTGTACTTTGATAGAAGGCTGTACAGGTTTACAATAGGTGTGTTTGTGGCTTCTAGAATAACAGAAATACCACATATTGTAGATTAACATCAGTTAGTTACACTGAAAGTCACACAGACCTTGTCCACAAGGTGTCAATACAACATCTAATGTAATGATATAATTAGTCTCTAAAAAGGATCAAAGCTGTAGTGTTGGTTTAGCTCGTACTTCACAAACAGACATCGATTCTTCACCTTGGGAACAGCATCTGCAATATATTAGTTGATTTCCATCTTTCAAACTCTTAAGTTCAGTTGTCGTCACTTGATGATGCAGTTTTAAAAACGCCGTCTCTTGTTGGTGCATTCAGGTGCTTGATGGAATCCCGACATCTGGGGTGTAAGTGTTGGGTTCCCACACTCAGTCTGCTCGTGTGGTTTCTCTCTGCAGTGTGTACTCAGGTCACCAGTCCATCCTGATCCCTCCGTCCGAGCTGGAGGTGAACCCGGCTCTGTGGCTGTCCGCTGTCAGTCAGTACAAAGTCCGCGACACTTTCTGCTCCTACAGCGTCATGGAGCTCTGCACCAAAGGCCTGGGCCTGCAGACCGACTCACTCAAGGTAAAGGTGGTGGTTGCTGTACATATAATGGTTTTACCTAACAGTAAACTCTCTGAAAATGTTATCTGACAGCTTCTCATTCTCCGCCCTCCTTTAGGCTCGAGGCTTGGACTTGTCTCGGGTGAGGACCTGTGTGGTTGTAGCAGAGGAGCGTCCCAGGATAGCCCTGACGCAGTCCTTCTCCAAACTCTTCAAGGACCTGGGGCTCCACCCTCGAGCTGTCAGCACTTCCTTCGGCTGCAGGGTCAACCTGGCGATCTGCCTGCAGGTCAGTGCTCCTGGTTTTCTCTGCTTCCATTTCACTTTCCCGCAGAGACTGAGGACATGTCTTGGCTGGAGGTTTGATGTCGAAACTGTGCGTTCACCTTTGAGAAACCAGCTGCTTTTATTCTTTATGATGAGCGATAAATCAGCTGATTGTTCAGGGCTGATCTGTTTTTTTTGTTGTTTGTTTATAGATTAGCTGAGGATGAGCTTTTTGTTAGCAGGGATTTTTATTTTAATAAGTGTCTAATGATCTCGAAGGTAAATTCCAGTAAAAGCCTATTAGCTCTGTTATACTCGGGTAAAGAGAACAGAAACTCCACTTAACTGGAGATGAGCTTATAAATGACAACAAGCTGAGTCAGTGATTGTGTTTACACCTGTGCATCCTCTTTGTCTCCAAGGCACAAGCAGGTGTTCCTCTCCTATCCAGAGTCAGATGAACACATGACAGACTCTCTATGTCCATGATGTGTTGAGTTTTACTTTGTACAAATACGAAGTGGAGGAAACCACTAGCTTTTCGTCGGCACACAGCACAGTGTTGCTCGTTGTACTATAATTAGTTATATTAGTTAATAATTTGTTTGTATTATTTATAATTTGTTTTGTATTTTCGTAAAATCAGTAATTCTAAAAACCCATGAATGTGTGATTGTTTCATTTTGATGGAAGCTAACAGTTTCCTCCCTCTTCCAGTCTTTGTGCTAAGCTACTCTGAACACATCCTGGGCCTATCTCTGTATTGGACACACAGAGATGAAAGTGATTTAGATTTTATTTTATTTTTTTACATATTTTTTAATCTTCATCTGACTGTGGGTATGACATCCATCAAGATTTTTCCACAAAAGAAGTTGTTGTATCTTTTTAAGCCGCTCAGTTTCGGTGTTTGTGTTGTTCTGGGGCTGGTTGCATTTCTGTTTCTCATCTGACAGAAACAAGGTAAACACTTAGAGAACATGTAGAGAATGGTGAGTTCACTGATAAGTTGGTGCGTTCGGGGACAGTGGCCTCGTCTCTCCCTTTTTTCTAAGATTCACAGATACAACTTTGAAGTTGGTATTCACACTCTACAGTTTGGAGTCTGCCGGTTCGCCCATCACTGCTGAAGTTCTGGTTGTTCTTGCCTTGTTAATCAGCTGAATGATTCTAACAACAGCTGAGCACCTGAAACTTGTTGATTACTGTCTCTGAAGTAGAAAAAAAAAAAAACTGATGTTGATGCAAGAATTTACAGATAAGCCTTTTGCAGATGTGTGGTTTTCAGTCACGCAGAGAAATAACAGCCTCAACAGTTAGAAAAAGCCACCATCGTTTTTGTTGTCTAACTGTCTCTCATCCAGACAAACAGGTTTCTGAGACATCCAGCCTTCTCTCTGTATGTCTCTCAGGTTCAGTTTCATCCGTCCATTTCAAGCTGATCATTGCTTTTACATTTCAGCTTTGATTTTCAGCCATCACTGGATCAAATGAGGTTATTCCCCAAGTTACAGACTTTTCTTCTTTCTGCTAAACCCAAAGAAAAGTTTGAATAGGAATAAAAGGATTATTTTTCATTCGCTCCAGAGGATCCAATTAAAGTTATTGTCTGACTTTCTATTAAATTTACATATTGCTGACTATTTTGTAGACAGGAATGATGAGATACGGTGAAAATGAAAGTCACTATGAAGAAATGTTGAAATATTATTACAGTTATTATTACACTTTTAACAAACAATCATTTATCCATCAGTTTGTTGAGCAGCAGTTTGAACCGCATGACTCATAACTTGAAATAAGTCAGTCAGTATACCTTGATGCTGTAAAGACACTAATACAGGCAGTATTCTGAATTAACCAATCACCCTCCAGCTGCTGTTAATGACCAAACTAACATTTGGCTGAAACATCTTTATGTTCTTGATGCTTGTTTTGTTTCTTTGAGTTTCCCATCTTGATGTTCTTTCCTCCCTCTCCCTTCCTTGTTTTATGCATAACCCCGCCCACATGTCTCATACTTGGTTTTGTCTCCACCCTCCCTCCTTCCTTCCTTCCTTCCTCCCTCCCTCCCTCCGTCCCTCCCCCCTTCCTCCCTCCTCTTCCCCCTTTACTTTCCTCCTCCTCCTCCTCCTCCTCCATTCCTCTTTGCTGCTGTAGCCTCACAGGCTGGGAAAGCTTGCCGACCAGGTAGGGAACCACCATCAACCCCCGCGCCCAACCACCACCACCACCACCACACCCTCTTCTTGTCAGCACATCACTCATCAGCTGGCTTTAGCTTGAGGTTTAGAGCAGTGGTTCCCAACCTGTGGGCCGGGACCCACTGGTGGGCCGCAAAGGCATTGCGAGTGGGCCGACGAATCATTTGCCAAACACATGGCTACAGTGTTGTTGAAAAGATGTGATAATATATAATGTTTTTAAATGTTTTAAAATACAATGATATTTAAAAACTACATATTTATCATTCATATTTAGACAACAACATAAAAGTTCCTATCACTGTGAAAACAAAATGATTTTATGTTGTTGTCACCAAAGCACATCTTATACTTGTCTTTATCTCAGTCTGATAATGTGCTATAAGATTACATCCATGGCAAAAACAGGAGAAATTAAAAACCAAATAATCAAAATGGAGACAGATGGTGACTATGTGCTCTGTGCCATTATTTGGCCTCCATATTGTTACAGGGTCGGATGTGAGCCACCAACATCTTTTGAGATTTTCAAGTGTCAAATGGGCCATGAGCTGGAAAAGGTTGGGAACCACTGGTTTAGATAGTTTCAGAAAACAGGAGAATATTGAACTGTAAACGCAGTATTTTTTATTTTTTATTTTTTATTTTTTTAAACTAAGGCTTCATCTGATGATTCCTTGTGTTTCACATCTTGGATTTCACCTTCAACTCAGGGTTTCACTCTCTGCAGCAGCTCAGTCTTTCATCATTTCATCTCTGTCTGGATTCGTCAACTGATTGAGTTGATCGACAGAAATAAAAGCAAAAGAGCCAAACTCTTGGTTCCACACTTTAGTTTTTGGCCTGTTACTCAGACAGATCGATTTCAAGATGTCAAAAACTATGACAGAGAAATTGATAATGAAAATAATCATTAGCCTCTTTTATCATCATGCTACAAAAGATTATGTCCAGAAATGCGAACTTTGGAGGATCCAGCCTCTGAGTTGGGACAAAGCTTCTCCTCCATCTTACCAGACCAGACCAGATTTTCCAAGAAAAGTCATTAAATCCATTTCGGACACTTACTGATCCAGGGTCTGCTGTAGCACGTGTAGCGCTACACCTGCCGTTCTGTGCTCTGGGTGTGTGGGCTTCTGACTCCCAGCATGCTGCTGCTGTGTGTCCGGTGGGTGGTGGGCTCTTGTTGTTTTTATCCCGAATCACCTCTGAGAGAGAAGAGGAGGGGGGGATGGTGGAGGAAGAGAGAGGTCGGAAACTGGGGGGGGGGTCTTCATCTCTTCCCTTTTCTCTCTCTTCATTTTTCTTCAAAATTTTCACTCTCACTCACAATCAAACGTTCAGCTTATAACTAATGAAGAGATTTAGACGATATCTGTCACGTGTGTGTGTATTTTTCCAGGGCAGATGTGTCGAGCTTTGCCACTAAAGAGCTTTTATGTACCAGGATGTAAACTACGTCATCATCACCCCGCTCTTCCATCTTTCTTTCCCCTGGTTTAGTTTCACTCTTCCCTCTTTTCTTTCCTCTAAACAACAGTTTTTATCATTTGCACGTCAGTTTCAGAAAGTGTGTTGGTTTGCTTCTGTCACTGTTGCGGTATCTTCTTTTTAACAAATTTTGAATCCGTTTTTTTCTTTTTGCTGATTTCCTCCATAAATCATCCACCACTGTTGTCGCTCCCACACTGTCCTCTCCACCGTTTTGTGATGAATGTTGTGGAGGAGTTTTGGGCTCCCGTCTTCACTCTCAAACCCCAAAGCTTTTCCGTCTGCTGTGAAGGGAAAGCTTGTCTCTGTGAGCACTAATGCACGAGCAGCAGCATCCTCTGCAGCCTGGTAGGAGTAGACGTAGCTGTAGTGGTTGTAGCGGTAGACGTGTCTTGTCACGCAGTTGTGTAATGGTAGTAGATGCATAGAAACACGTTGCTGCGTGACCCCTGCAGTGTATAACTCTGTTGTTGTTGGCGTTTCTCAGGGAACCTCAGGACCCGACCCCACGACCGTGTACGTTGATATGAGAGCGCTGCGGCACGACAGGTGAGTTGAACAAAGCAGGACTGTCTTAAAGGTCCCGTATTGATAAGGTAAGGTGCACCTTTATTGATCCCCTGAAGAGGAAATTCAAATTTGACACAATAGCACAAAAGAATAGCAACGCAAGGGGAAAAATGTAATAAGAACTAAAGTAAGAATAGAAACAGAATCTAAAATAAATGAGATAAAATAGAAATACTGTATATAACAATATACAATGCAATGTAGTTGTTCTGCTGTTCTGTACATGTGCAATGTAAAAATCAAAAAATAAAGTGGTTGTAGTTCAAGTGAAGCAGCGAAAATGGATTTTTAAAACTCCATCATTTCCTAATAATCTCAAGGGAACATCCACAGTTGGGTTATGTAATTTAGTTTTAAGTGTAGAGAAAAACACAGGCAGCTGTTTGGGTTTGGTCATCTGAGTTGTGTTTATTAGCAGCTGCTGATTTCCAGAGAAAGAAAGAAAAGTTCAGTTTAAACCAAACCACATACTCAGTTTACTTCATTGTTATTGGAACATTTCTCCATATTGCTTTAGTTGTGAGATTCCTTTTGTGTTTTTGCATCATCAGCTGACATTTATGAAATGATTGTTTTTGGCTCAGTAAAAAGATCTCCATTTGTTCTCATGTGAATTTTCATCCCACAAGAAGTCGGTTGTTTCTCACACCCAGACTTTAAGTATATTCTGTTCCTGTCGTCTGCCGGGCAGCGTCAGTGGGGAGTTGTGTTTGTGGAGAATAAATAAATGCTCAAGATTCTTATTGTAATGCGAAACTTGATCTGCAGCTGAGAACCGTCACTCTGCCCTGATAGTAAAAGGTTAGAATATAATGAGACGCTGAAAGTTTCTCCAATACAATGTGACGATTTCAGTCATGTCAGCTTGACGCCGCGGCTGTCACCCTCTCCTCCTCTAAAACACCTCCAGTCTGAGGAAGATGCACTTTAAAAGCCCATCAAACCCAGTATGAGTCACATTTCATGCTGGGTGACACCACAAAAAGCAATTCAGGATTCTCCAGAATTTATTTTTGAGAAGTCTGACTCCATGAACCAACCGGAGCTCAGCGTCAGTATTCATGTCGGTTTGCAGGCGGGAGAGATGGTCAGCATCTCCTGGATAACAAGCTGAACTAAAATGTATTCAAATATCTCCTGACAGGGTGGTCCCGTGGGATTAAAGGAACAATGTTGAGGCCTACCTCAGCTCAGCCAGACGCCAGCTCACAGCCCAAACTGTAAAATGTAAATTTAACCATGTCAGGAGCTGAAACCAGCCCCGAAAGTTTCCCAGAGTGTCGAGGGAAACTTCAGCTCTCTGTTCCAGCTGATCATTACGTAGCTCAGCTGGTGTCTGCGACCGCTCCGCTGTCATTTCCCTCCAGAGAAGTCGGAGTGCATGAAGCGGCGAGGCTGCTCAGTCCTGCTGTGTATAAATATAACTGTCAGCGCTCATGATTACATGTAATCACTGCTGATTTAAGCACATCTGCTCTCATGCCAGAGACGCTCAGACTTTCTTGTTTCTAATCTGACGAACCACTTCTGTCGCTTTCTCCTTCGGGGATCAATAATTTTATTTTAACTGTAGTGGTCAAAACAAAAAGTATAATTACTGTTATTCCCCAGTGGCCTTTGTTATTTCATCTCAAATTACGTATTTGCAAATCGAATGTACAACAGAGACTCCACTCTGAAATGCCTCAGGTTTGTTCCCTGCAGCGGGTCGACAGTCTTTAATGTAGAAATCAAATCCTCCAAAACTACAGACTGTGATATGTTAAATACTTTATTCAGAGGAGGAAGGACAGTTATTTGTCCTTTTTTAACCAGAGGAAAAATAAATAAAATAACAATAATAAAATAATCAAATATAAATATATTTCATTTAGATAAATACATTTCTGAAAAGTAAAAAAAGAAAAGAAATAAAAACATAAAATGACTTGTTGATATTATATTTATATTTTACATATATTATTTATAAATAAAATATGTATTTATATATTTTGTGTTTTATATTTTCTACATTTTTATTGAATATTTTCTTCTTTTTCTCTAATGCTCGAACTTTTTTTTTGCTCCACAGGGTCCGACTAGTAGAGAGGGGGTCACCACACAGCCTTCCACTGATGGAGTCTGGGAAGGTGAGGCTTTTTTTTTTTCGTGTGTGTGTTTGGGTGAAGTGTTGAAATATTTGAAATGCTGATGCAGATGTTTTCACTGTGCTCTTTTCTTTTTGAACAGATTTTACCCGGGGTCCGAATCATCATCGCCAACCCAGAGACCAAGGGACCAATGGGAGAGTCACATCTGGGAGAGGTTTGTCTGAGCTTGAAGCACAAATCACTTTTTACCCAAGTCAAGATAAAGACAGAAAACTGTAACAGTGAAGTGGGAAATTCAGATTCATTTAAATACTGGTTGGACCACAGAGTTATCAACACTAGTTTGTTTCCAATATTTAGAAAATAAAAACATACATTTATAAGCAAATTTCTTACAGTAGGCAAATTGAGACAATAATTCATATTATTTGCTGGATTAGTTACTTGACAGAATTTTACATTTTAAATCATTTAATTATTCATTAATCACTTTAAGCTGCTGTTCTGCTTCTCCAATGTTCCTGTGACTCATTAGAAACTAAACGAAACAAGCAACAGGAAAACAATTTGACTTTTTCTTTATAGACATAAACAACTCATTGATTCATTGAAAATGTAATCAGCTGTTGCAGCAGTAGTTTCACTGTCTCCTTAGACCTTGTTCTTTTTATAAGAGTCAGATTCCCATTTTCACACAGTGGCTATCTAACTGTGGCTCCACGTGGTCTGTGTTTGTAGATCTGGGTGCACAGCGGCCACAACGCCAGCGGCTACTTCACCGTCTACGGAGACGAGGCGTTGCAGTCGGACCACTTCAACTCCAGACTCAGCTTCGGGGACACACAGACCATCTGGGCTCGGACCGGATACCTGGGCTTCCTTCGCAGGACCGAACTCACAGACGCCAGCGGAGGTGAGGGCGTGGCGGCCGGCTGCTCGAATACTGTCAGTGTGTGACTGACGGGGCTGAAGCTGACCTCTAATGGTTTCATATGGCAGAGAGGAGGGTTAAACAGCTTCAGGGCTGGTTTGAAATGCTTGAAGGGATCCATTACAGCATTACCCATGATGCTCTAAACACTGCTGGTGAAGATGTTCCTATTTGACAAACAGATCTGACTCAGTGTAATGTTGTTTCAATTTTGGAATTCAAACTGTCGTGGGATATTGGTATAAAATGAGTAACTGGAATCTGAAATCATATTTTTGGCTGCAGCAAATACAAGGAAATGTATCTCATGACTGTATTTTATGATCACTGAGAAAATAACTTGAACCTGTGGAGGGATAAGCCCTTTGGTCACTACATCATTTACTGACAGTGAGAATTTTCCAACCAAATTAATGAATTAACACGTCTGAGGTTGTAGAACATACAAACTTAAACTGTGGGTCAGTCGCCTGTGAAGGTCTAAAGAAGCCGGAGATCAGAGGACAGACAGATATATGCTGGCAAAAACCTACACACAATACAGATACAAGTATTCTGTCATTTTAAATGATTTATGAGTTTCTTTTATTCTCAATTCAAAGTGGAATTTTGTGTGTGTGTGTGTGTGTGTGTGTGTGTGTGTGTGTGTGTGTGTGTGTGTGTGTGTGTGTGTGTGTAGAGCGTCATGACGCCCTGTACGTGGTCGGTGCTCTGGAAGAGGCCATGGAGCTGAGAGGGATGCGTTACCACCCCATTGACATCGAGACGTCCGTCATCAGGACGCACAAGAGCATCACAGAGTGGTGAGGAACACGACGGACATCGGCAACACAAGTTAATTAGTTGATTAATCATTAATGTGTGCAGCTATTTTCATAATTGATTAAACATTTTTCATTTTTTATCAAACATTTTTTGATGCCAGCTTCTCTCTTCTTCATAATCTTTCATTATAAGATCAACTTTTTAGACATTTGTTCGAACAAAACAAAACATCTGAAGACGTCACCTTTGGTTTTGAAAAGTTGTGACGTTCAGATTAATTGATAACGAAAATAATTGTTAATTGCAGATTCCAGCAATTACCATAACCATACCTATTACATGATTGATTGTATGTGCGTTTGGTGCATCAAAAGAAGCTGCTGTAAAAAAATGTATTCAAAAAAAGACATTCCCATGTCCGTGGTTTCTTCTTCTGTGCCTCCAGCGCCGTGTTCACGTGGACCAACCTGCTGGTGGTGGTGGTGGAGCTGGACGGCTCGGAGCAGGAGGCCCTGGACCTGGTCCCCCTGGTCACCAACGTGGTGCTGGAGGAGCACTACCTGATCGTGGGCGTAGTGGTGGTGGTCGACATCGGCGTCATCCCCATCAACTCCCGCGGCGAGAAGCAGCGCATGCACCTGCGTGACGGCTTCCTGGCCGACCAGCTGGACCCCATCTATGTGGCTTACAACATGTAGCCAGCCCCCCCCCCCCCCCCCCCCCCCCGGTGGATGAAGGATTATTGAGGCTGTCTGCTCCTGAGGCCTGAAAAAGAACACCCGGAGTCTGAGGCGGAGTTCCTGGCATAGCGGGAGGAATTCATGACTTTTTTGCCCTGAAATTTGTATCTCAGGCAAAACTCAAGTGGTTATATTTAGGTTAACATTAGCATTCAGGCCGTGGTTTCAGTTTGTACTCAGCCTGAGAGGAAGTGCGGCCACCTCCTTCCAGGGCAAGAAAGTAGTCCCCCCCATCTGTGCCGACTGTTTACTGACAAGAGGCAATCGTGAGGCAGAAAAGGACAATCGTTACCGTAGCAAAGATTCTGGCTTTTAAAACTACATTTGGCTCATTCTATATTTTCCCATTAAGTTTTTTTTGTTTGTTTGTTTTTAACATGTCCTCTGAAAAGTTTAGGCTATTTTTTTGAAAAGGATATTTACACATAAACAAAACAAACTATGGCAAAAATGATATTTTATGTTTTTACGATATCAACCATTACAAAGTGTGAGATATGTTTTGATACGAGGGCGGGGTCTGAGGGGGGCGGATCGCAGCTGCCCTTAGATTTTACGATGAGGTACTAACCATTTGTTTCATGTCAGCTTGTTTATTGTTTTTTCTTTTGTTTTGTAAGCGTAAGTGTTTTTTTTTTTAATTCAACATTATTTCCTGAAGTGTCCGTCCCATTTCAGCGGGAAAGCAGTGTGCTAACTTTCACAAACTAACAGCTGCAGCCTTTAACTCCGTTTATTTTTCCGTACAAACGCTTCGACAGAAGCGGAACAATACATAAATTCATATCATGTAAGTATGTACAAAAAGAAACTGATTTAATTTATTTTGTTTCTCTTTTAGAAGTATATGACGAGACGTTCAAGAATGTTTTGCTCTTGAATATTTGCTAATATAAAAAAAACAAAAACGCATTGTATTATCATGAGTGAAACAGAGTCACAACAAGCATATTAAGGAAAATAGAAATATATGATTAAAAATTATATGAAAAGATGAGTTAAAGGATTCATCCCGGACAGAAGCAGTTTCACACGTGATGCTTTTTATCTGCGTGTCGGTCTGAGACGTTGACGTCAGTCAAAAAGAAATTTGTTAGATGAACTGAAGAGTTTCATTCCTACTGAAACATGAAGAGTTCTGAACCAAAACATCAACTTTTATCAGATTAAATCTGTAAAAGTTTTGAAGCTCATCCTCCATAAACATTAGCAAAGACGTTTTGATAAATCATCCCTAAAAAAAAATGTCATTTGTGCCTTTAATTTATAAATTATTCCCTCAATATTTTTATTCAATTCCCTCAGTTGATTTTTATTTACATATTAATAAACATAAAATTACATTATTTGCTCCCTCTGCTCTTTATTGTGGTAAGACTTTGTCTCACCCAGCTAGAAATTAATTATTTTTTTTAAATTATAGATTTTTGATGATTTGAGTTTTATAAAAGTGACAACATCCGTAATATCAGAGCTTTTGTTTATAAAGAACCTGCTTTTACGGAGCAATGTTTTTGAGTGGGTCCACATTTTGCGCAGAGACCCACAGTGAAGACGACTGCTAGTTGGTAAATGCACGATTTAAAATACTTTGCAAATGTTTTATGAGGAAGGATACACACAATGGGCACCTTATAAGTTTAAGGGTTGTACAGGACGTTAGCGAGAATATTAATGTTTGAAATATCTGTTTTCATCAGCCGTTATTATATTTCTGTTAATTAAAGCACCAACTTTTCCACCTCAGCCTTAACTCTGCGCTGCAGTATAACTAAGTAATTATAATTATAACACAGGCTCAGATGAGACATGATTTGCAGATTCAAGTCACAAATTCCAGGTTTAAACATTTTAAACTCTTATTTCAAATTCAATGACACCATGTTGTTTAACAGCCACAATCTATATATATATATATATATATCTATATATATCTATATATATAGATATATATATATAGATATATATATATATATTTGAGGGCAGACATTAATTTTGAGGAACAGATCGCATTTTTCAAACATATGACTTACTGCATTTGGAAAACTAAAGGCACATGACTATTGAAAGGGATCATTAACCAAAGCTCTGTAACCTTACAAAAACACATTAACTGGCTGAGGACATTTGCTGACCTCCAGTGGAGACCAGGGGGACTTACAACATTGCCCTGTAACAACAAATACACTATACTGTACATGTCAAGTTTGTTGAAACTGTAGTTGGTGTTTCTCTCTAAATCTGTGAGGATCAGAACTCCTCATATGTCGTGTTTATTAAAGAATAAACTGGTCTTTAAAAATGTCATAAATAACGTGGTAAATAGCCAAAACAGCCACTTCTAGTTTCTCTGGGATGAGAGTCCTCAGTTCACACAGACCGACGGCAGCACTGGACTATGTTTTTGTTTTGAACCACCTCCGGCTGGGAAAAGGTGAATCCTCATCAAGACCTTCGAGTGCCCCCGACATGGCAGGTAGGCGAGCGGCCGCCACTATTGTAAATATCAAAGAGTCAGAGGTCCCTCATATTTTTTACATGGACAGATCAATCAGGGCTCATTACAGTGATGTCACGACAGGAATAAAGACTGAAACAGGAAGCAGAAGGCTGAAGGCATTTTAACCTGAGACCCTTTAACCTCATTACAGAGCAGCGGAGAGGTTGAAGGTCAGAGGAGGAACACAACCTTCAGTCTGTAAGACGTGATTCGAGGTTGATGCTTCTGAGAATGTTCTAGTTTCAACATGAGGATTTTTTTTTTTTTTTTAAGAAAAAGCACTTTCTTCACCGTTTGTTTCTCTTATCAGCAAAATGTTACGTCCCCTTGTATGTTTTTTTTTTTTTAAGGTTTTAAAAATGTCTTATTTGAGTTGACATACTTGTCTTTCAATTAAATAAATATTTCAACAATTTTGACAATAAAAAAAAAGACTGTCTTGTTTGCTGTTTGTTTATATTTTGCAAGTTTGGGGAAATTTTATTACTAAAACAGGTTTGACAAACATTACACCGTTTCATTTTGGTGAGTCCTACCTGCTGCTATTGTACTGTACAAACATACATAACATACACATATACATACATGAATACATACCTACCTACACACACACATTCCTACATATTCTCTACTGGACTGAGGTCTGGGCTTTGACTGTGCCACTCCAGAACATTCACCTTGTCTTTAAACCACCTCTCTGTAGCTTTTGCTGTATGCTTCAGGTCATTGTCTTGCTGGAAAATAAATCTTCTCCCAAGTCGTAGTTCCCTTGCAGACTGAATCAGATTGTCCTCCAGGATTTCCCTATATTTTGCTGCATTCATTTTACCCGCTACCTTTACAAGCCTTTAGTTTAGCCGAACTCTAGTCGAGATTTAATATGAGCTTTCTTCAAAAGTGTCTTTCTCTTTGCCACTCTCCCATAAAGCTTTGACTAGTGAAAGCTGGGCAACAGTTGTTATATGCAGTCTCTCCCATGTCAGCTGCTGAAGCCTTTAACTCCTTCAGAGTAGTCATAGGTGTCTTGGTGGCCTCCCTCACTAGTTTCCTTCTTGCACGGTCACTCAGTTTGTGAGGAACGGCCTGCTCTAGGCAGATTTACACGTCTTTCTTAATGATGGATTTACCTGAACTCCAGGGGATGTTCAGCGACTTTGAAATGGTTTTGTATCCATCCCGTGACTTTTTAATTAGTGCCACGGGTGCTCAGCTCCGAGGCACTCCTCTACAGCTAGAATAGCTGAGAGGAGGGCAGAGCCCCGAAGCATCTATTAATATTCTGTTTCGGGTTTATTATTCTTCCGCCAAATTTCGGCACGTAACCCGTCCCGCAGCTTTGAGAAAACCCCGGTAATATATACATCAAAACGTGCGTCTTGATCCCGAAAGGGGTGCTATGACTTTTGGTGTTAAAATTCCAACTTTTCCCAAAGTTATTCCCAAAAAACTGGGAATAAATAATGCATTAGAAATGCATTGGAATTTTCTTTAGAAACCCACCTTTTTTCTACAAAATTGCACCTTTTTTCTGAGTCACCCAGCTCTCTCATACCTGCACGTAG